>NC_034177.2:22567351-22874851 GCF_002021735.2 Oncorhynchus kisutch
GGAGCGCTGCAGAGATGGTTGTCCTTCTGGAAGGTTCTCCCATCTCCACAGAGGAACTATGGAGCTCTGTCAGAGTAACCATCAGGAACTTTGTCACCTCCCTGATGAATGCCCTTCTCCCCTGACTGCTCAGTTTGGCCGGGCGGCCAGCTCTAGGAAGAGTCTTGGTGGTTCCAGACTTCTTCCATTTAACCTGTTATGACTGCAATCCTCCTATTGGGATAAGTGTCATCAACAACGCTGAATAGCATAGCCATACATCCAATAAATATTACTCTCAATATTTATATTCATGAAATCACAAGGGCAATATAGGAAAACACAGCGTAGCCTTCTGTTCATCCACTTGCCGTGTCAGATTTTTAAATTATGCTTTACAGCGAAAGCAATCCAAGCATTTGTGTAAGTTTATCGATCACACGATAAACATTAAGTACACTTAGCATCAGGTGGCTCGGTCACGAAAATCAGAAAAGCAATCAAATTAATAGTTTACCTTTGATGATCTTCGGATGTTTTCACTCACGAGACTCCCAGTTACACAACAAATGTTCCTTTGTTCCATAAAGATGATTTTATATCCAGAATACCTCCGTTTGTTTGTCGCGTTATGTTCAGAAATCCACAGGAAAGAGTGGTCACGACAACGCAGACGAAAATTCCAAATGGTTTCCATTATGTCCACAGAAACATGTCAAACGTTTTTTATAATCAAACCTCAGGTTGTTTTTAAAATATATAATCGATAATATATCAAATGTCTTTCACAGTAGGAGAGGGGAAAACAATGGCTGTCCAAATTCTGTTGCACAAGCAAAACTCATGTGACCACTTGACACGATGTTATCGTTCTGGCTAATTTTTCAAAATAAAAGCCTGAAACTATGTCTGAAGACTGTTGACACCTTGAGGACACCTTGAGGAAGCGATAGGAAAGGGAATCTGGTTCATATCCCTTTAAATGGAGCAAAGGGAGGCTATGGAACATGGAGTTTTCAAAATAGAAGCCACTTCCTGCTTTGATTTTCCTCAGGGTTTCGCCTGCAATATCAGTTCTGTTATACTCACATACAATATTTTGACAGTTTTGGAAACTTTAGAGTTTTCTATCCAATACTAATAATAATATGCATATATTAGCAACTGAGACTGAGGAGCTGGCCGTTTACAATTGGGCACCTTTTCATCCAAGCTACTCAATACTGCCCCTGCAGCCATTTGAAGTTAAGAATGATGGAGGCCACTGTGTTCTTAAGGACCTTCAATGCTGCAAAAATGCAATAAAATGCTTTGTCATTATGGGGTGTTGTGTGTAGATTGAGGAAAACATATGTCTAACCAATTTTCAAATAAGGCTGTAATGTAACAATGTGGAAAAAGTGAAGGGGTCTGAGTACTTTCGAATGCATTGTAAGTAAACTGCGATATCACTAGAGAATTAATCAGGTTAATCTTCTCATTCAGTGTTTCCCTCTCCACAGTTTCAAGATTCTATATATCTATTTTGCTAAGTTTTCTACCAAAGTTATTGGTTGCAAGGTTGCTAAACTTTTCCGGGATATGCACACCAAGCACATCAAGCACATCACCAAGCACACCAAGCACAACTTCACCATCTGCCCGTATTATTCGGGAGACCACATGGCAATTTAAAGTCTGTAATGTAGTACACTTATGATAGTTGGGTTTTAGTCTAGAGAAACTGGAAAATTTATACAGGTCCTCAATGAGGCCCTTCATGGTTGAAGATCAAGGACTCGAGAGAACTTGATTTGTTTGCGTACATTGATACTTTTGCCTCTAATCCATACATTTTTTAAATTTCCCAGGTCCCCAATGAAGGTCGAGGACTCAAGAGAGAACTTGAATCATCAGCGTACATTGATACATTTGCTTGTCCCTTAATGTTATCATTAGATACATTTTTTAAAGCTAACAGTTCAATGGCCATAATAAATAGTTATGGTGACAGAGGACAACCTTGTTTTACGCCGCTTGACAATTCAAAGTTCTCAGAGAAGTAACAGTTATTATTTTACATAAAGGATTGTTGTAAATTACTTTTACCCATTTTATGAGATTCTACAAACTTGAAAGAATCCATGCACCTATAAACACATTCTAGAGGTATTGTATCAAAGGCTTTTCTCAAAATCTGCAATAAAGATTATACCTGGTTTTCCTACATTCTAATAGTTTTCCATTATTTCTAGTAGTTGTCTCATGCCTCCAATATGCCTGCCTTTGAAGAATCCCTTCAGATTGTGATGAATAATGTCCGATTGGACCTTTTAAATTTTATGAACATTCCATTTTTCCAATATTTTTTAATCGCAACTTTGAAGGGTGAGGGGCCTCCAATTTTTAAAGAGACTGGGTCTTTGTACTGGCTCCTGCTTCAGTAGGCGAGAGAGATCAGCCCCTCTTTTTGTGTGTCCGACACTTTGAAATGAATCAATTGCCAACCATAGTTCGGCATGTGTAATTAGGCCTTCAAGATTTTTTTTGTGTCTCAGATAATTTTACATTAAAACTCATCGGGGGAGGTTGGAGTTGGAACTTGACAAGATAATATTTGTTTAAAATATTTATCCATTTTTTTACGGTTTCAACCGCAACCTACTTAAAATGCATACTGTGTATTAATCACATTAATACGTTTAAATCATTTTTCAAATATAATGTTTAGTAAAAATGAATGCAGTAACAAACAAATATCAGCATACTAGGCTCATCCTACAGAGAATGGTTCATCTAATGTGTAATTACATTGATTCAAGCCATTTGTTCATTTTGAAATTCTCAAATGACAATTCTCTTCCTCAATAGTGTGCAGCGAATTCTACTAGATGAAAAGTCTAAATGAGCACTTGTGGGAATTGGCCTATATGGATAGGGCTAAATTGAAATATTTCTTACAGAAGAAACATGAAAAGCATATGCATAACTATGGTAGCAATTGTAAGGAGATGATGGGAAATGTATTTGATTTGTTGTGAGCACTCAAAGTTCACCACAAGACTGAAACCAAATATTACACAGTTGATTTGATGTGCATTTTGCATTTACTGTACTTTTCCCCACATTTGTTGATAGAGAAAAAAATAAAAGATGACAAGGGTTTGAGTGGGAGGACTAACTGGTGTCTCCAAGTGGCCACACACCACTTCAAAGTGTGCATAGTTCTGAAGTAATTTCAATACACTTGTATGACTCGTGTGAGAGCAGAAATGCTTGTTAAAATACTGTAATTGCATCAAATTATTATTTTATGCAACAGAATAGGGGGTTCTTAGAACACTCATCTGTGTGTGTTCTACTGAGAATGGGCCTCTGGGGGCTTAATGCTGAGAGAAGATGTATGCCTTGGGTGATAAACCTAACAAGACCGCATTCCATAGCATGAGTTGATGTTTCTGTTTTATGAGGTACCAGGGTGGAGATTCAGTATGGATAATAATCACAAGGTTAGGATTCGTATAAAAGATACTGTTTGCTGTGAATTATTAGTATCTGCTGTAAAGACTGTTCTCTTCGTGTAGAAATCAGGGTCTGGCCCACAATACAAAGTTCCTATTCCATACATCTGTGATTTTTCATGAAAATCCAGGAGGATGGACTTTGCTATAAAATGCTGTGGCTTAGTCCTGCTGGTTGGGCTCTCAACGAATTACTGACGGGTGGGTCGTTGACAAGCTCCATTACTGCAGTACTTCAATTATAAAGTTAAATTGTTTTGAAGAAATCTAAAAGTCTCTAATTTGATTAGAATAATTCCACCACACTCAAAGAAGAGTCTCCAACTATAAGGTGTTTTTTGAGTATTTACCTGTTGACGGTTATGTGCCCAGTGACCTGTTATCCGCTGCATATCCTCTCTGTACCATAACAACCAAGTACGTTTTTAGGGCATTGACTCAGTTTATTTCTATTTTAGGAATACCCAAAATTATTCAAAGTGATCAAGGTTCCAACTTAACATGTTCGCACAGGTGTTACGTCAACTTCGCATCAGACACAATTTTGGGAGCCCTCAGGGAGCCCTGGAGCGGTTCCATCAGACCTTGAAGTAATTGTTGCGTGCTTATTGCACTGACTTGGACTGAGACTGGGAGGAGGGGTTGCCTTGGTTGTTGCTTGCAGCTAAAGAGATTTTACAAGAAAGCAGAGGATTTAGCCCTAACAACCTAGTTTTTGGGCACACCGTACGTGGTTCACTAGCCATTTTACAAGATGGCCGGGGTGCTGCAGAGCCCCCTAGGAATCTGTCATCTTATGTAAATGACTTCAGGCGACGCCTGTATGCAACTGGGGAGATGGATAAGGAAAAGTTAACATCTTCTCAGTGTAAGATGAAGGGACTGTTTGACTGGCGAGCTGATCACCACCAGTTCAGTCCTGGTGACCAAGTCCTCACTCTGTTACCTATTGTTGGTTCTCCATTTCAGGCTACATTTAGTGGACCATATACAGTGGTAAGTCAGGTTTCTGAGTTGAACTATGTGGTTGCAACTCCTCAAAGGAAAAAGGCTACACAGCTCTGTCATATGAACTTGTTGAAGCCTTACTATGCATGTCCTTCTATTCCATCCTCTATTGCCTCAGACTTGCTTTTACCTGCAGGGGACACTAAACCTGTTATTTTAACGAGTTCAAGACCTGAGTTGTTATTGGGTCCTTATGTTTCACCCACAGTGGCAGTTCTTTGTGAGGGGAGGCTGCTTAGCCCAAATGATGGTGTCCTGGAAGGACGATTAAATAATTCAGTCTTTGGGTAGTTTTGATACTCTGCTGGGACACTTGTCTGTTCCTTGTTGTGCCGAGCTGGTTCATTTGATCATGAGTTTTACAGACGCTTTCTCGTACCCATTTGGTAAATCATGATATTGACGTTGGTGATGCCCCACCTATCCGGCAATTATTTACTGTGTGTCATTTGAGAAACAAACATTTAAACTCTGAGATTCAGTATATGCTTGTTAATGACATTACTGAACCTTGTCTTTTGGTTCATAAGCAGGATGGAACATTTAGGTTTTGCACAGACTACCAAAAGTTAAGTGTGACAACCTGATTCCTACCCACTTCCCCGCATGGAAGACTGTGTTGATCAAGTTGGTTCTGCTGCAGTCAGATAGCCAGGAAATTGAGCGTCCTGTGGCATACTTCTCCAAGAAGTTCAACAGTTATCAGCTAAACTAATATTTGGTGGAGAAGGAGGCTCTTGCCCTGATCTAGGCTCTCCAACACTTCGATGTGTATGTGGGTATGGTATAGTGCCTCTAGTTGTGTATATACTAATCACAACCCACTCACCTTTTTACACTCGATGCAGTGTCCGAACCAGAGGTTGATGTGGTGTTGTCTGTACCTTCAAGCTCTTCCCCTCGAGATTCGTCATATTAAAAGGGATGACAATGTTTTGGGCGGATGCGTTGTCTGTGCATGAAGCTTGAAGCTTCAGCAACAATACAGACCTGCTCAGGTGTCTCCAGACAGAGCCCCTGACAGCATGGGAATGTGAGAATGCATGATTTCTCTCTGGCCAACTGCTTGGAACATGTTTTCTCTGACATTAGAGCCATCCTGAGGAAAAAATTCTGAATTGTTGAAGATTAATCATTTAACATATTTTGAAATATTATGGGGGTGAGAAAAAAGCTATTTGTACAATAACAGTTTGACTTTGCCTTCAGAAGAAAGATGTAAGGATTAACAAGAACAAAAATATTAATAAATAGAGTGAGTTTAAAAGCTACGAATTTTCTGGGGACTGTAATGAGATTTTGAAGGGCAGAGAATAAAACTTAATTCACATGATATAGTGCAAAAATAGGCAATATGATGAAGTATGAAGACACATACTCCTATTACTTTTAGCTCTGACATTCATTTAATTTACCTTGTATTGCTTTGGTAGGATAAACAGCCTTTGCTGTCCCTATTATTTCAGAGGGAATGGATGCTACACAGGCACAGGCGGTGTATCTGTGGTGTGTGCATGTGTGTAGGATGGAGGTGGCCATGTGTGTTGAAATGAGGATGTGTATTCCCAGAGCCTGAGTGAGCCGCTGCTCATGTTGTGTTCAGTTCATTTTCCTCTCTGTCTGGAATAACACACAGATGAGCATGTTATGTGAGAGTACTGTAGCCACACACTGTAGGTATCACCTTTACAGGCCAGAGAGGACCACTCAACCCTCATCTAATGTGCTTTCAACTTGAAGGTTATTTACAGATTAAGATAATAATGTGATGTTTTAGTCTTCCATTCTTTAAACTGCAATTTATACTCTATGCATACTTGAAAAATGATAGCATATAACATTTGATTAGTTTATCACATTCATTTACAGTGCATTCAGAAATATTCAGACCCCTTGACATTTTCCACATTTGGTTACATTACAATTTATTATTATAATGTTTTTCCTCATCAATCAACACACAATACCCCATAATGAGAAAGCAATAACAGGTTTTTAAATGTATTAAAAATAAAGAACAGAAATACCTTTTTTACATAAGTATTCAGACCCTTTTGCTATGAGACTTGAAATTGATCTTATTTCCATTGATCACCCTTGAGAGGTTTCTACAACTTGATTGGAGTCCACCTGTGGTAAATTAAATTGATTTGAGGTCACATGAGGTGACCAAGAACCCAATGGTCCCTCTGTGGAGATGGGAGAACCTTCCAGAAGGACAACCTTCTCTGCCACACTCAATCAATCAGGCCTTTGTGGTAGTGGCCAGACGGAAGCCACTCAGGAAAAGGAACATAACAGACCACTTGGAGTTTGCCAAAAAGGCACATAAAGGACTCAGACCAGGAGAAAGAAGATGCTCTGGACTGATGAAACCAAGATTGAACTCTTTGGTCTGAATGCCAAGTGTCACGTATGGAGAAAACCTGGCACCATCCCTACGGTCAGTTGTGTAAAGTACTTAAGTAAAAAATACTTTAAAGTACTACTTAAGTATTTTGGGGGGTATCTGTACTTTACTATTTATTTTTTTGATTACTTTTACTTAACTACATTCCTAAAGACAATATTGTACTTTTTACTCCATACGTTTTTCCTAACAACCCAAAGTACTTGATATATTTTGAACGCTTAGCAGGACAGGAAAATTGTGAGATTCACACACTTATCAAGAGAACATGTGGTCATCCTTACTGCCTCTGGTCTGGCAGACTCACTAAACACAAATGCATATTTTGTAAATAATGTCTGAGTGTTGGTGTGCCCTTGGCTATCCTTACATTTTAAAAACAAGAAAGTCTGCATAGCTTAATAAGGAATTTGAAATTATTTATACTTTTACTTCTACATTTGATACTTAAGTATATTTTAGCAATTACATGTACTTTTGATACACAAGTATATTTACTCAAGTGCTATTTTTATGGGTGACTTTTACTTGAGTAATTTTCCATTAGGATATCTATTATTTTACTCAAGTATAACAATTGGGTACTTTTTCCACCACTGCCTATGGTGAAGCATGTTGGTGGCAGCATCATGCTGTGGGGATGTTTTTCACAGGCAGGGACTGAGAGACTAGTCAGGATCGAGGGAAGATGAACGGAGCAAAGTACAGAGAGATCCTTGATGAAAACGTGCTCCAAAGCACTCAGGATGTCAGACTGGGACAAAGGTTCCCCTTCCAACAGGACAAAAACCCAAAGCACACAACAAATACAATGCGGGAGTGGTCTCGAGACAAGCCTCTGAATGTCCTTGAGTGGCCCAGACAGAGCCCGGACTTGAAACCGATCAAACTGGAGAGACCTAAAAATAGCTGTGCAGCGAAGCTCCCCATCCAACCTGACAGAGTTTGAGAGGTTTTGCAGAGAAGAATGGGAGAAACTCTCCAAATACAGGCGTGCAATACATAAAACACCTGTCTCCAGATTACATCTTCAGGGTAGCCTAGTGGTTAGAGTGTTGGACTAGTAACCGAAAGGTTGCAAGTTCAAATCCCCCAGCTGACAAGGTACAAATCTGTCGTTCTGCCCCTGAACAGGCAGTTAACCCACTGTTCCTAGGCCGTCATTGAAAATAAGAATTTGTTCTTAACTGACTTGCCTAGTTAAATAAAGGTAAAATAAAAAATAAGGGCAACCATGGCATCAGTGACAGAGAGGGAGAAAGCTCTGATGATTCTTATCGCATTGCACACGGTCAGTGTGAAACAGAGTGACTTTACACAACTGGCCAAGCAAGCTGTACAAACAAAACGGAAATGACCCAGGATGTCTTGTTTAATGAAAGGGTTTGCAATCTGTCGTGAAGCGTCTATACGGCTAAGAGTCTAGCTACAGTTTCAGATATTATACGTTTCTAATTTTGTCAAAGTTGTTTTCATTGAAAGTTAAACGCTTACTGTTAGCTAGCTAGCTGACGTTAGATGGCTGGCTTGTTAGCTAACATTACATGTATGATCTGTGTGTAGTGATATCTCAGAATGCAATTTCACATTGCTAGTTACAGTCTAATGTTAGCTAGCTAACTAGCTAACATTGAACCTATTTGGTTAACTTTAGCTAGCTATGACAATCGGTTTGTATTGCTAGTACTCTATGGATTGAGATTATGGTTCATTGTTTAGCTACCTGTCTACATGTTTAAAACAAAATACCCCAAGTTAAAGCTTACTGTTAGCTAGCTAGCTGTTGTCCAATCAAGTTAGCCTGGTGTGTTGACAGTGATTATGGCTATCTATTGTATAATAATGCTCAAATATTTGTATCTGGTATTTGTCTTTCAGCATCAGTAGAACACGCCTGACTCTCCTCCACCAGTCATACAAGGAGAAGGGTCTAATGCCTCCCATCAAAAAGAGAGCTTGCTCAAGCAAGCACAGGTTACACCTGAAGCATGAGGAGTTGCAGCGAGTGGTGAACTTCAACAACTATGCAGAGGATAATGCAATAGTATTACCAGGATGATACCCAGGACACAAACACTTTGGTGGAAAGCTGCTGCAATCCCATGTGACAAAAGCAGCAGTGTGGGGTCTCTACAAGGATTCAATGACAACACTTGGTATGTAAAGCATAAACAACACATTTTGATTATTTAATTGACCTCCAACATGATTGCTCACTACTTTTATTGATCTCACATTATTTCTGTATTTTCCAGAGGTACGTGTAAATTGCTGCCCCACATCTCAAGCACTATGCCCACACAAGCTCCACCACAGTTTATTTATTTTTATTTTACCTTTATTTAACTAGGTAAGTCAGTTAAGAACAAATTCTTATTTTCAATGACGGCTTAGGAACAGTGGGTTAACTGCCTGTTCAGGGGCAGAATGACAGATTTGTACCTTGTCAGCTCGGGGGTTTGAACTTGCAACCATCTGTTTACTAGTCCAACACTCTAACCACTAGGCTACCCTGCTGCCCCGAGTGTGGACCTTCACTTCCTGACCACAGGCCACACCAAGTTTCCCCCAACTGGTGCTTCGGCCTCATCAAGCAGCGCTTCAGAAAGACCAGTGAACACTTTTTCTGAGATTGCTGGTGTTGTGAAGGACAGCACTGTGACATAGGTCAACATCCCACAGCTGGTTGGACTGGAGGATGGTACGGTGCTGGTGGAAAGCTATGGCTGGTAACATCATCTGACTTCAAGGCCGCTGCCAAAGATCAAGTCAGGACCAGGTGTCAGCTGCTGCGCAACGCTGACACTCTTCCTCCCGTAGGTGATCTGCCTGTACAAGCACCACCTGGACAGAACACAGCTAGACACATTTAGCTTTTGGGGAAGATCAGGGAGTTTTTTGACAAAGAGGGTATGGACATCACATGCCCTGCACCAAAGTTAAGGGCAGGACAGGCTCTCCGAATATAGATTTCCTTGTCCATGCGTGGTTTGGACGGACCAATCTTCAGCACTATCTGCAGTGCCTCTTTTCACATCATTCTCTCCTAACACACCTATGTTGCTGCTACTATTTTTTATATATTTTTTAATCCTGCAGCTCAGCCACCTTACCCCTGATTCTATGCATATAAATACCTCATCAATCACTGATATTGTTATTGATATTGTTCTTGTACATACTGTATATTATATATTTCTGATATTGCTACTATGCAAGTAACCATTTGATGAAAGGTGCCCAGAGTAAATGGCCTTCTCCTCAGTCTCATTTGCTAATATATGCATACTATTATTGGTATTTGATAGAAAACACTCTGAAGTTTCTGAAAGTGTTTGAATGATGTCTGTGAGTATAACAGAACTCATATGGCAGGCAAAATCCTGAGAAGGAATCCAAACAGGAAGTGAGAAATCTGAAGCTGGTATATTTTCAAACCATTCCCTTTTGAAATCCCTGTTAGAAATGAATGAAGGCTTCCACTAGATGTCAACAGTCTTTAGAAATGTGAATGAGGCTTCTGCTGTGTTGTGGGGCTGAATAAGAACAGAATGCATCAGACTACTGGCAGAGTGCCAGTTCCACATCACGCACAAAGCAAAGCACATGATATCTTCCTGTGTTCCGTTCCTCCTCTAGACACAAAGGAATTCTCTGGTTGGAACTTTATTGAAGCTATATGTTAACATCCTAATGATCGATTCTGTAGTTAGTTTGAAATGTTTCTCCAACCTGTCATATAACTTTTTGATGTTTATTTCCGAAGAAACTGTCGACCAGCTCCAGCGTTTGGATAGGTGTACCAAACGCGCTTACAAAAGTAGCTAATTGGACATAAATAATACACATTATCGAACAAATCAAGCATTTATTGTGGACCTGGTATTCCTGGGAGACTTTCTGATGAAGATCATCAAAGGTAAGGGAATATTTAGCATGTAATTTATGGTTATAGTTGACTCCAACATGGCGGCTATGCGACTATTATTCTGAGCGCCGTCTCAGATTATTGCATGGTTTTATTTCTACGTAAAGTTTTTTTTTAATCTGACACAGCGTTTGCATTATTAAGGAGAGGTATATATATCATTCCATGTGTAACTTGTATTATCATCTACATTTATGATGAGTATTTCTGTTGAATCGATGTGTCCATGCAAAATCATTGGATGTTTTTGGAACTAGTGAATGTAATGCGCCAATGTAAACTCAGATTATCAAACAAAACATACATGTATTGTGTAACATGAAGTCCTATGAGTGTCATCTGATGAAGATTATCAAAGTTTAGTGATTCATTTTATCTCTATTTGTGCTTTTTTTCTCTCTCTTTGGCTGGAAAAATTGGCTGTGTATTTCTGTGAGTTGTTGGTGACCTAACATAATCGTTTGTGGTGCTTTCCCCGTAAATCCTATTTGAAATCGGACACTGGTGGGATTAACAGCAAGACTACCTTGAAAACGATATAAGATACATGTATGTTTGAGGAATTTTAATTATGAGATTTCTGTTATTTTGAATTTGGCGCCCTGTACTTTCACTAGTTGTCATATCGCTCCCGTTAGCGGGATTGCAGCCATAAGAAGTTAATCCCTTTACAATGAAGATCTGTGAATTTATTTGGATTTTTACGAATTGTCTTTGAAAGACAGGGTCCTGAAAAAGGGAAGTTTCTTTTATTGCTGAGTTTAATACAAAAAAAATAAAATAAAAAATAATGTGAATTAATTTTCATCTTCAACATAGAAATGCTACCAAAAATAATTTACAGAATCGCTACAAATAAGTCATCCATGTATCCATATATTTTGAAAGAGGAAGCAAAATATTTGAAGCATGTTTTCTTCTCAGTCTCCTTCACCACTTAACTACGCTAACTAAGGATTTATTTCAAAATAATAAACCACGTCAAATTAACACCATTTACAGAAAGACTTGTGTGGAGGCCAATTTACAGGAGGAACTTGAGGCAATTCAATATTTTCAGTCTGGAAAATATACCAGTAGCGGTATAGCAGACCTTTGAGGCACTCAAAGATCTATTATTACCATGTTTAATTACTCCTATTAAAAATGTAGTCCTTTCAGGTATTCAACAAGGTCTGATTTCATTCCTACTAAAACAGGATGCAGGTGGTAGGTAAAAATACAGTCCATTTATAAAAAACACAAATGTTGTGATGCGAAGAACCTGCAAAATCCATAGCACAGAATAAAAAAGATTGCTCAAGATGAACAATATCTGGTAGACAGGTTTGTTTTACATGGATGATATATTTGAGATATTATACGACAGTTACTTGAAATAATGGAACATTATGAAACAAAGATACCAGGCCTGGTCATAGCAGATTTCAAAAAGGTGTTTGATAAAGTACGACTATAATATATTTTAAAATGCCAGTGACTCTAACTTTAACCAATTGTATGTACAGCAACCCCAAGTGTAAAATAATAAATAAATGGTTACGTAACTTGTTTGGGATAGCGGGCACATTTTCACTTTTGGATGAATAGCGTGACCAGAGTGAACTGCCTCCTACTCTCTCCCAGATGCTAATATATGCTTATTATTATGCTTATTATTATTAGATAGATAACACTGACATTTCTAAAACTGTTTGAATGATGTCTGTGAGTATAACAGAACTCATATGGCAGGCAAAAACCTGAGAAATCTGAGGTTTGTAGTTTTTGAACTCACCTCTATCGAATACACATGTGGGATATGGGTTATTTTGCACTTCCTAAGGCTTCCACTAGAAGGCTGCTCATGTGAAGGGGGGCCGGATAGGATCTGTTTGACTAAGGGGTCTGCCTACAGCCTTGTTCTCAGTCATGCGCTTTCACATGAGAACAACCTGCGTTCCATTGCTTTGCTACAGACAATAGAATTCTCCAGTTGGAACATTATTGAACTATTATGTATAACCTCTCTTGGGTAGGGGGCAGTATTTTGACGTTTGGATGACAAACGTGCCTAAAGTAAACTGCCTGTTACTCAGGCCCAGAAGCTTGGATATGCATATGCATGGTAGTATTGGATACAGAACACTCTGAAGTTTCTAAAACTTTTAAAATAATGTCTGTGAGTATAACAGAACTGATATGGCAGGAAAAAAACAGAGGAAAATTCATCCAGGAAGTGGGATTCTTTTGTTTTCCATTGAATGCCTATTGACTATGTTATGGGTTAGGGCCCAGATTTCAGTTCCTATGGCTTCCACTAGATGTCAACCGTCTTTAGACATGCTTTCAGGCTTGTATTTTGAAAAACGACGAGTAAAAATCAATTTTGGTCAGATGACAGGGGAAATATGCAGAGCTGCTTTGCACGCATGACCGATAGCTCGCCGGTCGTTGTTTTTCCTTTCCAATGAAAACGCTATTGTCTGGTTGAAATATTATTGATTATTTAGACAATAGACAACCTGATGATTAATTCTAAACATTGTTTGACATTTTTCAACAAACTTTACTATTAGGATGTATTCGTATGCATGTTTTGACCGCCCTGGAGCCAGTGGATTACTGAACAAAACGAGCCAACAATACAGAGTTTTTGGGACATAGAGGGACTTTATCGAACAAAACAAACATGTATTGTGTAACAGGGAGTCTTGTTAGTGCAACCATGTGAAGATCATCAAATGTAAGTGATTAATTTTATCGCTATTTCTTACTTTTGTGACCCCTCTACTTGGCTGGAAAATGTTTGTATGCTTTTGTGCGCGAGGCTCTGTCCTCAGATAATCGCATGCTATGCTTCACCGTAAAGCCTTTTTGAAATCTGACACAGCGGGCTAGATTAACAAGAAGTTAATCTTTAAACCAACATATAACACATATATTTTATGAATGTTTATTATGAGTATTTCTGTATTTTGAATTTGGCGCTCTACAATTTCATCGGATGTTGGCTAGGTGGGACGCTACCGTCCCACCTGCCCATAAGAAGTTTAACCTCTAATTCAATCTGATCGACAGGCTTCGCTAAAAATGACAAATAAATGAAAGACTATATGTTTCATTTTTTAATTCTGCTTTGTTTATGACAGTAATAACTTATGAAGACCTTTGAGTTCCCATTCATGAGGAGCAATGGTGGCAGAGCATGTTGTTTCAATTTACTGTTTATTTTTACAGCCTTTCCCTGTTTCACAGCCTGCATGTTGTCACCCAGCCAGCCAACATTATGATTACAAATGCAACAAACTGGATGACTATGAAAAATAAGTGTGTGGGTATGGATCTAATGTGTAAGAGTGATGGACAAGATGAATGTTGCTTGGTCTAGCTTGTCATGACGTACAGTATATCTAATACACTAAAGCCAGAAATATTTATTGAAATATCTGTCACGGTTTTGACCGGTGAACTGAAGTAAAAAAAAATCTGAAGTAACTTTGAAATGCATCTCTTAAATCTTTCCAGTCTTATAAACTACTGTATGTGAAATCAATCTAATACAGAATATGAATAGGTTGTGTCTCAAGTCATTTAACGGTGTTATGAAAGAGTCAACTACTAGACCAAAGACCTAAAATAAATCTGTTTTGTGAGTACTAATTGTACTCCTGGCCTTCCTATCATCTCTAATTGTCACGCCCTGACCTTAGAGATCCCTGTTTATTCTCTATATTTTGGTTAGGTCAGGGTGTGAATAGAGTGGGTACTCTAGTTTTTGTATATCTATGTTTTCTTTGTCTTTGTTGGCCTAGTATGGTTCCCAATCAGAGGCAGCTGTCTATCTAACGATAGCCCTTTTTCCCACCTTCAGTTGTGGGAGTTTGTCTTTGTTTGTTGCATGGGTTGCACTCCTAAGCGTTTCGTTTGTTGAGTTTTTTTTGGGGGGTGGAACATTTTAATAAAGAAAATGTACGCCTACCATGCTGCACCTTGGTCTCATTCAAACGACGGTCGTTACACTAATCAACTTTACCCAGATAAGTGTTAATTTCGTCAACAATAACTATGGTAGAAAATCTTTATTATGACCTATTTTTTGAGACTAAAACTATGACAATAATGAGATGAGATGCCCTGGAAAAAAAGAATATATTACAAATTACTCTTTATTTTATCAGCGAAAATGTGACAAGACCAGAATTCCACTTGAGACTAATGGACATTTATTTTGAATGAAGCTCATTTTTATTTGTTTTGTCCAATCAAGCATGCATTGATGTATAATATTTCATGCAATCCTCTCATTGGCAGAATTAAAATGATTCAGTTGTGTGGTCTGATTGAGCTGATCTGCCCGGCTCTCCCACACAGCTCCCAAGCTGTCACTTCAGTCACTCATCAATATTTGTTGAATATTACACGGAACCCAAACCGGCTGCGCGGGTGCACCATCGTGCTCTGTCGAGCATACATTTATTTTGTCCCCCTACACCAAATGTGATCACGACACGCAGGTTAAAATGTCAAAACAAACTCTGAACCAAATGACATTAATTTGGGGACAGGTCGAAAAGCATTAAACATGTATGTCAATTTAGCTAGTTAGCTAGCACTTGCTAGCTAATTTTTGCTGGGATATAAACATTGAGTTGTTATTTTACCGGAAATGCACAAGGTCCTCTACTCCGACAATTAATCCACACATGAAACGGCCAACCAAATTGTTTCTAGTCATCGCTCCTTCTTCCAGGCTTTTTCATCTTTGAACTTATATGGTGATCCATCTACACTTCCATAGTATCACCACGACAACCGGCAAAACAGTTAGTCTTTCAATCCCCCACGTTGGTATAACCAATGAAGAGATGGCACGTGGGTACCTGCTTCTATAAACCAATGAGGAGATGGGAGAGGCAGGACTTTCAGCGCGATCTGCGTCAGAAATAGAAAGGAGTTCTATTTTAGCCCTTGGCATCGCAGACGCTTGTTGGCGCGCGCTAGCAATGTAGATGCAATTTTTGAATAACATGGATTTCTAAATTCATTTTGTGACACTCGCGCACACGATGTGTTTGGACTGGTCAGCATGTTAGGAGTCCAGTAATACATCTGTCACTTATGTAAAGCTAAAATTCTGTTATCTACCTCCCTTGATGGCTATGATAGGGAGAAAATTTGAGCTGTAAATTGATTAACCTGTAGTCAAGGTTTTATAGCCTATATGTTTAATTATGTCTGGGATTGGTTACAAACAGCCACAATATCAATGTTGCCAGGAGGGGATAGTAGGCCTAGTTGAACAAGGCTAGCTGAATGTGCACATGATGGAAGTTAAAGGTACAGTAGCTTAAATGTTCATTACGTAATAGAAAAAAATGCACTGTCCATTATGTGACTAAAATATCTGTGAAAAGAAATAGCCAAAAAAAAAAACAGTTTTAGTCGACGGATAACTAAAACTAACGAAGGATGAAATATAAAATGTGATGAAGACTAAAAGGTATTTTAAGACTAAAACTAAGACTAAAACTAAATGAACACTGCCTAAATATGCAGTACCAGTCAAACGTTTGGACACACCTAATTTTCTACATTGTAGAATAACAGTGAAGACATCAACACTATGAAATAACCCATATGCGATAATGTAGTAAGCAAAAAAGTGAACTTGTTAAAAGTTCATTTGTGGAATATCTCCCCTCTTAATCTGTTTGAGCCAATCAGTTGTGCTGTGACAAGGTAGGGTGGTATACAGAAGATAGTCCATATTATGGCAAGAACAGCTCAAATAAACAAAGTGAAACGACAGTCCATTGTTACTTTAAGTTATGGAGGTCAGTCAATAAGGAAAATTTCAAGAACTTGAAAGTTTCTTCAAGTGCAGTTGCAAAAACCATCGAGCGCTATGATGAAACTGGCTCTCATGAGGACCGCCACAGGAAATTAAGACCCAGAGTTACCTCTGCTGCAGAGGATAAGTTCATTAGAGTTACCAGCCTCAGAAATTGCAGCCCAAATAAATGCTTCACATAGTTCAAGTAACAGACACATTTCAACATTAACTGTTCACTGGAGACTGCGTGAATCAGGCTTTCCTGGTCGAATTGCTGCAAAGAAACCGCTACCATAGGATACCAATAATAAGAAGAGACTTGCTTGGGTCAAGAAACACAAGCAAAAGACATTAGACCAGTAGACCATTGATTTTTGTGTCTTTGTGAGATGCAGTGTAGCTGAACGGATGATCTCTGCATGTGTGGTTCCCACCGTGAAGCTTGGAGGAGGAGGTGTGATGGTGTGGGGATGCTTTACTGGTGAACACTGTCAGTGATTTATTTAGAATTCAATGCACACTTAACCAGCATGGCTACCACAGCATTCAGCAGCGATATGCCATCCCATCTGGTTAGCGTTTATTGGGACTATCATTTGATTTTCAACAGGACAATGACCAACACACCTCCAGGCTGCGTAAGGGCTATTTGCCCAAGAAGGAGAGGGATGGAGTGCTCCTTCAGCCTCCACAATCACCCGACCTTATCCCAATTGAGATTGTTAAAAAAAAAACATTGAAAGAGTAGGTGTGTAAACTTTTGACTGGCACTGTATATAAGTTAATCAGTGCAGGACTGAGCTCCAACAGATTTGTACCCCAGTGGGAGTGATGTTCTTATGGGATCTAATTAACAACAGAGTTGATCAAGTGTGAAGGGATTGGAATATAATGGTCATTAATGAATAGTATTAGGCAAAATCACACTAAATAATCATCTATGTAACATCACTAAGTTACCAAGAATGTATGTACTGTACCTCTCTGTGTTCGGTTTGGGTTTCAGTGCTCAACGATGTCCCCCCATCTAGCTGATATTGTTTGGTGCCGAGTGTGATAAAAATGATAATTTATAATCTACTTGGAATTGATTTGGGTCACTATTAGGTTGTACAAAAAAATCTCAGTTGCCTGATTTGCTGCCAATTCATGAGGTGGATAACTGGCACTGCTATCTCGCTTGGATTTTATGACTTGTATCGCTTTTACGCTTACCTTCTCACAAAGTCAGATATTTCTTCAGTCTCTATAACAGATGTCAGGGTACAAAAAGCACCTTGATCTCTTTTTAGCATTTCATGGAATTAATTTTTAAAATAAATTATTTATAATTGTCTTTTGACACCTGGACAAAAAAGTTCTACCTCCTGTCCTTTACAAATAATGTAATGTTACAACTGGTCAACTTTACAGCAGAGACCAAGACAGTTTAATTTAGTCCTTTGGTTACAGGGAGTTGCCAGTTCAGGGGCTGAAAGGCTTTATATGCCTCATCTTATGGGGTTATATCCTACTTTCCCCCTCAAATCTCCATCAGACAAGGATGTGCACAATAAGTACCATTTAGTTCAGGCGCAGACAAAGTCACTGCACCCCAACTCGCAAGTGATTCGGATATAAACATTAAGCATTGCCAGGATGGATAATCAGAGTTTATCTTTATCATTTAAAACGAATTGAAAACATTCAGCAGATATTGGAGCACTTATCACTATTTGGAGGGGGAAGAGCTCTGTCTGGCAGCACATGGTTGAGTCCCATTAACTGGGAGAATTGGAAAATGGAAATTAATTTTCCTTTTGTTTGGAGTTCTCTGACGGCTCCACAGATAGAGGCTCAGGTGAGCAGGGGAGGGAGCAGCCTTGACAGCCCCATCCCCCCTCTGTCTCGACCTCCATCCATGGCCGTGGCCATTACTATGGAGGTTGGGCTGGTTCTAAAGCAGGTTGTACATGAGCTGACATGCCAGACCTCCCACGAGAGTCATGAGCCTTTTTCATTTGAAAAAAAGTCTGTCCTACACCCTCTCTCCTCAGTCCTCTGTGACCCAGAAACAGGTAAGTGGTCGAGTGGTCGAGGAGATGTCAAAAGGTGAACAGAAGTGTTTCCTCCACTCCTCGATAGCCAGGTTTAATCGAGGATAGTGATGTGTATTCTACCTGAGTCCTTCTAAATCTGTCACACCCACTTTGAATCAACTTCTGTTTTGTCGGAGGCGAAAAGCATGCACATGTTCAAAAACAAATTGCTCCTTATTGTTTAATCTACAAAATGTCTTGCACAAGTAACTTCACTTGTTTTGATCACTTTACACAATTATTTTGGGATCCATCCCTGCAAACGTAATTTGCCCGTTGACGAGCGAGTGGAGAGACATTTTATGAAGCACATTTTTGTCCATGTTCCGTCTCCTCTATTATTTTTTACCTTTTTCAAAAGGAGGCGAGAGAGAACGGAGCAGAGAGGACGCAGGAGTGGAGCAAATCCAATTGAGAAAAGGCCATGGGCTCTTTCAGGGACATCCATCACGGAATGATCTGACACATATATGTCATGTCTGTGCTATGGAACACACATGACACATGGCTCCTCTTCACAGGGGAAAGCATCACAAAGGTTCCACATGTTCCTTCCATCAACAACACAGCTACAGGCCCACAGAGTGCAGAGGAGGAGACAGGTGGAAGAGAATAACACGATTGAAGGTTGATGTACTCAGAGAAGAAAATACCAATTCATATTCAGGTCAATGAGAGAGGATATCATGTTTTAGGAAAGACCCAGTGTCACGCCCTGACCATAGAGAGCCTTTTATTCTCTATTTTGGTTAGGTCGGGGTGTGACTAGGGTGGGTAATCTAGTTTTTTTTTTCTATGTTGGCCTGGTATGGTTCCCAATCAGAGGCAGCTGTTTATCGTTGTCTCTGATTGGGGATCATATTTAGGCAGCCCTTTCCCCACTGTGTTTTGTGGGATCTTGTTTATGTGTAGTTGCCAGTGAGCACTCCAGCACATCACGTTTCGTTTATTCTTTATTGTTTTGTTGTGCGGTTCACTTATAATAAAAAATTTTGAATTGATTTCACACTGTGCTTTGGTCTGAATGTTCTAACGACGATCGGGAGAAAAGATCCCACCACACTAGGACCAAGCAGCGTGCCCAGGAGGAGAAGGTATCCTGGGCTCGGGAGGAGATAATGGGAGGACACAAAAGCCTTCCTTGGAAGCAGACGCAAGGAGAGAAGGGAGGACAGCAAGGAGAAAAGTTCGCGGCCACAGAGAAAGCCCAAAAGACAGCCCGAAAATGTTTTTTGGGGGGGGAAGGCACACGGGGTGGTCGGCAGAGCCGATGAGTAAACCAAAGCCAATCTGGGAGAAGATGGAGAAATTGGAGGAGAGTGAACGGAGAGAGTCAGAGACCGTCAGTAAGTTGATGGAGAAATAGGAGCAGAGAGAAATGAGAGAGTTGTTGTGTTGGTGTCTGAGACACGGCATTCGCCCTAAGGAGCATGCTATCAGTCTGATGCCACCTGAGTCAGCTCTCCGTACTCGTCCTGAGGAGCGTGCTATCAGTCTAGTAAAATCTGTGCCAGCTCTATGCACCTTTTTGCTCCTCCACAGCCCAGAACATCCTGTGCCAGCTCCCCGCACTCGCCATGCGAGGTGTGTCATCGTTCCGGTACAATTTGTGCCGGGTATACGCACCAGGTCTCCAGGGCGCCTCCACAGCCCAGTACGTCCTGTGCCAGCTCCTTGCACTCGCCCTGAAGTGCGTGTCACCAATCCGGTGCCACCTGTGCCGGCTCCACGCACCAGTCTTCCGGCGACGGTCCCCAGTCCAGAGCTTCCGGCGACGGTCCCCAGTCCAGAGCTTCCGGCGATGGATCACAGTCCAGAGCTTCCGGCGATGGTTCACAGTCCAGAGCTTCCGGTGATGGTTCACAGTCCGGAACCTCCTGTGACGGTCCACAGTCCAGAACCTCATGCGACAGTCCACAGTCCGGAACCTCCTACAACGGACCACAGTCAAGAACCTCCAGCTCCAGGGCAGGAGCCTTCCTCTGCACCGATGCCCAGTCCAGGCACGGTGTCCAGTCCCGCTCCAAGGCCGGAGCCTTCCTCTGTGCCGATGTCCAGTCCATTCACGGCGTCCAGTCCCGCTCCATGGCCGGAGCATTCTTCTGCGCCGGTGCCCAGTCTAGGCACGGCGTCCAGGCACGGCGTCCAGTCCCGCTCCATGACCGGAGCCTTCCTCTGCGCCGGTGCCCAGTCCGGGTGCGGCGTTCAACCCAGCTCCATGGCCGGACCCGTGGGCTGGGCGGGGGCAAAGTCCCGCACCAGAGCCGCCACCAATGCTGGCGGATCTGCAAGCGGAGTCGGTAATTCGCCCCGCACCGGAGCCGCCACAGACGCTAGATGCCCTCCCCTATAGAGTCAGGTTTTGCGGCCGGAGTCTGCACCCTTGGGGGGTACTGTCATGCTCTGACCATAGAGAGCCTTTTTATTCTCTATTTTGGTTAGGTCGGGGTGTGACTAGGGTGGGTAATCTAGGTTGTTTTTTCTATGTTGGCTTCTGATTGGTTCCCAATCAGAGGCAGCTGTTTATCGTTGTCTCTGATTGGGGATCATATTTAGGCAGCCATTTCCCCACTGTTTTGTGGGACCTTGTTTATGTGTAGTTGCCTGTGAGCACTCCAGAACGTCATGTTTCATTTATTCTTTATTGTTTTGTTGTGCGGTTCACTTATAATAAAAATGTTGAACCGATTTCACACTGCGCTTTGGTCCGAATGTTCTAAAGACGATCGTGACACCCAGATGCAGACAGTGTCGAAGTAACAAAAGTTTATTACTAGAGTAGGGGCAGGCAAAACGACAGGTCAAGGGCAAGCAGAGATCAATAATCCAGTGTGGTGGGACAAGGTACAGGACGGCAGGCTCAGGGAAGGCAGAATGGTCAAAACTGGAACTAGAAACAGACAGGAGCAAGGGGAAAAATGCTGGTGGCTTGACGAACAAAACAAACTGGCAACAGACAAACAGAGAACACAGGTATAAATACACCGGGGATAATGGGGATGATGGGTGACACCTGGAGGGGAGTGGAGACAAGCAGAAAGACAGGTGAAACAGATCAGGGTGTGACAGGATGTATAGCTTCACAAATTCAACCACACCATACAAACATATGAACATTTGTGCATCAACACATGATACCACACATTTGTGCATCAACATAATTATTGCTTTTTTGTCACATCAGTGGCCTAACAATTACGATAGCTACTACAGTAACTCATTTGAAGTGCATAGGAGGCTTTTTCACAACTTGGTGTTAAAATCTGAACATCAAGAGCATTCAGCGCATGGCAAGAAATCATCAAAGCTATTTCACTCCAATTGCGCAATCACATTTCCCTTGTTGATCCAGATAAATCAAGCTATTCATCCAATGTCAATGACTGAGATGAAAAGCTCCTTTTCACCTAATTAATGATGTATTTGTGACTCAGTATGATTTGGATAAATAATAATGATCTGTCACCTCTGTGGAAAGACTGGAGCTGATTGGTTCTGACACAGTTGTCTGGTGTTTCAACTCTGTGATGTTGCCAAGGAGGGAAACTTGCATAACCAAATCATCAAAGACCAGGCTTACTGTCGATAGAAAAAAAAGAAACAAGTTCATTTCTTACCTTGCTGAAAACAGACACCTGAAAAATCCTAAATCCTCTTTTGTATAATTTACTTCTATTTATCTTGAGAGAGAGATGATGATAAAGAGGCTCCTGCTTGTTACATAAAGAGTGTCCTTCCATAATATTGCTTATTAATAGCTATACCCCATTTTCTTCTCAGGCATTCATCTACTCAAATGTTGATGCCAATGGAAAGCCCCCATAGAACTCTGGCTCCCGCTACTTTCTGCCTGTCTGATTGACATGTCCCTCCGGATGTCTGAGAGGAGAGACATAAGTGCAAACAACAGATGCTGGGAAGTTAGTTCGTTTTGAAATTTTCTTAAATCCCAAACTCTGTACCCCGTTAAGCTAACAGATCCAGCGTCTCCTCCATGTCTGAGTTCAAAGCCGTCTCAGAAACCTTCTGAACCTCTAACTGACTCTGTCTTACATTGATGTGCTCTGAGAGCTCAAATAGGTAAATAGCCTGAGAACTAATATCAGTAATGTGCATCTATTTTCCACCATGGACGATCATAGACACACAGAAAGTGGAGATTTCTGGCACTGGATCTCCATAGAATCTAGAACACCAATGTGACAGCTGTGCCGATCGACAGTACCAAGGCAACCTAACCCAGTAGCGCTATGCCTGTAATTGCAGTAACACCCATCCCCTCACATCCTTTTGCTTACTCTATAACCATTCAGTCTACAGCTTTCCTGGCACTCTAGATTCACATTTAGTCTACCATTGTGCCTGTGCTCGTGGGTTATTTACAGTAGTGACTGCCGTCCCACATTCCACCACAACAACACGCCTGATAAAGAGTGAAGCCAGCAGTTGAGTTGTGTTTTAAGTGACTCTCTCCCTCAGATGCTCCCTCTTCCTCTCAAATGCTCTCTCTCTATCACATCTCACAGTAGATTTTAAGCAGGGCCTGTCAGTTGTTTTAATGTAGCAGTTCTCTGTTGTGCATGGCTGGGTCGGACTGACTGTATTATCACCTGTGTGCATAGCATAGCGATGTGGGATGGCTTTGTTTTTAATATTCATATGTTTGCTCATTCATGCCTGCTGGGCACAATCATTCTGCTGAGGGAAAAGTCATGGGAGGTTGTTTAATATCTCCTTTGTTATGGAGCTTGGAGGAAAATATAAACAAAGTGGTGTATAGGAGAAGACAAAATATACTTGTTTACTTGCATATTCAAATAAACAAGACTCATTGTACTCATTAAATTAATACAATGAGTCTTATTTACTTGAATATACAAGTAAACAAGTATTTTGTCTTCTCCAATAGAACAATTAGTTTACTATATACCTTGATTCGGTCTTATGTAGCAAAATTTGAAATAATGTTTTTTACATTGGATAAAAGCAGAGACACACAGCTACAAAATGGTATATTATACAGTGCATTTCTGGGAACATTGGGGAAGTAATTCTGCTTTGAAAGTTGATAAACTTGTAACCTTACTTTTGAGAAAATGGCCTTTAAATCTTGTGGTACCTACTGGAGAGCTCTCGTTTGTATACACCCATTCAGCATTGTTCACACCCTCTTAAGACAGCCCCACCCATCTCTTTAAAAAAAAAATCATTTTACCCCCTTTTTTCTCCCCAATTTCGTGGTATCCAATTGTTAGTAGCTACTATTTTGTCTCATCGCTACAACTCCCGTACGGGCTCAGGAGAGACGAAGGTTGAAAGTCATGCGCCCTCCGATACACAACCCAACCAAGCCGCACTGCTTCTTAACACAGCGCGCATCCAACCTGGAAGCCAGCCGCACCAATGTGTCGGAGGAAACACCGTGCACCTGGCAACCTTGGTTAGCGTGCACTGCGCCCGGCCCTTTGATTGGAAAGGCTGCCCTCTATTTTGGCAAGCAGTTACACGTTAAACACCAGCCATTTGCCCCTCTCACAAGTCATAGAAGACAATCAAGTTCCTTAGACGTTGTTTTCTTTCTGGTGTAGCTCTTCTCTGCTTGAAGGTTATCTTCATATAAGCCTGAATAATTTAAAGGAAAATTCCACCCAAAAATATTTTGGTATTTGTTGCATTGTGCATTGTTGACATAGTCCCAAAATGTTTTGCTTGTCAGAAATCAAGTTTTCAAGATAAGTTTCTGTCAAAATACAGAAATCATCCCCTTATGATGAATTTTGCATCATATAATACTGCATTTCTTTCATATACTGTAAGGGGGGATTATTTAACCTTTCTAGGACACACGTTCCGCTAGCAGAACCCCTCGACAACATTCCGCTGAAAAGGCGAAATTCAAAAATATTTTTTTGAAATGTGGAGCTTTCACACATTAACAAGTCCAATAGAGCAAATGAAAGCTAAACATCTGGTTAATCTACCCATGGTGTCCAATTTAAAAAGTGATTTACAGCGAAAACACAACATATGGTTATGTTAGATCACTGCCAAGTCCAAAAAACACAGCCATTTTCCCAGCCAAAGATAGGAGTCACAAAAAAACAGAAATAGAGATAAAATGAATCACTAACCTTTGATGATCTTCCTCAGATGACACTCATAGGACATCATGTTACACCTTACATGTATGTTTTGTTCGATAATGTGCATATTTAAATCCAAAAATCTCAGTTTACATTGGCGCCATGTTCAGAAATACCTGAAAAATATCTGAAGAAACTGCAGAGCCACATCAAATAACAGAAATACTCATCATAAACCTTGATGAAAGATATATGTTTTACATAGAATTAACGATACACTTGTTCTTAATGCAACCGCTGTGTCAGATTACAAAAAAAACATTATGGAAAAAGCATACCATGCAATAATCTGAGACGGCGCTCAGATAGAAACAACATTTCTCTGTCCACAGAAATACGAACTTACATTATAAATATTCCCTTACCTTTGATGATCTTCATCAGAATGCACTCCCAGGAATCCTAGATCCACAATAAATGGTTGTTTTGTTCGATAATGTCCATTATTTATGTCCAAGCAGCTACTTTTGTTAGCACGTTCAGTACACATATCCAAACACTCATGTAGGTCCAGGCGAACATCGGACGAAAACCTCAAAAAGTTATATTACAGGTCGAATAAACTTGTCAAAATGAGTTTACAATCAATCATTAGGATGTTTTTATCATAAATATTCAATAACGTTCCAACCGGAGAATTCCTTTGGGTCTATAGAAGTAATGGAACGTGGAAATGAGTGTTTTCTATCCAATAGTAATAATACTATGCATATATTAGCATCTGGGACAGAGTAGGAAGCAGTTCACTCTGGGCACGCTATTCATCCAAAGTGAAAATACTGCCCCCTATCCCTAAAAAGTTTTAAGATACTCTTTGAAGAGGAAGAGGTAGGGTTTCAGGTGCTTTCGGAAGATGGGCAGGGACTCTGATGTCCTAGGTTCAGGGGAAAGCTTGTTCCACCATTGGAGTGCTAGGACAGAGGAGATATTGGACTGGGCTGATCGGGAGGGCCAAGACACCAGAGGTGGCAGAACGGAATGGTCGGGATGGGTTATAGGGTTTGAGCATAGCCTGAAGGTAGGTAGGGGCAGTTCCTCTTGCTGCACCGTAGGCAAGCGCCATGGTCTTGTAGTGGATGCGAGCTTCGACTGGAAGCCAGTGGAGTGTGTGGAGGACCAGGGAGACATGGGAGAACTTGGGAAGGTACTACAAAGATACAGGCGTCCTTCACTTTGGCTCCCCCTCCTGTCCAGGTCAGGCGTTCAGCGTCGCCGGGCCTTCTAGCTTCTGTCGAACCTGCTGCTGGTAAACGCCCTTCACTCATCAACCCCGGATTTGTCTCGTCATCATTACACACACCTGGTTCCAATCCCCACTTTATCACTGTATGTATACTCCCTCTGTCTTTGTAAATGTTGCTTGTTTTCCTGAGAGGAATCTCTCCTACTATTTTCTGAGTACTTTATTATTTTGCCCTTTGAGTTTCGTCCCACTTTTATATATGGTGCTTTAATAAATTCAGTAGATCTAAACCGGCTTAAACCTGCTTACTCCGCTCTTAAGGACTGCGGAGTTTTTCAGCATGAAAAAAAAACGAATGAAGCTAGGCACAGGCAAAATCCTAGTGGTAAACAAGGCCAAATCTACACTGGAGTTTCATACACTGAATGTTCCTGAGTGGCCGAGTTACAGTTTTGACTTAAATCTGCTTGAAAATACACTATATACACAAAAGTGTGTGGACATCCCTTCAAATGAGTGGATTCAGGTATTTCAGCCACACCTGTTGCTGACAGGTGAGAAAAACATCGGCAGTAGAATGGCCTTACTGAAGTGCTCAGTGACTTTCAACATAGCACCGTCATAGGATGCCATCTTTCCACCAAGTCAGTTTGTCAAATTTCTGCCCCGGTCAACTGTAAGTGCTGTTATTATGAAGTGGAAACATCTAGGCGTAACAAAGGCTCAGCCGCGAAGTGGTAGCCCACACAAACTCACAGAATGGGACTGCCGAGTGCTGAAGCTTGTATGGTGTAAAAATCATCTGTCCTCGGTTGCAACACTCACTACTGAGTTTCAAACTGTCTTGAAGCAACATCAGCACAATAACTTTTCATTGGGAGCTTTATGAAATGGTTTTCCATGGCCGAGCAGCCACACGCAAGCCTAAGATCATCATGCACAATGCCAAGCGCCGGCTGGAGTGATGTAAAGCTGGAGTGATGTAAGGCCATTGGCCTCTGGAGCAGTGGAAACACGTTCTCTGGAGTGATGAATCACGCTGGGTTTGGCGGATGCCAGGAGAACGCTACCTGCCTGAATGCTCCCCTGTACAAAGCAAGGTCCATACAGAAATGGTTTGTCGAGATCGGTGTGGAAGAACTTGATTGGCCTACACAGAGACCTGACCTCAACCCCATCGAACACCTTTTGGATGAATTGGAACGCCGACTGCGAGCCATGCCTAATCGCCAAGCATCAGTACCCAACCTCACTAATGCTCTTGTGGCTCTTGTGGCTGAAAGGAAGCAAGTTCCCACAGCGATGTTCCAACATCTAGTGGAAAACCTTCTCAGAAAAGTGGAGGCTGTTATAGCAGCATAGGGTGGACCAACTCCATATTAATGCCCATGATATTTGAATGAGATGTTCGACGAGCAGGTGTCCACATACTTTCTGTCATGTAGTGTATCTCTGTTGCGTTGTTAACAGTCACCGTTGCTTTCTGAGCGGTGATGATCTCAACAGACAGTGGATGAAGCCTTATCCTTTCCTGAGCCATACTATCTACCCTGCCAATGGCTTTGTTCACTACCTCAACAGCATCAGCAGGACGCTTCTGGTGAGAGATGTCACTCAACATACAGCTTCACCATATCTGTAGAACAAATAGATACCCCTCTCTCTTTGTTTCTCTCTCCCTGTCTTTCTACCTCACCCTCCCACATAAACTTTCAGTGATATGCATATGGTATGCGCACACAATGTTTTGAGCATAATTTCTATGCAACAATGCCCCTTGTCTATGCAGATAGACAAGGGGCATTGTGTTATCTATCTGATTCACCTCCCCTGAACTTCTTTCTGAATCTGAATAGCTTGTTTATAGCTCTGTGGTTCTTCTTCTGTGATCTCTCTCAACTCCAACAACCATTTGCTATATTTCCAGAATGTCATGTCAGGGAAACATCTACAGTACAGCTCCAGTTGATCAGCCATTCTAACAATACAGTGGACTTGATATAACTGTTTTTGGAACATGTTTAACTAATTTAGCTAACTCACTTAGACCTGTTATAACAATCTGACA
Source organism: Oncorhynchus kisutch (assembly GCF_002021735.2). Lineage (NCBI taxonomy): Eukaryota > Metazoa > Chordata > Actinopteri > Salmoniformes > Salmonidae > Oncorhynchus > Oncorhynchus kisutch. The sequence goes on from NC_034177.2 coordinate 22,595,464, forward strand.
GGTTTATTTCTCTAACTGAAAATGTATTGTGCATCTCTTCAACCTTGGTGTGAATGAAAACCATGCCATAATGAAACAAAGGCTTTTTACTACTTATCACTGTAAACATAAATAATAAGAAACTATCCCAGCAATGGGTTTGATTATATATTTTTCCTGCAGTGTGAAATGAAGAAGTAAATTGTGTGGCAGCAATATCATGAAGTAATTACCTTGATTTTCAAATGAATTGAACTGTTATTAACAGTTTATTATTATAATCAAGTGTACCTGCACATAATTATGAGTATGAAACTGTATTAGTGTCAGTAAACAAAACAATTGCTTAATGCATGTAATTGATTGATTCAGATGTAGGATCTTAATTTGATCACTTTTTTGTTGCTTAGAAGTTTTGTCCACCGCAGGAAATGCAAACTTGTATTTGAGTTACAAAACATTTTCAAAAGAAAGTGGACATTTCAGACTTGATTTTCCCTAATGAAAAATGTATCAACCCATACAAAAATGTCCAGTATTATTTTCTTGCTGTAGCAAACTGGCTCCAATTAAGATCCTACGTCTGTAGTGTTCGACTTCTCTTTGTTGTAATTGCTGCAAACCAAAGTGCCTGTGACGTTAATTGTTGCGTTAATACCCATTTTGGCTAGACAGTCGACTGCATTTGTACTAAAGCGACTGTATTATTATCTCACAATGGCTCTCAAAACATTGTTATTTGTGTGATCACGGTTAGATTAATGAGGGTAAATAAAGCCCAGAGCCTTGTGTTCATTTAAGGCCATCATTACAGCTATGGGCCGTTCTCCTGTCTGACATTAGACTTCTCTCTTGGCTACTCTGTCCCCCTCTACAGTATCTCTGTCATGTTGCCTCCACAGGTGTTCTGTGATTACCATGGCCACTCACGGAAGAAGAAAGTGTTCCTGTATGACTGTAGTGTTTAGGAGACTGTGTGGCAGTCAGGTTCTGCTGTCAATACTGCCACTCTGAAGGAGGACCCAGGATATAGGGTAACTATTAGTGGATATATTCTATTTGAAGTAGAATTACTGTTAAGCTTGGTCGTTACCCAGCTACAGTATCAAGCTTCGGTCAGGTAAAGTCTTGGAAATTTTACAATGTAGCTAAAACATTTATTATTATAAAACGATTCATTCATATAGTATAAAGCATGTATCAATCATTTATTAGATCCTCAATGAATCATGATGGTAATCAACCTTCCTTTACCTACATTATTTGGGCTTCAATGGCTAAACAGTGTAAAGAATACCCACTACAGTATTAAAGCCAATTTCTACCCCCTTTTTCTTTGTTTCCAGACCATCCCTAAGACTCTGGAACGGATAGCCCAGGCGTTCTCCTTCAACAGCTATAACTACCTGGTAGAGAAGTCCCGAGAGGCCACGGCCCGGCTGGTGGTCTGGAAGGAGATCGGCATGTATTCCAGGTGACTACCTCATGAAGCTGGTTGAGAGAATGCCAAGACTGTACAAAGCTGTCATCAAGGCAAAGGGTGGCTACTATGAACAATCGCAAATATAAAATATATTTAGATTTTTATAACACTTTTTTGTTACTACATGATTCCATATGTGTTATTTCATAGTTTGATGTCTTCATTATTATTCTACAATGTAGAAAATAGTAAAGAAAAAAACTAATATCCCTGGAATGAGTAGGTGTTTCCAAAATTTTGACTGGAACTGTAAAAATGTTTAATTGATCATGTTAAATAATAATTGTAATTGCGCACACATTGATGTCAGACATGCACCTTCACCAAAGCTCCGTTGCTGATGACCTGGATGAAAGCAGGAGCTGATTTCAGGAGCAAAACACCCTATTTTTGACTGATGACTGATATAAGGGCATGTAGGTGATAGGCCTATCTGGCTTTTATGATTATGATGGTCGTAATGCTTCTTGACCGCGTCATAAAGTGTATTTTCTTAGTCCAAGTAAAAGGAAACAGGATAGTCGTAATGCTTCTTGACAGTGTCATACATTTGTATTTTCTCCAAGCTATTTAAAATATGATGAAAAAAACATGACTGTAAAGAATTCATTACGACAACAAAGGATTTAAGAAGGAAACTTCTTGGCAGGGAAAAACTCATTTAAATAAATGTGTGTTTGACACGCTTATGTACAGGAGGTGTAATAACCAGCCATAAAATAACGCAATATTTGTCACAACAGGTGTAAATATATGGGTCATGACAGTGATATGACCATATTATGACAAGTTATGTCAGCTGTTATGACATGGTTATGACCGTGTCATATCGTGTTATGACACTGGGTGTCAAGTAAAGTGTTACAGAGAATATTGTAATTAAAATGATTAATGGCATTGCTGTAATGATAAAAATGTTCTGTGTATGTAACATCCAGCACTCTGAATCATGTGATTCAACCTCTGGTTCTATCACACCTAGAGTACTGTCCAGTCATATGGGCATCTGCTGCAAAAAAAACCAACTAAAATTACTCCAACTCTCTCAAAGCCAGATTAGCTCTTCATTGCTCTATCTGAATGAATGTCAACCAAAAGCATCAGAATCTCTCATGGCTTCCCGTTGAACACAAATGACTATTATGTATTTTGACTGTCTTTAGAAATGTTATATTTTTCAAGAAACCACAGTATTTCTCAGACCAATTAGTGTATACTAGCAACAAACAAATAACAAACCAGACAGGCAAATTCAGGGCATGATAACCTTAAGGCCAAGGACAAATCTCCTCAAATCTACAGTTTTATACCAAGCCATCACTGAATGTTTTACCAACTCACATTTCTAAGGCAAAAAGTACATTCACATTCAAGAATTCAATAAAAGAACATCTAATGTGATCGACCATATGACAGGACTTACACTAGAGATCATCTACTGAATGTTAAATGTATTACCTGTCAGGTATTTTAATTGTCTGTAAGGTCTACTTGTTAAATTGTTGTAAAGTATTAATGTAAATTGTAATGGTTTATAATGTATTTTTTGTTCTGTGTTGAACCCCAGGAAGATTAGCTGGTATTAAAGTATCAACTAATGGGGATCCTAAAAAAACACTTCCCCTACCTCCCTCTACTTCCCCTATCCCCCACCACCCTCTACCTTCCCCTACCTCCCTCTACTTCCCCTATCCCCCACCACCCTCTACCTTCCCCTACCTCCCTCTACCTCCCTCTACTTCCCCTATCCCCCATCACCCTCTACCTTCCCCTACCACCCTCTACCTCCCTCTACTTCCCCTATCCCCCACCACCCTCTACCTTCCCCTACCGCCCTCTACCTCCCTCTACTTCCCCTATCCCCCACCACCCTCTACCTTCCCCTACCGCCCTCTACCTTCCCCCACTTCCCCTACCTCCCTCTACTTCCCCTATCCCCCACCACCCTCTACCTTCCCCTACCGCCCTCTACCTTCCCCCACTTCTCCTACCTCCCTCTACTTCCCCTATCCCCCACCACCCTCTACCTTCCTCTACCTTCCCCCACTTCCCCTACCTCCCTCTACTTCCCCTATCCCCCACCACCCTCTACCTTCCCCTACCTCCCTCTACTTCCCCTATCCCCCACCACCCTCTACCTTCCCCTACCGCCCTCTACCTTCCCCCACTTCCCCTACCTCCCTCTACTTCCCCTATCCCCCACCACCCTCTACCTTCCTCTACCTTCCCCCACTTCCCCTACCTCCCTCTACTTCCCCTATCCCCCACCACCCTCTACCTTCCCCTACCGCCCTCTAGTCTCCCGCTACATCCCTCTATCTCCTCTACCTCACCCTAACTCCTCCTATCTCCCTCTCTTTCCCCCACTTCCCTGCCTCCCTCTCCCTCCCCTGTAATAATCACATTGGAGTCGAAGCCTCATTATAGCCTGCAGAAGGTAATAATAATGTATTGCTCTGCTGATTGGATCACATGTGGTTTGTAATCACGTTTTAAACGCTACTAGGCAACCTCTCCCTGGTGATTTCACAAATTTTGCCAGCATTTTCGATGAAGCACAATTATTTTATATTGCTATGTACTGTATACATATGCTGTATGCTTCTTTCACATAAACATGTTAGTAAGCGACATATCATCCTCCTTTTATTTTCCGTTCCTGTACCATCTTTAAATAGGATTCAACTATTAGTAACTACTGAAGATTCGCCTTATGATCCATCAGTGTGGGATAACAAGCTTGGTGAGCAAACTAGATATAATGTTTAGACCGTCAGAAATAAGATACATTAAATTGGGCTGCAAAGGCAGCCAGTGGATAGGTGGGAACATTGCCAGAATAACTTCCCCTTTTGAGATGAGTGCCATGGGTCCGTTTATGCACCCCAGTTACTCTTGACCTTGATGGTAATGTTTTACTCTACAGGGTATATTTATGATGTAACTTTCTATAGCACAGTTTTATTAAAATGTGGTACAGGCCCTTCCATAGAAAAGTGATCCTGAGAATGAAGAAATAAAGTAGAGTAGAATAAAGGTCACTTTCAAACTAAGTTATATCAGGAGGATTATTTATTTAACCTTTATTTAACTAGGAAAGTCAGTTAAGAACAAATTCTTATTCACAATGAAGGCCTACCCCGGCCATACCCAGATGATGCTGGGCCAATTGTGCGCCGCCCTATGGGACTCCCAATCACGGCCGGATGTGATGCAGCCTGAGTTACTGGTAGACTGCCTTCATGGCATCATGGTTTCAGTGATATCACTGGTTTCAGTGATATTGAAAGCTCCATAAGCGATAGAACTGTCTCTGTAGAGTAGAGCAAGCTAATTATGACAGTAATTTGAGCAAGTCATTTGAAAACATTCACACTTTATACCTAATGTTCTCACTATAGAACAGTCAATGACTCAGAAGATTGAGTCCAGCTGGCTAGAATAGCGCCCACTGCGTGGTCATGTGTTGGGTATATGATCAGAAGCTGAATGTGGGGTGATATGGACTAATGGATGAGAAAATCAGACTTTTCATTAGGATGGCCCAGTGAGCAGAACAGGTGGTGGGCCAGATGTTTGCTACATGCACTTTAGGGTTGGGCAAAAGCCTGAATGTTTCTTGATTAAAAAGTCTGTACTAATATCGTCAGGCCATGTCAGAAGTCTGGCTGACTGTAAAGTGAATTCAAGTGGGCCCTCTCTCTCTTTCTCTCTCTATTTCTCTCTGCTGCTCTTTAATGTGCTGCCTGAGCAGTCGGTGAAGAAACTACCTCAGTTTACTGTTAATTCATGCCAATTAGCAGTTTGTGTGAGACTTGGAATTGGCTGTGGGATTCGTCAGAGAGTAGAAGCTTAATTGTCCTCTCAGAAAGTCACTGAATCAGAGAGTTGGTCATTGTTGTGAGCAGCTCACCACTGAGTTAACACTACGCTGGGTTTGGTGTGAAGGATTGGAGAACTAAGGGGTGTTTTATACTAGTAGGAGAATATTTTAAACAGCAGTGTCCAAAAATATTCTGCACTTTATTCACACATGGATTTGTATCCTTTTTTGTAATCTGAATTTCCTTTAGCTTGAATTTCTAATCTCTTCCATTCCCATATCCAGAACTGTATGGGCAATTCAAGAGGGTTTCCTTGGACTGAGCTCATTACATCAGGTAATTCTACTCTATTTGTTTTCTGAATTATAGCCTGTCAAAATATGAATACATTGTGTTTTTGGACCAGACACAAGCCAAAAACTGGCTCAAAATGGGACTTCAGAATATTGGAAGCCATATTGGCATTTGCCTTTGTGTCATGTCGTGTGTGTAGGTGGCAGGGAAGTCAGGCGCAGGAGAATCAAACTTGGTATAATGGAGTAGTATAATAACGTAAAACAAACTCCAAAACCAAAGTACATAACACAATAAACGTGGGTACAAGAAACCGTCGCCCATAAATCATGAGCATAACAATTAACAATCTCTGACAAGGACATGAGGGGAAACAGAGGGTTAAATACACAACAATAAATGAATGGGATTGGAACCAGGTGTGTAGACAAAATCAATGGAAAATGAAACATGGATCAATGATGGCTAGAAGCCCGGCGACGTCGACCGCCGAGCACTGCCCGAACAAGGAGAGGCATCGACTTTGGCAGAAGTCGTGACACTTTGCACTGAAGTTTTCCATTCGACACCATGCCTCTGGGTTTCTATTTCTTGATGCAGTAAGCCTGTCAATGCCAAAAGAAGGGAAATCATCTAAATAATCTAATTTGCATCACACAGATTTTTTTTTTACCTCTAATCACCTTAGCTTTGCAATTCCAGCTGGAGAGGGAGAATATCTGCTGAGTTGTCGTTTTTTTTACGCTCAAATGAATGAAGTCTTATTTTTCTGAAGGACACACATGATGAATTAAGAAAAATGAGTACCGAAATAAATGATCACCAAAGTCTTTGATTAGGTTTCTGGAGTTTCTTGTTTCCTCACAAACCATCGGTTGTATTTATCTTTTATGGTAGGTACTTCATTCTAAATATTGTCCTAAACTGAAGAAGAGGACAAATAGTTGATTTAATTGATAGGGCTTTTAAAGGCTTTCATGTTTTATGTAAAGGTTTTTCAGAGAGAGGAGAGGTGCCTAAAAGTTACAGGACACTCCACTAGAGCTGAGTTTAATAACAATACAATACATACTGACTTTACAATAAGCATATACTGTATATCAAACTTCCTCAGACCTAGCTTTCCTATTGGGACTACTGTACATACATATACAAGAGAAGAGAGACAGCACATCAACTTCAAACATCAGGGCAGTGACCTCAGAATATATTTTCTGAAGGTCAGTCTTTCACTGGGAAAGGCAGAATCCATCCAATATTAATCAGGATCTACAGTAATATCAAATGAAAGAGTCATGACGAGAGACCCTTTTAAAAGATACACCAAATGTCAAATCCCAGACACAGTTACGCCTACGCTACATCAATGTTGGGGTGTGTGTATGTTTGTGTGACTGTGTGTGTGCGACTGTGTGCGTGAGTGTGACTTTGTGGGTGTGTGGGCGTGTGTGTGTGTGTGTGACTGTTTGTGAACTGTTTGTTGTCCTGATAGAAGTGCATGCACCTGTTAACAAGACCATTAGGAAGTTATTGTTTTCAGTAAGTGGCCACCATAGTGTGGAGGCACAATCTGTACAAAGTATAGACAGTGATTTCTACAGGGACATTAGAGGATAAATTAACCAGCATCAGTAGACTAGACACATGGGCTCCACAAACAAGGGTCCAAGAGGCTCCAGACAGTGCTCTTTGCTATGTATCACGTTTTTCAGGGAAATATTAATGTTTGTTGTGTTCAGACTGCCTTTTTTAATTTCCTGGGTCTTAAAAGGAGATATGATTTACAAGAGGCTGAAAATGAGAGGAGGCTGGTCATAATCTAAAGAAATAACCTCCTTACCGTAAATCCCCTAAAAGAATGTTCACAGAAATGTAAATCGAGTGGGCGGTACAATACAGGCTAAATAGAGTGTGTTGGGAAATCTGCCGGTGAGATTTGAAACCATGGTGTCTCTATGGGCTGGAGAAGCCATGTTGAGATGATAGAGATCTGTGTGCATGGCTAGGAGTTAATTAAGATCTTCTTCAAAGCCAAGAGATCTGGCACATTCATTGCCTTGATATATTTTTAAGTAATGTGTAATGCCCGGCTTGAAACCCACACAGTTTATTCTAATTATGGACATAACACAAATCAGCCTTCCCAACATGGGACATGGACACTTGGCTCTCTCCTCCAACAGCATATGAGGTCCCTCTGATTCCATGGTTGGAGATCACTCACATGAAAGAGACAGGCACTTTTCCAGTTCCTCAGTTATTATTCTCTCCATTTTGTCTGATCTTTGTGTCAAATGTTTTTTGAAAGGGAAACATAAAAGTTGAGCAATATTTCCAGTTTGTTTAAAGATTTAGAAAGGGGGTCTGTCAGATGGTCTCCAGTCCGGCTGTACAACAGATAGAAAACCACAGGCAATATGAAGGACAGGCATACTGTAGCTACTGTAAGTTATGAGATTGAATACTGAATACCGTGTGGTGGCCCAGGGACTATATTTTAGTATAGTCCCTGGGCCACCATCTCTGCTGCATTATTAGGCATATGTTCACTAATGAATGTATCAAATGGCAAATTACAACAAGGCAACAGTAAGCATGACGTCCCCCATGGAGGATGTGCCCTCCCCCCGAGATCTCTATGACAAGACGCATCATTCACCCATGTTTCGTCAAAATCTAGCCAGTGGTGTCTGAGATAACGTGTGGGTTAGCTAGACTCATATCCCTGAGCATATGTGCCACATTTCATCACTCTGAGTCAAACAGATCAAGAGACATAAAAATGTGCCCGTTATAGAGCCACCATGTGCGTCAATATGAATGTTCTTCCATATGTTGAGTCTTGATAGTGTTTGCAACATGTGTACCAAATGTTGTTACAATATGAATATGAATATATGAAAGGCCACGCCCACTTTAATGTTGTTTTATGTACTAGTCTGGAAAGTGTTGCGTTCAGAGACATTTTTCCATTGATGTCACATATGAAGTTTCTTCTAGATCAATCATTCGGTGCCAGAGGAGAAGCTTTTTAAGTGTTTTTCACAAAATTCTAAATGGTGGAAAATCGATCATGGCGGACCTTATGTTTTCCTCAGGCAAATTTGTTCCTTGTGAGGAGAGGGAGCTATAGTACCAGTCAAAAGTTTGGACACCTACTTGTTCCAGGTTTTTTCTTTATTTTTACTATTTTATACATTGTAGAGTAATAGTGAAGACATCAAAACGATGGAATAACACATATGCAATCATGTACTAACCAATTTAAATTTTTAACAAATCAAATATATTTAAAATGTGAGATTTTAGATTCTTCAAAGTAGCCACCCTTTGGCTTGATGACAGCTTTGCACACTCTTGGTATTCTCTCAACCAGCTTCATGAGGTAGTCACCTGGAATGCATTTCAATTAACAGGTGTGACTTGCTAAAGGTTCATTATTGGAATTTATGCGTTTCAGCCAATAATTTGTGTTGTGACAATGTAGGGGTGGTATATAGAAGATAGCCCTATTTAGTAAGAGACCAAGTCCATATTATGGCAAGAACAGCTCAAATAAGCAAGTCTATCATTCATTTAAGGCATGAATGTCAGTCAATCTGGAAAATTCCAATAACTTTTTATGTTTCTTCAAGTGCAGTCTCAAAACCCATCAAGCGTTATGATGAAACGGACTCTCATGAGTTATCTCCGCTGCAGAGGATAAGTTTGTTAGTGTTACCAGCCTCAGAGAACGGACGATCTCTGCATATGTGTTCCCACCGTGAAGCATGGAGGAGGAGGTGTGATGGTATGGGGGTGCTTTGCTGGTGACACTGTCTGTGATTTATTTAGAATTCAAGGCACACTTAACCAGCATGACTACCACAACATTCTGCAGCAATACGTCATCCCATCGGTTTTGCGCTAAGTGGGAGAATATTTTTTTTCAACAGGATAATGACCGAACACACATCCAGGGCTATTTGACCAAGAAGGAGAGTGATGGAGTTCTTTATCAGATGACCTGGCCTCCACAATTACCTGATCTCAACCCAATTGAGATGGTTTGGGATGAGTTTGACCGCAGAGTGAAGGAAAAGCAGCCAACAAGTGCTCAGCATATGTGGGAACTCCTTCAAGACTGTTGGAAAAGCTTTCCAGGTGAAGCTGGTTGAGAGAATTCCAAGGCAAAGGGTGGTTCCTTTGAAGAATCTCAAATCTAAAATATATTTTGGTTTGTTTAACACTTTTATGGTTGCATGATTCCATATATGTTATTTCATAGTTTTGATGTATTCACTATTCTACAATGTAGAAAATAGTAAAAATAAAGAAAAACCCTTCAATGAGTTGGTGTGTCCAAACTTGTATGTCCGGAAGTTCATTACTTCAGGTCAAATGGGATTAGGGGCTTGACCTTTCAAAGTTAACATTTTCAATCACTTGTTATAACGCCACCATCTGGACAATCAGTGTAATTTTGTAAATGCTGGATCTCTATGGCATTCACACAAGTTTTGTCAAAATCGTGCCAGTGCTGTCTGAGATATTCTGTGTGACGTACAAAGATACTAAGGACAGAGACAGATCCACTGTCCCCTCCCCATTTTCATCGTGGGGACAACTTAATGATTTGTGAACCATTAGTGTAATGTCATATGACCATGCAGTTGAACTGGAGGGGAGTAGAGGGAGCCAGTGGTCCAACTGGTGAAGCTGTTTCTTAAGTCTCTCTCTCCATGTAGTTGGCACTTGGTGGCTCATAGGCTATTATTTTGTCGATATTAACCAATCACTCTGTTTGTTGTGGGCTAGCTGGGTTGTTCATATTGCTCTGTCTAATGTGGTTTATATGGGATATTGTCTTTGCGTTATACTCAGATAGAGAAGGTGTTTTGTGATTTAGAATGCAGCTTGTGTTCACAGACATATCAGATACTTGCATTTTTTGATTTGCCATTTTACATGTTCGCGACATTTCCATTTCCCATATCTGTGGTCCTTCTCTAAATACCATGCTCAAATGTGCCAAAATTAGAAAAGGAAGATTAATTAGATGACACATCCTGGTGCCAATCAGTTTGATATATTGAGGATCGTCAGAGCAGAGCATGAGGCAAGTCAGCAATTGAAATTGTCAATGTTGTCTCCACAATGCAAACATGGGAAGACTAGATTTTCCTCCCCAGCAAACAGCCAGGGCTCTATGCATTCGGCACATGTAACCCTCATCTGCGGTCTAAATTATTGAACAGCTATCCCTTTCACACTCGTACCACTCATTTTGAAAGTGCTTGGTCTGCCATCCGAATGTTATCGGTGGAATATATGGTGTTTCTCAGGGGCTATGGCAGGTCCACAGACACACTAACACAATACACACAACGTGCATGCACAGACACACAGACACACACCCACGCACACACCCACACATACACACACACACACATTTCCTTGTGTCATGTCTGTAAAAAGAGCCTCCTCCCGTGAGCCATGGAGCTGCTGAGGCCCCAGCACCCATCTCTCCAGCTATCCTGTCTACCCTGCGATCTGTGCATGCTGAGCAGGCGTTCCATTTATTTGCTCTGACATGGAGGAAACAAGGATACTGGATGGAAGGAAAGCATGTCTTCAACACACATGAAGGCAATTCTTGATGAAAACACCACACCTGCTCCAAAGAGACTCTTTAGAGCCGACTGTTTCATCATAGTCCTATGGAGTCCTATACTAGAGCAGGACTTCATCACCCCATTTAGGCTAAATGGATGCATGGACGTAGCACTGAGAGGCACTAGCAACTAGTGGGGATCTCAAGGCTGCTTGATCTCAAAACATGTTTCATCATCATCATGTGTCAACAGTATTTGCTCTTATATTTGCATAACCATACCCTTTGTAAAGCATGCCGCATTTAATCAGTCTGGTGACAGCCGCAGAGAGAAACAAACAGCCCTGGTGAATATCACCCTCTGGGGATCTGCTACTGGTGGTCTCCTCTTCATCCTTAGAGGACTAGCTTCTAATGTGCTTTTGCTAATAAGACGGTTGAGTAAGGGGGTGTAGTTGCCTATAGATAAATTATCTGCAATCATTATGACATTTGCAGGCAAAACATACAGAAGTTATTGTCCTGAAGGTGCAGGTTGTTTGCATACAGAGACCACAGGCGAATGAGCAGATCGCAGATGTAAAAAGGGATCTAGTTCATAGCTTATTTCTCCATGACGGTCACTACTATGATGTGAATACAATCATCAAGGAATAATTTCTATACAGCACAATGGTTATGGATCGTAGGCTAAATATCCCAATGGTCCCAGTATTATTAACACTTATCAAATCAAATCAAATTTATTTATATAGCCCTTCGTACATCAGCTGATATCTCAAAGTGCTGTACAGAAACCCAGCCTAAAACCCCAAACAGCAAGCAATGCAGGTGTAGAAGCACGGTCTATCCAGGTCTAATGTATAGCTGCAGCAATCCTACAGGAATATATTAGATCAATATTTGCTTACATAATATTGTAGGCAGTAATGAGTAGGCTATGTATCTCCTTTCTTGCTATTGAATGACTGAAACCTTTTCAAATTAAATATCATATCCTGATGTTTCTGTGTTTTAAATGGCCTCTGTTATGTGCTATCATGTCTGTTCCAGGGCATGTAGACTTGCATGGGGGATATGGAAGAGATGTCTCAGCCTCCAGTATTTATGCTGCAGTAGTTTATGTGTCGGGGGGCTGGGGTCAGTTTGTTATATCTGGAGTACTTCTCCTGTCCTATTCGGTGTCCTGTGTGAATCTAAGTGTGCGTTCTCTAATTCTCTCCTTCTCTCTTTCTTTCTCTCTCTCGGAGGACCTGAGCCCTAGGACCATGCCCCAGGACTACCTGACATGATGACTCCTTGCTGTCCCCAGTCCACCTGGCCATGCTGCTGTTCCAGTTTCAACTGACCTGAGCCCTAGGACCATGCCCCAGGACTACCTGACATGATGACTCCTTGCTGTCCCCAGTCCACCTGGCCATGCTGCTGCTCCAGTTTCAACTTCCACCTGACTGTGCTGCTGCTCCAGTTTCAACTGTTCTGCCTTATTATTATTCGACCATGCTGGTCATTTATGAACATTTGAACATCTTGGCCATGTTCTGTTATAATCTCCACCCGGCACAGCCAGAAGAGGACTGGCCACCCCACATAGCCTGGTTCCTCTCTAGGTTTCTTCCTAGGTATTGGCCTTTCTAGGGAGTTTTTCCTAGCCACCGTGCTTCTACACCTGCATTGCTTGCTGTTTGGGGTTTTAGGCTGGGTTTCTGTACAGCACTTTGAGATATCAGCTGATGTACGAAGGGCTATATAAATAAATTTGATTTGATTTGATTTGATGGGGCCAACCCTGCTCGACAACCTCCTAAACCTCTCTCTCTCTCTCTCTCTCTCTATGAAACACAATCAAACAAGCCTCAATTGGATCAGTGAAAATATGTTTTCAGCAGTGCTCTGAAGAGTTTTAAATGTGTGTTCATTGATTACATGTATGACGAAGCACTTAGAAAAGCATTTAATAGTGGATACACTCACATTTTGCTGGCTTTCTAGTATTTTACCTCTTAGTATAAAGGAACTTTTGTATATTTTAAAGTGCTACGCTGTTTTTCCATCAATTCGTTTTTTCCCCCAGACATTCACAAGTTTTAGATTCACTTACTGCCTCAAATTATGTAATGGAATACAATGTAGAAAGCTGCACTATTGATTTTTAAAAACTTAAATAAAATTCCCTTAGGGAACATTTTGCATTGTTACGTCTTGTGCTCGTTGTCCATTTGGTCGGAATTATCCTATTTCTTTCTTTCTCTTGAGGGGTTTTATGAATTTTTAACACTTGTGAAAAGTATGATCTAGTTCAGTTGGCTGTTCCTTCCCTGGAGCATTATGCAAGTGTGGTAGTAGAGAGAGGACACCATGTTCCACTGCGCTTGCCTTTTACTCATCATATCTTACAATTAAATTAGAGCTGAAGAAAGTATGACTTGGCATTAATATGTTTGCCCACATTCTTGAATATATTCTGTTGCTTGCATGCCTACGATTTCCACTTGAATTCTTTCCTACTGTATACATGCAGCAGGGAGTGCTTCATACACTTGGAAGTCAAATGTATTTGAGTTTCAGTCCTTCCCTTACTGTCTTTCAAATGAAACTTCTTGAGGTGGGAATGAAAGGTTAAAAGTTTAGATCATGACTTTCATTCTTCATCTACTAGGCCATACTCCCCTTATTTCCCCAAAGCAATCTAAGCCTTTGTCATGACGTTGGCCTCTTTGGGTATAGCAAGCCCATCCCCCTCTCCCTGCCTCCCCCTTTCCTCCTTCAACTAGGTTGCTGTGATCAGAAGTCGTAAATTCCTGAGAAGACCTCATGGACACACAGTTATAGAGGGTAAACTGTCATAGAGGACAAAGGAAATCCTTCCACCTCACAGAACTTGAGGTACGAACAAATTTCATGTTCCGGAGAAAGTGTAAAAGATTGGTGAAGAATCCAGCTACGAACTGGTCCGTTTGTCACAACTTGGGAAGCTCATGGGAGACGGTGTGGCCACATTACCATAACGCTGTTTATATAATAGCCTCAGATATGAGGTTTACATCTATTTGTTGTATAAGATGAATGAGTGAGTATGATACTGTTTGTATAATTGTTTAATATGATTGTGGACTGTTTAATGAAGAAAAATACAATTCCCTTTTGATTTGAACTAAATCAGAGGACCGCCCCGGAGCCCAGTTAGGGTCAGACATCCTGGGACAGCCCTCTTCGGCCATTCCGAATAAAATCCCACTCGGGTTTTCGATCAGTAGTCCAAGCTTACCTCAATTACGAGATGGCTAAAGGTGTAGACCATTGCTGAATCTTTTTAACCATACCGAATGTCACTCTGAACAATCCCCTCTAACCACAACTGAGAGAGAGAGGGAGCGAGATGGACAATTCTACAAAAGAAATGAACTTTTCACCAGCGATTAAGACGACACACTGAACATAAATATATATATTGATTGCACTTGTTCCCGACTAAGTGAGCGTTCATGTGTAAGGATTAGCATTTCAATTGTTATAGTTATCACCTTGTAGTGACTTCTTAGTCGACCCCCACTCCCCCTATTGTCTAGCAAGCCGCCATGCCGGTTCAGCCCACTTAGGGCACATTCTCCTGTCATTTCATGTAACCACATTTACCATGTTTGTTTGTTTATGCATTTCTGTGAATTACTTAGTTAGTAATAAATAAATTATTTAAGACAATTGATGTATGGATGACTCATAGTGAAGACTGGGTTCGTGCAGATAACCAACAATTTACGACGTTTGGAATGAGACTAACGTGAGGTACAGTAAATAATTCATTAATTCGAAGACTAATTGATCAGATAAAATATCTGAAAAGTAATTTTAGGAAATTATAACCTTTTAATCTGAATATTTTTCCTTGGTGCCCTGACTTCCTAGTTAATTAGTTACGTGATTAATCAGTTGATCGCACAGTAACTAATTACAGAGAATCTTTGATAAAACCTATCAGTCTTCAGTTAATGATAGTAAAGACACGACACCTTCATGTTTAAAAAGTTGTATTATGCATTGCTGTTGTGTGTTGGTGTAATATATAGTTTGTATGTGTGTGTCTCTATGTGTGTAGTTGTCTGTGTTTGCACTGTATAAAAAAGGTCTGGTCCCGTTCCATGAGTATATGTCTTTTCCAGTTATTGTTGTGAAGTTTTGACCAGGTTCCTCCTCTGACAGCCAACACAACTGCTGTCTACATATGGGTTTCACCTTGCTGTGAAAGGAACTCTCTCTGCCAGCCTCACTAACAACCAACCATTCACATTATGCAGGCCCACACCAGCCACACCACCTCCACAGTATTCACCTTGCTTTCTCCTATTGTCCACAATACTGAGTCGATTCCAGACAACTTTGTGAGCTGCCATGCATACAGTGCATTCGGAAAGTAGTCAGACCCCTTGACTTGTTCCACATTGTGTTACGTTACAGCCTTATTCTAAAATTGATTCAAAAATTGTTCTTCCTCAGTCTACACACAATACTCCATAATGACAAAGTGAAAACAGGTAAAAAAAAATTATAATGTCAGAGCACAAACCAAGCTATGAGGTTGAAGAAATTGTCCATAGAGCTCCGAGAAAGGATTGAGTCGAGGCACAGATCTGGGGAAGGGTCCCAAAAATGGCTACATCATTGAAGGTCCCCAAGAACTCAGTGGCCTCCATCACTCTTAAATGGAAGAAGTTTGGAACCACCAAGTCTCTTCCTAGAGCTGGCCACCCGGCCAAACTGAGCAATCAGGGGAGAAGGGCCTTGGTCGGGGAGGTGACCAAGAACCCGATGGTCAATCTGACAGAGCTCCAGAATTCCTCTGTGAAGATGGGAGAAACTTCCAAAAGGACAACCATCTCTGCTGCACTCTGCCTTTATGGTAGAGTGACCAGACGGAAGCCACTCCTCAGCAAAAGGCACTACAGCCGGCTTGGAGGCACCTAAAGACACCTAAGGCAACTAAAGACTCTCAGACCATGAGAAAAAAGATTCTCCGGTCTGATGAAGCCAAGACTGAACTTTTTGGCCTGAATGCCAAGTATCACGTCTGGAGGAAACCTGGCAGCATCCTGGCAGTGAAAGATGAACATAGAGATCAAATCAAATTTTATTGGTTACATACTGTCACATCTGCTCCTGCTACGCCCTCTTTTTGACCTGCAGTTACTCCCCCTGTACACTCTCTCCCTCTCCCTCTCCCTCTCCCTCTCCCTCTCTGTGTGATCATGTGGTTGGACACGGGTGTGCTGGAGTCAGAGTAGATCCCTACCAGCTGCAACTAGTTCCATAATCAAGACCTCTACAAATACTCAGTCCTGCCACTTCCACTCCGCCAGAACGCAATCTCTGCTCATTACCGCTCTGTCTCTGGCTCCTGTCCCCTGTTCCACATCTCACCACCCAACTACCTTGCTCTGGATATTACCTTGGATTTCCCTCGGGACCTGTTTACCTTGTTCTACTCAGCTAACTCCCACATCAGTTTTTTCTGTAACTCATCTGAGGTTCCCCAGATCCGCACTCCATATCTCTCTGTGTAACAATACATATTTTGGTTAATTCATCCCTGTTTCCTCATCTGAGTCTACTCTTGGGTTCCCCTGTGTCGCTCTGCTTAACACATACACGTGATTAGCAGACGTTATTATGGGTGTAGCGAGATACTTGTGCTTCTAGCTCCGACAGTGCAGAAATTTCTAACAATAAATATTTAACAAATTACACAACATATGCCCAATACACACAAATCCAAGTAGGAATTAATTAAGACTATATACATATATGGGAGAGTGATGTCAGAGCGGAACTGACTAAGATACAGTGGAATAGTAGAGAATACAATATATAGACTTTCGTTCAAAAGTTTGGGGTCACTTAGAAATGACTAGTTGAGTATCTGGAGGTCACTTCTTTAGAAGTGTTTGGGGTCACTTCTTTAGACTAGTTGAGTATCTGGAGCATCAGCATTTGTGGGTTTGATTACAGGCTCAAAATGGCCAGAAACAAATAACTTTTTTCTGAAACTCGTCAGTCTATTCTTGTTCTGAGAAATGAAGGCTATCCCATGCGAGAAATTGCCAAGAAGCTGAAGATCTCATTCAACGCTGTGTACTACTCCCTTCACAGAACAGCACAAACTGGCTCTAACCAGAATAGAAAGAGGAGTGTGAGAAACAGATGCCTTACAAGTCCTCAACTGGTAGCTTTATTAAATAGTACATGCAAAACACCCGTCTCAAAGTCAACAGTGAAGAGGCGAGTTCCTCTGTCCAAACTTTTGAACGGTAGTGTACATGTGAGATGAGTAATGCCAGATACAGTGCCTTGCGAAAGTATTCGGCCCCCGTGAACTTTGCGACCTTTTGCCACATTTCAGGCTTCAAACATAAAGATATAAAACTGTATTTTTTTGTGAAGAATCAACAACAAGTGGGACACAATCATGAAGTGGAACGACATTTATTGGATATTTCAAACTTTTTTAACAAATCAAAAACTGAAAAATTGGGCGTGCAGAGTTATTCAGCCCCCTTAAGTTAATACTTTGTAGCGCCACCTTTTGCTGCGATTACAGCTGTAAGTCGCTTGGGGTATGTCTCTATCAGTTTTGCACATCGAGAGACTGACATTTTTTCCCATTCCTCCTTGCAAAACAGCTCGAGCTCAGTGAGGTTGGATGGAGAGCATTTGTGAACAGCAGTTTTCAGTTCTTTCCACAGATACTCGATTGGATTCAGGTCTGGACTTTGACTTGGCCATTCTAACACCTGGATATGTTTATTTTTGAACCATTCCATTGTAGATTTTGCTTTATGTTTTGGCTCATTGTCTTGTTGGAAGACAAATCTCCGTCCCAGTCTCAGGTCTTTTGCAGACTCCATCAGGTTTTCTTCCAGAATGGTCCTGTATTTGGCTCCATCCATCTTCCCATCAATTTTAACCATCTTCCCTGTCCCTGCTGAAGAAAAGCAGGCCCAAACCATGATGCTGCCACCACCATGTTTGACAGTGGGGATGTTGTGTTCAGGGTGATGAGCTGTGTTGCTTTTACGCCAAACATAACGTTCAATTTTGGTTTCATCTGACCAGAGCACCTTCTTCCACATGTTTGGTGTGTCTCCCAGGTGGCTTGTGGCAAACTTTAAACAACACTTTTTATGGATATCTTTAAGAAATGGCTTTCTTCTTGCCACTCTTCCATAAAGGCCAGATTTGTGCAATATACGACTGATTGTTGTCCTATGGACAGAGTCTCCCACCTCAGCTGTAGATCTCTGCAGTTCATCCAGAGTGATCATGGGCCTCTTGGCTGCATCTCTGATCAGTCTTCTCCTTGTATGAGCTGAAAGTTTAGAGGGACGGCCAGGTCTTGGTAGATTTGCAGTGGTCTGATACTCCTTCCATTTCAATATTATCGCTTGCACAGTGCTCCTTGGGATGTTTAAAGCTTGGGAAATCTTTTTGTATCCAAATCCGGCTTTAAACTTCTTCACAACAGTATCTCGGACCTGCCTGGTGTGTTCCTTGTTCTTCATGATGCTCTCTGCGCTTTTAACGGACTTCTGAGACTATCACAGTGCAGGTGCATTTATACGGAGACTTGATTACACACAGGTGGATTGTATTTATCATCATTAGTCATTTAGGTCAACATTGGATCATTCAGAGATCCTCACTGAACTTCTGGAGAGAGTTTGCTGCACTGAAAGTAAAGGGGCTGAATAATTTTGCACGCCCAATTTTTCAGTTTTTGATTTGTTAAAAACGTTTGAAATATCCAATAAATGTCATTCCACTTCATGATTGTGTCCCACTTGTTGTTGATTCTTCACCAAAAAATACAGTTTTATTTCATCTCCTATACACTTCCTTATAAACTCAGTCACCGTATCCATGTGTGCATCCAGATTATTTTCTGGAAGTTACCCAGAACATATCCCTGTCCACGTGATCAAAGCATGGATTCTGACCGGTCAGACCAGCGTTGAATAGTTCTTAGCTCAGGTACTTCCTGTTAGATGGAGTCGTGATCAGATTTGCCGAAAGGAGGGTGGGGGAGGGCCTTGTAAGCATTCTGGATGTTTGAATAGCAATGGTCGAGAGTCTTAGCAGAGTAGTACATTCAATATGGACTAGCACTTCGGCAGCCTAGTCCTCAAATTTGTTTTGTTAAAATCCACAGCTACAATAAATACTGCATCAGGATATCTCGTTTCCAGTTGGCATAAAGTCTAGTGAAGTTTCTTTGAGGGTGGCCATGGTATTGGCTTGAGGGGGGATATAAATGGCCGTGGCAATGACGGAGGATAATTATCTTGGGAGATAATATGGTCTGCATTTGATTGCGAGGTATTCAAGGTCTGGTGAACAAAAGGACTTGAGTTTCTATATGTTCCTAGAATTACACCATGAGTCGTTAATCATGAAACACACCCCTCTGCTCTTATGCTTCCCGGAGAGATATTTTTTCCTCTCTGCGTGATGTACTGAGAATCCTGCTGGCTTTACTGACTCCAACGGAGCCTTGTTTCCGTGAAACAAAGTATGTTACAGGCCCTGATGTCTCTCTGTAAATAAATCCTTGCTCTATCAACATTGTTAGCAAGTAATATACTCGGAAGCGGTGGGTGGTGTGTGCTCCTCCTAAATCAAATCAAATCAAATTTATTTGTCACATACACATGGTTAGCAGATGTTAATGCGAGTGTAGCGAAATGCTTGTGCTTCTAGTTCCGACAATGCAGTAATAACCAACGAGTAATCTAACTAACAATTCCAAAACTACTACCTTATACACACAAGTGTAAAGGGATAAAGAATATGTACATAAAGATATATGAATGAGTGATGGTACAGAGCGGCATAGGCAAGATGCAGTAGATGGTATCGAGTACAGTATATACATATGAGATGAGTATGTAAACAAAGTGGCATAGTTTAAAGTGGCTAGTGATACATGTATTACATAAAGATGCAGTAGATGATAGAGTACAGTATATACGTATACATATGAGATGAATAATGTAGGGTATGTAAACATTAGGTTAAGTAGCATTGTTTAAAGTGTCTAGTGATATATTTTACATCAATTCCCATCAATTCCCATTATTAAAGTGGCTGGAGTTGAGTCAGTGAGTTGGCAGCAGCCACTCAATGTTAGTGGTGGCTGTTTAACAGTCTGATGGCCTTGAGATAGAAGCTGTTTTTCAGTCTCTCGGTCCCAGCTTTGATGCACCTGTACTGACCTCGCCTTCTGGATGATAGCGGGGTGAACAGGCAGTGGCTCGGGTGGTTGTTGTCCTTGATGATCTTTATGGCCTTCCTGTGACATCGGGTGGTGTAGGTGTCCTGGGGGGCAGGTAGTTTGCCCCCGGTGATGCGTTGTGCAGACCTCACTACCCTCTGGTGAGCCTTATGGTTGTGGGCGGAGCAGTTGCCGTACCAGGCGGTGATACAGCCCGACAGGATGCTCTCGATTGTGCATCTGTAGAAGTTTGTGAGTGCTTTTGGTGACAAGCCGAATCTCTTCAGCCTCCTGAGGTTGAAGAGGCGCTGCTGCGCCTTCTTCACAATGCTGTCTGTGTGGGTGGACCAATTCAGTTTGTCTGTGATGTGTACGCCGAGGATCTTAAAACTTACTACCCTCTTCACTACTGTCCCATCGATGTGGATAGGGGGGTGTGTTCCCTCGGCTGTTTCCTGAAGTCCACAATCATCTCCTTAGTTTTGTTGACGTTGAGTGTGAAGTTGAACCTGCAGGACGCCTCGAGTGCCAATGTTTTGGGTTGGCCTCTGTAATAAGTTAAATTGCTCTGGGGAGAGTGAACAAAGGATCTGCTCCAGGGAAGTCGTATTCCTGGTCGTAATGCTGGTAGTTCTGGTGAGTTACCGCCACTCTAATATCCAATAGTTCTTCCCGGCTGTATGTAATGACACAGAACATTTTATGAGCTAATAACGTAAAAAATAGTACATAAAAAAACGAAATACTGCAAAGTTTCCTAAGAGCGAGTTGCGATGCTGCCATCTTCGTCAGCGCCATCATTTGTTCCAGAGCACTCAGGACCTCAGACTGTGAAGGTTCACCTTCCAACAAGACAACGACCCTAAGCACATAGCCAAATCATCAAAGGAGTGGCTTCGGGACAACTCTCTGAATGTCCTTGAGTGGCCCAGCCAGAGCCTGGACTTGAACCCATAAAGAACATCTCTGGAGAAACCTGAAAATAGCTGTGTAGTGACACTCCCCATCCAACCTAACAGAGTTTAAGAGGATCTGCAGAGAAGAATGAGAGAAACTCCCAGAATAGAGGTGTGCCAGTATGTAGCGTCACACACATGAAGAATCGAGGCTGTAATCACTGCCAAAGGTTCGTCAATAAAGTACTGAATAAAGGGTCTGAATAGTTATGTAAATGTGATGTTTCAATTTGTTATATACAATAAATTGTAAAACATGTATAAAAACCCTGTTTTTGCTTTCTCATTATAGGGTAGATTGATGGAGAAAAAAAATCCATTTTAGAATAAGGCTGTAACGTGACAAAATGTAGAAAAAGTCAAGGGGTCAAAATCAAATCAAATCCAATTTTATTAGTCACTTGTGCTGAATACAACAGGTGTAGTAGACCTTACAGTGAAATGTTTACTTATGAGCCCCTAACCAAAAGTGCAGTGTAAAAAAAATGCGGATAAGATTAAGAGATAAAAGTAACAAGTAATTAATGAGCAGCTGTAAAAAACAACAATATAAACAGGGGGGTGTCGGAACACTGGTAAGTTGGGGTAGTATGTACATGTAGGTAGAGTTATTAAAGTGACTATGGTAGTGGTGTGGAGAGGGGGGGGGAGACAATGCAAATAGTTTGGGTAGCCATTTGACTAGATGGTGGGGTAGAAGCTGTTTAGAAGCCTCTTGGACCTCGACTTGGTGCTCCGATACCGCTTGATGTGCAGTAGAAGGAGAGAACAGTCTATGACTCGGGTGGCTGGAGTCTGACAATGTTTAGGGCCTTCCTTTGACACAGCCTGTTATAGAAGTCCTCTGTGGCAGGAAGCTTGGCCCCAGTGATGTACTGGCCATTCGTATTACCCTCTGTAGTGCCTTGCGGTTGGAGGCCGAGCAGTTGCCATACCAGGCCGTGATGAAACCAGTCAGGATGCTCTCGATGGTGCAATTGTAGAAGCATTTGAGGATCTGAGGACCCATGCCAAAACTTTTCAGTCTCCTGAGGAGGAATAGGTTTTGTCGTGCCCGCTTCACGTCTGTCTTGGTGTGCTTGGACCATGTCAGATTGTTGGTGATGTGGACACCAAGGAACTTGAAGCTCTCAACTTGCTCCACCGCAGCCCCGTCGATGAGAATGGGGGCATGCGCGGTCCTCTTTTTTCCTGAGGTCCACAATCATCTCCTTTGTCTTTATCACATTGAGGGAGAGGTTTTTGTACTGGCACCACATGGCCAGGTCTCTGTAGGTTGTCCCTATAGGTTGTCTCGTTGTTGTCGATGATCAGGCCTAACACTTGTGTCATTGGAAAATGTAATGAAGGTGTTAGAGTTGTGCCTGGCCGTGCCGTCATGATTGAACAGGGAGTACAGGAGGGGGCTGAGCACGCAACCCTGAGGGGCCCCTGCGTGGAGGATCAGCGTGGCGGATGTGTTGTTACCTACCCTTACCACCTGGGGGTGGCCCATCAGGAAGTCCAGGATCCAGTTGCAGAGGAAGATGTTTAGTCCCAGGGTCCTTAGCTTATTGATGAGCTTTGAGGACACTATGGTGTTGAAAGCTGAGCTGTTGTCACATAGGTGTTCCTTTTATCCAGGTGGGAAAGGGCAGTGTGGAGTGCAATAGAGATTGCAGTATCTGTGGATCTGTTGGGGCGGTAAGCAAATTGTGGGTCTAGGGTTTCCAGGAAAATTATGTTGATGTGAGCCATGACCAGTCTTTCAAAGTGCTTCATGGCTACAGACATGAATTAGGCAGTGCCTTAGTGTTCTTGGTACAGGCACTATTGTGGTCTGCTTAAACATGTTGTTATTACAGACTCAGACAGGGAGAGGTTGAACATGTCTGTGAAGACATTTGCTAGTTGGTCTGCGCATGCTCTCAGTACACGTCCTGGTAACCCGTCTTGCCCTGTGACCTTGTGAATGTTGACCTGTCTAAAGGTCTTACTCACATCGGCTGCGGAGAGCATGATTACACAGTCTTCCGTAACAGCTGGTGCCTGTTTCAGTGTTATTTGCCTTCGAAGCTAGCATAGAAGTAGTTTAGCTTGTCTGGTAGGCTTGTGTAACTGGGCAGCTCTCGGCCGTGCTTCCCTTTGTAGTCTGTAATGGTTTGCAAACCCTGCCACATCCGACGAGTGTCAGAGCCAGTGTAGTACGATTCAATCCTTGTCCTGTATTGACCCTTTGATGGTTCGTCGGAGGCCATAGCGGGATTTCTTATAAGCTTCCTGGTTAGAGTCTTGCTCCTTGAAAGCTGCTGCTCTAGCCTTTAGCTCAGGGAGGATGCTGCCTATAATCCTTGGCTTCTGGTTGGTGTTTGTACATACGGTCACTGTGGGGACGACGTCATCGATGCGCTTATTGATGAAGCCAATGACGGATGTGGTATACTCCTCAATGCCATTGGAGGAATCTCGGAGCATATTCCAGTCTGTGCTAGTAAAACAGTCCTGTAGCTTAGCATCTGCTTCATCTGACCACTTTTTTATTGATCTAGTCACTGGTGCTTTCTGCTTTAATTTTAGCTTGTAAGCAGGAATCAGGAGGATATAATTATGGTCAGATTTGCCAAATGTAGGTCGAGTGAGAGCTTTGTATGTGTCTCTGTGTGTGGAGTATAGGTGGTCCAGAGTTCTTTTCCCTCTGGTTGAACATTTAACATGCTGATAGAAATTTGGTAAAAAGGATTTAAGTTTCCCTGCATTAAAGTCCCTGGCTACTAGGAGCGCCACCTCTGGGTGAGCGTTTTCTTGTTTGCTTATGGTGGAATACAGCTCATTCAATGCTATCTTGGTGCCAACCTCTGACTGAGGTGGGATGTAAAAACAGCTATGAAGAATACAGATGAGATCTCTCTCGATAGGTAGTGTGGTCTACAGCTTATCATGATAACCTCAGGCAAGCAATAGCTCGAGACCTCCTTAGATATAGTGCACCAGCTGTTATTTACAAAAAGACATAGTCCGCCGCTCCTTGTCTTACCAGACGCCGCTGTTCTGTCCTGCGGGTACATCCCATTGGTAGTGTAATCTTTCCTGTAACTCATCGATTTTATTGTCCAAAGATTGCACATTTGCTAGCAGAATTGAGGGAAGTGGGTGTTATTCGATCACCTTCGAATTCTCAGAAGGCAGCCTGCTCTCCTGCCTCTCTTTGTCCGCCTCCTCGTCACGCAGATCACGGGGGTCAGGGCCTGTTCCCGAGGGAGCCGTATATCCTCCGCCTCGGGCGCATCAGAGTCGCGAAAGAAAGAAAAATAATTATGCTAGTCTGTGGTGAGTGATCGCAGATGTCCTGAAGTTATTTTCGGTCCTAAGAGACGGTAGCGGCAACATTATGTACAAAATGAGTAAAAAAATAAGTTACAAACAACGCAGATAATCAAACAAAAAAACACAATAGGTTGGAGGCACTTAAAACGTCTGTCTTCTGCTCCGGCGCCATCTTACATGTAATACTTTCCGAATGCACTGTAGGTCTATAGATGAATAAGCAAATTCAAAGCAATGTTTGGAGTGGAGAAGTGAATAAGAAAGTGTTTTATGAGAAGTCCATTTCATTAGGGATGTTTCAAGAAGCTTGTCTTTCTAGTTTCTAGGAATCATATAGACAGAGCCGTGGTGGTGGTATTAATTGAAATATGGCCTGTCTCTTGAGATTGTATTGACCTCAACATAATTCAAGCAATATCAGTTTACCATTTTCGAGTTACGGCTATCTTGAAGTTTATTTTTAATTTCAAGATCAAGCCCTGAGAAATGGATCCTAATTTAATATTTGGTCAATTAAGTTAATTGTTCAGTGCAGTTGTTCATTTCACCCTGCGGGTCAATTATACAGACGCTGAACTATTGAAACTGCTCTTCTTCAGATTACATACGGTTTCTGTAATGTTTTGTTTCTTAACCATAATCCTCCCGTTGCTCCATCACAAGTTCTTCAGTCTAATCTTATAACCTTAACATATCAGTTTTACATAGCAGTTATAAGCACCGTAGACACATCTAGTTATATGATATCTGTTATTGTATCAAATCTAGGCAAATTCTCTTTTCAGTAGTTCAAGAAATCTTGAAAAAGCATCAACAGTACACATGGCAGATTGATTAAATGTCCGATGCAGCCATTTTTCTCTCAACATCAAATAATTTCTGGATAACAATTAAGTACCTTACTGTGATTTGTTTTAAATTAAAAAAGGTCAAAAAGAAACAAAAACAGTTTCTTAGCAAAGACCAATTTCTCAAGCAAGAATGTTGCTAGGACTGACTGGGAGTGGTCTGAGTGGTAAGGGGAAAACTATCTGTTATTGGCAGAGAGGTTTGGAACACTTTCTTATTGGTCTATTAACTATTTACCACATGATCACCATGGAAAGGCCAAAGCTCCATCCCACCAAAACAGGCTAAAACTTCAAGCAGTCTTTTCGAACAGTTTATATAATTTCCACTATTTCACAGTATTATTACAACCTCATAGTGTGTAAATATATATAAAACACAGGAATGTCACATTTTTGACTGCATTGGGCCTAAACCTAAACGTTAATGTTAAGTGGATGGCCATATAAAACATATCTTTATGAGAGGGCCATGAACATTACCTAGTACTGCCTTATACTGTTAGAAAGATCTGATTTTGGGCTTTTGGGGGGTATTATTTATCTATAATTTATAAACACTTTTTGCACTAATATGCAATGCTATAGTATGAAAAATATTAAGGGAAAGGAGGATAGTTTTACAACTGAGTGCATTCAACTGAAATGTGTCTTCTGCATTTAACCCAGCCCCTCTGAATCAGTGAGGTACGGGGGGCTGCCTTAATCGGCATCCACAGCACCCAGGGAACAGTGGATTAACTGCCTTGCTCAGGGGCATAAAGACTGATTTTTACATGGTCAGCTCAGGTTTCGATTCAGCAACCTTTCGGTTACTGTCCCAACGCTCCTACCCGCCAGGCTACTTGCCGCCCTTAATGCATTGTAGTCAGATGTATTTATTTTTTAGATTCTACGAACAACCTATTCATGAACAATTTATATAATCTACATACACTGAGTGTACAAAACATTAAGAACACCTTTGTAATATAGAGTGACATCAATAAGGGATCATAGCTTTCACCTGGATTCACCTGGTCAGTCTATTGTGGAAAGACCAATTCCTAATGTTTTGTACACTCAGTGTATGTTGACACTGGTATTGTACTGGAGATAAGGAAAATGAGGCTGAAAGGTTGTGGAGTTGCCCTTTAACATTTTAAGAGCTTTGAATGTATGTCTCATTTATCATTTAACTGGTCCTTCAAAGATTCTTACAGCTGGGCTGACTCCATCCCATCCTGAACAAAGCAAACAACAAAATCACATTTATTCTGGCACTTTGAAACTCATTCCATTAGAGGTCACCAAAAACTGTATTAACTGGTTAATCCAGTCCGAATTGAGTGTCACACTTCAGGAATAAAATCGAATCAAATTTTATTTCTCACATGCACCGAGTACAACAGGTGTAGACCTTACCGTGAAATGCTTACTTACAAGCCCTTAAAACCTTTTACGGCTAGCGGTTCCACTAGCGGAACGTTACGACAGCATCCGGTGAAATTGCAGAGCGCGAAATTTAAAATAAATTATTAGAAATATTTAACTTTCATACAATCACAAGTGCAATACACCAAAATGCAGCTTAACTTCTTGTTAATCCAGCCACTGTGTCAGATTTCAAAAAGGCTTTACGGCGAAAGCAAACCATGCGATTATTTGAGGACACCACCCCATCAACCAAACACATGACAATCATATTTCAACCCGCCTGTCGCGACACAAAACTCAGAAATAACGATATAATTCATGCCTTACCTTTGAACATCTTCTTCTGTTGGCACTCCAATATGTCCCATAAACATCACAAATGGTTCTTTTTTTTTATTAATTCCATCGTTATATCCCCAACTCGCCCAACATGACTAAACATGATCTAATAAGTTACCTGTAATCTTGGTCCAAACATTTCAAACAACTTTCCTAATCCAACTTTAGGTATTTTAAAACGTAAATAATTGATCAAATTTAAGACGGAATAAACTGTATTCAATAGCGGACTAAATGAAACTGACAATACACTAGACTTGACACTCCCTCTGAACAGCCATACTCCTTCATTACTCAAAAGAAAAACATCAACCAATTTCTAAAGACTGTTGATATCTAGTGGAAGCCCTAGGAACTGCAACCAGATGCCTCAGAAATCTAGATTCCCATAGAAACCCAATTGCCAACTCAGCAAAAAAAATCCTGGATGGTTTGTCCTCTGGGTTTCGCCTGCCGAATAAGTTCTGTTATACTCACAGACATCATTATAACAGTTTTAGAAACTTTAGAGTGTTTTCTATCCAAATCCTAGCTTCTGGGCCTAGGGTAGCAGGCAGTTTACTTTGGGCACGCTTTTCATCTGGATGTGAAAATACCACCCCCTATCCCAAACAGGTTTTAACCAACAGAGCAGTTCAAGAAATAGAGTTAAGAAAATATTTACTAAATAAAATGAATAGTAACACAGTAGAATTATACAACAAAAACAAAGTGATATACAGGAGGCACCGATACAAAAATGAATGTGTGGGGTTACAGGTTAGTCAAGGTAATTTATACATGTAGGTAGAGGTAAAGTGACTATGCATACATGATAAACATCGAGTAGCAGCAGTCTAAAAACAAATGGGGGGGGCTCAATGTAAATAATCTGGGTGGCCATTTGACTAATTGTTCAGCAGTCTTATAGCTTGGGGATAGAAGCTGTTAAGGAGCCTTTTGGACCTAAGACATGGCGCTCCGGTACCACTTGCCATGCGATAGCAGAGAGAACAGTCTATGACTTGGGTGACTGGAGTCTTTGACACTTTTTGGGGCCTTCTTCTGACACCGCCTGGTATATAGGTATTGGATGGCAGGAAACTTGGCCCCAGGGAAGTATTGGGCTGTATGCACTACCCTCTGTAGCGCCTTACGGTCAGACACTGAACAGTTGCCATACCAGGTGGCGATGCAACCAGAACTTGGTATGTAAATACTTGTTGTTGTACACAGTTGCAGAACACTGATTTTACACCGTATCCTGTTGGGGAAATAATGTTTTTTTTATTTTTCAATTTTGATTGAAAAGGGGAATTTGAAGAGTGTCATTTTAGATGATCACATCCTGAGATAAAGACACTCACTGGCCCCGATGCTGAGCTGTAGTTTCTTGCGTACACCCGGTGTGTCTGCAGCTGTACCATCGAGAGCTTTTTGAGGATCTGGGGACCCATGCCAAACCGTTTCAGTATCCCGAGGGGGAAAAGGTGTTGTTGTGCCCTCTTCATGACTGTCTTGGTGTGTTTGGACCATGATATTTTGTTGGTGATGTGGACACGAAGGAACTTGAAACTCTCGACCTGGTCTACTTCAGCCCTGTCGATGTGGCCTTGTTCGGACCTCCTTTTCCTGTATTCCACGATCATCTCATTTGTCTTGCTCACATTGAGGGAGAGGTTGTTGGCCTGCCACCACACTGACAGGTATTTAACCTCCTCCCTATAGGCTGCCTCATCGTTGTCGGTGATCAGGCCTACCGCTGTTGTGTCATCAGCAAACTTAATGATGGTGTTGGAGTCATGCTTGGCCATGCAATTGTCGGTGAAAAGGGAGTACAGGGGGGGACTAAGCACGCATCCCTGAGGGGAACCGGTGTTGAGGATCAGCGTGGCAGATGTGTTGTTGCCTACCATTACCACCTGGCGGCAGCCAATCAGGAAGTACAGGATCCAGTTTCAGAGGTAGGTGTTTAGTCCCAGGGTCCTTAGCTTAATGATGAGCGTTGTGGGCACTATGGTGTTGAACGCTGAGCTGTAGTCAATGAACAACATTCTCACATGGGTGTTCCTTTTGTCCAGGTAGGAAAGGGCAGTATGGAGTGCAATTGAGATTGCGTCATCTGTGCATCTCTTTGGGGCGGTATGCGAAATGGAGTGGGTCTAGTGTTTCTGGGATAATGGTGTTGATGTTAGCCATAACCATCCTACTGACGTGAGTGCTACGGGCGGTAGTAATTTAGGCAGGTTGCCCTCGCATTCTTGGGCACAGGGACTATGGTGGTCTGATTGAGACATGTGGGTATTATAGACTCGGTCAGGGAGAGGTTGAAAATGTCAGTGAAGACACTTGCCAGTTGGTCCACGCATGCTATGAGTACAAGCTCTGGTAATCTGTCTGGCCCCGTGGCCTTGTGAATGTTGACCTGTTTAAAGGTCATGGCTACGGAGAGCGTGATCACACAGTCATCCGGGACAACACAGTAAGGTTAAGCCTTCATCTAGGTCAATTTCTCCTAATCATAGTATTCTTATTTCTATATTCTCAGAAAATATTGTTCCCAAAGTAATCTTCAGCTGTCCCCATATGAGAACCTTTTTTTTGTTTCACGTAGAGCCCTTTTGAGTTTCGTATAGGATCCTATGTAGAAGGGTCCTCCTATGGGACAGCAGAATAACCATTTAAGGTTTCTAGATAGCACCTGATGTAGAGGATCCTTGTTAGAGGATGTGTATGGCATGGTGATAATAATGGTGATGATTGGAGGAGTTGGCTAAAGCACATACCTGCGTTTGAAATGTGAATACGCATGCTTTCTTACTCTGACAGAAAAGGCCAGTCCAGCACACACCCCTTATATTCATTACCGTTAATTCATTTGAACAGCAGTCTCATAACTCCTAAGATGGGCATTTCACTACACCCGCAATAACATCTGCTTAATACGTGTATGTGACCAATACGATTTGATATGATTTACAAACTGCTTGTTTTGAAATCAGGTTCATTAGTTCATTAGTATCAGGTTCATTAGTATGGCTTGTTTCAGGAGTTGCACCTTCTCTTTGGAAAGAACAAAGACACGTGCCCAAGCCTAGTTTCAAACAGATGGAATATACACTCTCCTACATATTTATTTGGACACCGAAGCTCAAACTTTTCATTTGAATTAATACTCCAGCATTTTGGATTGAGATCAAATGTTTTATATGAGGTGGCAGTACAGAATGTCACCTTTTATTTGAGGGTATTTGAATACATGTCTGTTTAGCCGTTTAGAAAGTAATGCACTTCATATATCTAGTCCCCCCATTTGAAGGTGTCATAAGTATTTCAACAACTTCACTTATGGTGTATTAAATGTAGTTAAATGTTTAGTACCATATTTCTAGCATGCATTGACTACATCAACCTTACGACTCTACAAACTTGTTGAATTCATTTGCAGTTTGTTTTGGTTGTTTCAGATGATGTTTTATCCATTAGAAATTAATGGTAAATCATGTATTAAGTCCTTTTGAAGTCACTTTTTTTGTAAATAAGAATAGAATACGTTTCTGAACACTTCTATATTAATGTGGATGCTACCATGATTACGGATATTTCTGAATGTGACATTGCTACATAGCCTACAAGGATAGACCGTTACATTAAGATGTTTGATAAAACACTTTAAATCAGAGTGACCAGGAGTGGGCTTGTCCTGAATTATTAATTATTTGTGGGTCTGTGTGAAATATGTCTCTCTAATATGGTCATACATTTGTCAGGAGGTTAGAAAGTGCAGCTCAGTTTCCACCTAATTTTGTGGGCAGTGTGCACATAGCATGTCTTTTCTTGAGAGCCAGATCGAATGATTTTGACATAAATTACTTTACTTTGACCTGGTATTGCCAAAAGGTTACCAGAGAAGAAGTTGAAAGTCAGAGAGCCATGCCAACAACAGTGGTTGGCAATACAAAGCCACGGCAGGTTTTTTCACCTGATCTGGAGATGCAGCTTGTTCAGTATATTACTAGATCAGCTGACATTTATTTTGGTCTGTCGCCAAATGAGGTCAGAAGACTTGCCTACCAATTTGCTGTGGTACACCAGCTGATGTTCGCGCCAATATGGGCAGAAAAAGAAAAGGCCAGCCTGGAGTGGTTTACAGGCTTCTTAAAGCGGCACGCAACACTGTCGTTGAGAAAGCCAGAGGCAACTAGCCTTGCCAGGGCAAGTAGCTTCAACAGAGAAAATGTTAATGCTGTCTTCGACAATGTAGCTACAGAGATATCTGTTTGGACCAGGAGACATATGGAATGTCGATGAAACTGGGATGACCACTGTACGGAAACATGACAAAGTGGTGGGCAGACGTGGATTCAAACAAGTAGGGTCACTGACCTTCGCTGAAAAGGGAACCCTCACACTGGCCTGTGCTGTCTCAGCCACAGGGAATAGTATACCTCCATATTTTATATTCCCCCGTGTCAACTTCCGCAATAATTTCCTGATCAACAGGCCACCTGGCAGTATAGGAAGGGCAAATCCCTCTGGGTGGATGAAAGATGTGCACTTTGTTGACTTCCTGAAACATTTCGTCGAGCATACGAAGTGCTCAAAGGAGAAGCCCTGTTTACTACTTTTGGACAAAACCACAAGTCTCATCTGTCCATTGCTGGACTCAATTATGCCAAAGAAAATTGCATAATTGTGCTGTCATTCCCACCCCATTGTTCTCATCGGCTTTAACGCTTAGACAGGTCTGTCTACGGGCCGCTAAAGAGGCACATCAACACCGCGTGTGATGCCTGGATGAGGAACAATCCCGGGAAGACAATATCAATTTATGACATTTCTGGGATTGTGGCAATCACCTATCCTCTGGCTGCCACCCCCTTGAACATTCAGGCTGGCTTTAGGGTGTCTGGGGTACAACCTTACAATAGGGATGTATTTCTGGAAAATGAGTTTGCACCATCCTACGTTACAGATAGTCCCATTCAGAACCCTGCCATGCCAGGCCCCAGCAACATTCCAGCCCTGCCAGGCCCCAGCACCAACCTGCCAGGCCACCAGCACCAACCTGCCAGGCCCCAGCACCATTTCAGCCCTGCCTAGCATGAGCTCAGACACAGACCTGCCCAGTACTTATGCTAGCACCAGCTCACCCTTGCCCAGCAAGGACTACCAACTCCAGAGGACGTCCGGTCATATCCGAAACCCAGCCTCCGAAAACCAGCTTGTGAAGGATTTACACGCAAGCAAAGCAGGCACTAGAAATGGAAAAGAATAAGACACAATCTAGCAAAAGGCTGGCTTTCCGAAGAAAGGGAAGCAAGGGGGAGAGTCAATCTGGATCTGCAAAGAACAAGAAGGAAGCTAAAAAAAATACAAATCGTAGAGGAGTCATCATCAGATGAAGGAGTGCTTCTGCCTCATCTATGTGGAGACATTCCATTCTGATTCCAACAATTGTGCACGCCAGAGAACTTTTCAAAGTTCAAAATAAAGTGGTCGTGCCACTTAATTAATGTGTGATCTGCCAGCATAATTGTTTTGATGGAAAGGCATGATTTTCCAGATTCTCTAGGCATGATTGTTTTATTTTGAGTTCATTAATGAAGTTGAATTTGGTTTTGAATTTGAAATTAAAATCATTATTCGTGCCTCCTGGGTGGCGCAGTGGTTAAGGGTGCTGTACTGCAGCGCCAGCTGTGCTACCAGAGACTCTGGGTTTGTGCCCAGGCTCTGGTGCAACCGGCTGTGACCGGGAGGTCCGTGGGGCGATGCACAATTGGCCCAGCATCGTCCGGGTTAGGGAGGGCTTGGTCGGTAGGGATATCCTTGACTCATCACACACCAGTGACTCCTGTGGCGGGCTGGGTGCAGTGTGTGCTAACCAAGGTTGCCAGGTGCACGGTGTTTCCTCCAACACATTGGTGCAGCTGGCTTCTGGGTTGGATGCGCAGTGTGTTAAGAAGCAGTGCGGCTTGGTTGGGTTGTGTATCGGAGGATGCATGATTTTCAACCTTTGTCTCTCCCGAGCCTGTACGGGAGTTGTAAGGATGAGACAAGATAGTAGGTTAAAAAAAAATGGATACCATGAAATTGGGGAGAAAAAGGAGTAAAATTCACAAAAAAAAAAAATCTATATTCTGTTCAGGGAATTTTTAGCAATAATGACTAATTATGTATACATTTCAATCAGGACTGACTAATCAGAATACTATTATGTATTATGGATTTTCTTTTTAATCCTAGTACTGAATATAATGTGTGTAAATATAATCAAGAATTAGAACAATGACTGTCTGTTCCTTGGTAGAAATGAATGAACTATATCGCCAGACTGGCTAGAATGCTTATCTACACTGGCTGACCTTGGCTCTAGGTGAGGTGGGAAGGCTTGAATACTATAGAGCCTTTCTACCAGTGTCAAGAAGAGACGGAACATTTAGAAAACGCTGACGTCATTTTCAGTTTATAACCTGTGGTAAAATGTGTAAGGAGCAGTACTCTCGTGAATAAAATCTGCTGTTTGACTTTAAGACTGGGCTCTGTCCATTTTTATAAAATAAGGGTCATACAAATCCTTATGAATTGACAGAGTGTTTCATTTTGATTGGGTTTTAGAACAGAGGAATTTAATTCCTGCAACAATTGGTCCTTCGAACCGGGATCTAAATACCCGTCCCTGCCATCTGGAGGTCGTACGCCGAATAAATCGTGCACGAGCGGGTCTGGTCCGTTATTTAAATGCAGATGTTTGTCAAGTATAAAAGGCATATGTATGCATTGTTTTACTATTTAGATTTCTTTAAAACAATGTAATTGTTGGAGTTCAGGTGTTTGACATGATTTATGGGTGACTAGGTTCATTCTTGTCAAATAAATATGATTATTAATTTCAAGATTATGGACACTGCTGTCACACTGACACTTCTCCAGTAACACCCCACACAACGTGCAAACCTTTTAATCTGCAAATTAAATTACTTGTGGGACTTCAACCTTCATTTTTTCCCATAGTGTGAGAACTATTTGTGTTAGAGTGAAGTCATGGAACTACATTTAACTTGAAAAAAATGAACTTTTCATTTTTTGTATCGTGTGATTTGAAACAACACATATTTTTATTATCCGTCCACACAAATCAAATCAAATCAAATTGTACACATGGTTAGCAGATGTTAATGCGAGTGTAGCGAAATGCTTGTGCTTCTAGTTCTGACCGTGCAGTGATATCTAACAAGTATTATAACAAATTCACAACAACTACCTTATACACACAAGTGTAAAGGAATGAATAAGAATATGTACATAAAAATATATGAATGAGTGATGGCCGAACGGCATAGGCAAGATGCAGTAGATGGTATAGAGTACAGTATGAGATAAGTACAGGTGATGAATTAATGCTATCATAGGTGCTGTCTAAGCAATCTCTGATTTGTAGTGTAGAACCAACCACTAGTAAGGTCAATGAAATTGCATGTGAATTTGTATACTGTACAAAAAAGCCATACATTTAATTGAAGTCAATTAACCTAACTATTAATTTGAAGTCAAATGGATTCAATTAGGTATGATCACACATAGGTAGATTATAATGGTTCGGTAGTGCTGACAAGACAAATTACCTGTGTGTTGCTGGTGGAGCAATCTCAATTAATATGAATGCAGGTCAACCATATTTACACAATACACATACAGTAGGCCCAGTGGTAGAGGTGTTTCTTCAATAGTTTTTTAACAAATTTCCCTAAAAGCACCAAGCCTCTGTTTTAGTAAAAAGTTGGGGCTGGAGAAATGTAACCACTCACAAATTCATTGACAGAGCTATGAATGCAAGGATTGACCATCCAAGCTATCAAAATTATGGTTTTATGCATGTTTTGAGGCTATACTGTGTTTGTTTACATGTAAAACATGTATGTAACAATTGCCCCTTTAAATCCCCTAAATTCCACAATTACAATTTACCACACAACAGATTATAATTTTACATGTTGTGGAGCATGTACAGTATTTTATGCATTTATGGAAAATCTGTCATTCAACACATTTTTCAAACCGTATTATTGTGTATTATCAGCCCATTTTTATGGAGAACTTGTGACACTGGTTTGTAAAAAGGTATTTGAAAAATAATTATGGATGTTGCTGCATTGTTAATCTCACCCTAACAGTTTTAACTAGGAAAGTCAAAATGTTTAACTGAATTTATTTGGCATTCAATATAATGAAGAAATGCACATGCATTTAAATGACCATATTACTGCTCAAGAGTAATTAGAGATAAAGAATAGTTCAGACAAGTGGATACAGACAGATTTTGTAGAACTTGTAGCTCTACATGCGTGTTAAATTGAATTGTCATATTTAAACAACGTTTGGCACCCCTGGTAAACGATGTTCAGCAACCTACATTTCCGACTGCCTGCTTTCCAAGTCTGTAATTTTGTTAAACCTCTTTATTTCCATAATCAAATGTTATGAGTTTTGACAGTAGTGTGTTAATTAAAGACTGCGATGACAAAACTGACACACTTCTTCCGTAATACATTATTTATTTTAACTCTGTGCCATTTTGAATTTGCCTTTCTATTGGCAGCTGATAAGTAATTTAGAATTAATTAAGTTAATGGGTGAGAAGGGCAGCACAAATCAATAAGCTTTCATAATCAGCATGTATGACTTGAGTGAGTCTGATTTAATAGGAGAACGGTGAGTACTTACTCTCACACCAGCAGCAGAAAATACATTTTAGACAGTTTAGGAAGAGAAGAGACGGGGCTGAGACACACTTCATACTCCCCTGCTGTCAGAGCATTATTACTAATGATGATATGGTTGGTGCTTCTCTAGTCATCACTTACAGTAAATAGTTACTGTATATGCTGAATCATTGGATTGAGTTAAGGAAGAGTTGAGAGAACCTTATAGAGATTTTGATTAGGCCTTTTCGGAATAATTGAACATTGTTTATTCTGAATATTTTGAAATGAAAGGCAAACTGACGTGAAGAACTTTTCCAATCAACAGTCAACTCCAAAAGTCAGTTGTACTCAGTTGTATTCTTGCTAATAAAATTCATGATTGCTATGTATTGCATTCTGTGTTTCCTGACCCTCTGCTCTGTGAAGAGCATTCCACTGCAAATGAAATGGATGGCTTCTTTGGTTTCCATTCTGACCCGCAGGCTTTTGATTAAAATACAGCAGGAACAACATATTTTGCTTCCACAGACCATGGTAAGTTTAAATCCTTTTTATAACAGAGAAATGCAGTTGGTAACAGCCTAGACTGCTAACTTTGATTATCAGGGAAACAAAGAGAAACAGAAGGAAAATGGACATAACCTTGGATTAGTTGTTCTTGGGGTCAGGGGAAGGCAATGCTGGAAATGAGATGTTGTCTGTCTCTCTGTCGACCCATTGTGTGTACAGTAATAGAGGTTGTGCCATCTCTCCAGATCACTGTGCTTGATTACAATGATGCTGGCTGAATGGGTAACGTGAATAATCCGATTAAAGATTGCATTTACAAACAATTATAAAACCGATGAAAGGATTTCAATGTGAGTTCATTGTTTGCCTTGGCTCATGTGTGTCCCCCTTGTGCTGAGATAATTACTGCAAAACATGTTGCACCAACTAAATACTTCCCACGGTCAAAGTACCATTCTGATCACTTTATTATGCCACTGGAGTAGGTATATGTTAATCTAATGGTATGAAACAAGACATGTTAGCATGACATACAGTTGAAGTCGGAAGTTTACATACACTTCAGTTAGAGTCATTAAAGCTCGTTTTTTCAACGATTTCTTGTTAACAAAATATACTTTTGGCAAGTCGGTTAGGACATCTACTTTGTGCATGACACAAGTCATTTTCCAACAATTGTTGACAGACAGTAAACATTTTATTTAACTTATAATTCACTGTGTCACAATTCCAGGGGGCCAGAAGTTTATATACACTAAGTTGACTGTGCCTTTAAATAGCTTGGAAAATTCCAGACAATGATGTCATGGCTTTACAAGCTTCTGACAGGCTAATTGACATCATTTGAGTCAATTGGAGTTGTACCTGCGGATGTCTTTCAAAGCCTACCTTCAAACTCAGTGCCTCTTTGCTTGACATCATGGGAAAATCTAAAGAAATCAGCTAATACCTCATAAATAAATTGTAGACCTCCACAAATCTGGTTCATCCTTGGGAGCAATTTCCAAACGCCTGAAGGTACCACGTTCATCTGTACAAACAATAGTATGCAAGTATAAACACGATGGGACAACGCAGCCGTCATATCTCTCAGGAAGAAGACGCAGTCTGTCTCCTAGAGATTAACGTACTCTGGTGCGAAAAGCGCAAATCAATCCCAGAACAGCAGCAAAGGACCTTGTGAAGATGCTGGAGGAAACACGTACAAATGTATCTACTATATCCACAGTAAACTGAGTCCTATATCGAAATAACCTGAAAGGCCACTCAGCAAGGAAGAAGCCACAGCTCCAAAACCGCCATAAAAAAAACAGACTACGGTTTGCAACTGCACATGGGGACAAAGATCGTACTTTTTGGAGAAATGTCCTCTGGTGTGATGAAACAAAAATAGAACTGTTTGGCCATAATGACCATTGTTATGTTTGGAGGAAAAAGGGTGAGGCTTGCAATCAGAAGAACACCATCCCAACCGTGAAGCACGGGGGTGGCAGCTTCATGTTGTGGGGGTACTTTGCTGCAAGAGGGACAGGTGAACTTCACAAAATAGATGGCATCACAAGGAAGGAAAATATATTGAAGCAACATCTCAAGACATCAGTCAGGGAAGTTAAAGCTTGGTTGCAAATGGGCCTTCCAAATGGACAATGACCCCAAGCATACTTCCAAAGTTGTGGCAAAATGGCTTAAGGACATCAAAGTCAAGGTATTGGAGTGGTCATCACAAAGCCCTGACCTCAATCCCATATAAAATGTGTGGGCAGAACTGAAAAAGCGTGTGCGAGCAAGGAGGCTTACAAACCTGACTCAGTTACACCAGCTCTGTCAAGAGGAATGGGCCAAAACTCACCCAACTTATTGTGGGAAGCTTGTGAAAGGCTACCTGAAATATTTGACCCAAGATAAACAATTTCAAAGCAATGCTACCAAATACTAATTGAGTGTATGTAAACTTCTGACCTACTGGTAATGTGATGGAAAAACAAATGCTGAAATAAATCATTCTCTCCACTATTATTCTGACATTTCACATTCATAAAATGAATTGGTGATCCTAACTGACCTATGACAGGGAATGTTTACTTGGATTAAATGTCAGGAATTGTGAAAACAGAGTCTAAATGTATTTGGCAAAAGTTTTTTATGATGTCTTGACTGATTTCTTTTGATTTTCCATGATGTCAAGCAAAGAGGCACTGAGTTTGAAGGTAGGTCTTGAAATACATCCACAGGTTTAAATTGTAAAAATTCAGTGATTTTTGAAATTCGTTCCAGTCATTGGCAACAGAGAAGTCAGTTTTACAAGGGTATTTTTGCAGCTTGAGGGAAGGAGGCTTTGTTCCAAAATGCCCGTTGCAGAGCTGTTGACCGGGGTTGGGGTAGCCAGGTGGAAAGCATGGCCAGCCGTAGAGAAATGCTTATTGAAATTCTTGATTATAGTGGATTTATCAGTGGTGACAGTCTTTCCTAGTCTCAGCGCAGTGGGCAGCTTGGAGGAGGTAGTCTTATTATCTATGGACTTTACAGTGCCCCAAAAAAATTTGGAATTAGTGTTGCAGGGTGCACATTTCTGTTTGAAAAAGCTAGCCTTTGCTTTGCTAACTGCCTGTGTATATTGGTTCATGACTTCCCTGAAAAGTTGCATATCGCGGGAACTATTCGATGCTAGCGCAGTACGCCACAGAAGGGTTTTGTGCTGGTCAAGGTCAATCAAGTCTGGAGTGAACCAAGGGCTATATCTGTTCTTAGTTCTATATTTGTTGAAAGGGCATGTTTATTTAAGATGGTGAGGAAAGCATTTTTAAAGAGCAACCAGGCATCCTCTACTGACACGCTGAGTTCAATATCCTTCCAGTATAGCTGGGCCAGGTCGATTAGAAAGGCCTGCTCACAGAAGTGTTTTAGGGAGCGTTTGACAGTGATGAGGGGTGGTCATTTGACTGCGGACCCATAACGGACACAGGCAATGAGGCAGTGATCACTGAGATCCTGGTTGATAACAGCAGAGGCGTATGTAGAGGGATAGATGGTCAGGATGATATCTATGAGGGTGCCCATATTTACGGATTTGGGGTTGTACCTGGTAGGTTCTTTGATAATTTGTGTGAGATTGAGGGCATCTAGTTTAGATTGTTGGACGGTCGAGGTGTTAAGCATATCCCAATTTAGGTCAAATAGCAGTTATGAACTCTGACGATAGATGGGCAATCAATTCACCTTTGGTGTCCAGGGCACAGCTGGGAGCTGAGGGGGGTCTATAACACGTTGCAACAGTGAGGGACTTATTTCTGGAGAGATGGATCTTTAAAAGTAGAATCTCGGAACTGTTTGGGCATAGACCTGGATAGTATGACAAAACTCTGCAGGCTGTCTCTACAGTACATTGCATTTCCGCACCCTTTAGCAGTTCTGTCTTGATGGAAAATGTTGCAATTGGGGATGGAAATATCAGAATTTCTGGTGGCCTTCCTAAGCCAAGATTCAGACATGGCTAGGGCATCAGGGTTGGCAGAGTGTGCTAAAGCAGTGACTAAAGCAAAGTTAGGGAGGAGGCTTCTGATGTTAACATACATGAACCCAAGGCCATTACGGTTACAGAAGTCAGAAAATGAGAGCACCTGGGGACACACAGGGCCTGGGTTAACCAGGAGTAGGATGAGGTTATGGCTAAAGGCTATACAAACGGGTCGTCTAGTGTTTTGGGAACAGAGAATAAAGGAGCAGATTTCTGGGTGTGGAAGGATAGATTCAGGGTATAGTGTACAGTCAAGGGTATGGTAGGGTGCGAGTACAGTGGGGGTAAACCTAGACATTGAGTGACAATGAGAGAGGTTGCATCTCTGGAGGCGGCAGTTAATCTAGGTGCGGTCTCTGGCATGTTGAGCAGGACTAGGGGCTCCGTAGTAAAATAAAACAATGAGAGCTGCCCTAAACAACAGTATACAAGGCATATTGACATTAGAGAGAGGCATAAAGCAATCACAGGTGTTGATTGGGAGTGCTAAGTCAACAACGGGTGAGACAACAACGGGTAAATGGCGATAAATATGCAGGGAGGGACAGTTAGCTACACACAGGGCCTTAGTTCGAGGCTGAGGTCGAAAGATTAACAAAATGAAGTACTGTGTTAATAAACATTCCAGCAGGCATCAGTTGTGTAGCCGAGTGATCATAGGTTCCAATGAGCAGCAATAGATGAAACAGGGAGCCGTTCGGTAGTCGATTACTATGCTAGACGAGCGGGAAGCTAGCGTGCCGGGGCTAGCAGATGGATCTTCACCACATCCACGCGCAGAGGCCAGTTAAGAACACATCGGCCGAATTACATCAGCAGATCAGCAGACCAGTCGTGATGGATCGGCAGGGCTCTGTGTCGACAAAGGGTCCAGGCCAAATTAGAAAGAGAGGTATTGTAGTTGGTGTACTTTGTTTGCTAGCCGGGAGATGAGGCTAGCTCGAGGCTAACTGGTGTATGCTTCTGGACAAGGGCGTTAGCCACAATAGCCTCGGTGGCAGCTAGCTAGCTGCGAAGATCCAGTGTAATGGTCCAGATCTTGCGGCAGGAATCCGGTGAAGTAGTGGGGAAAAAAGCGGTCCGATATGCTCAGCGCTGTGCAGGCTGGCAGGTATTCTCCGGGCTAAAGCGGCTGGTGTCCGTGCTAAAGGTATAAACCCCTAGCAGCTTGCTAACAATGACTATATAGCCAGTAGCCAATTAGCTGGCTAGCTTCTGATGGCTAGAGGTACACCTCCAATTGACACAAATTATGTCAATTAGCCTATCAGAAGCTTCTAAAGCCATGACATCATTTTTCTGGAATTTTCCAATCTGTTTAAAGGCACAGTCAACTTAGTGTATGTAAACTTCTGACCCACTGGAATTGTGATACAGTGAATTATAAGTGAAATAATCTGTCTGAAAACAATTGCTGGAAAAATGACTTATGTCATGCACAATGTAGATGTCCTAACCAACTTGCTAAAACTGTAGTTTATTAATAAGACATTTATGGAGTGGTTGAAAAACGACTTCAACTGTATATCTTATCAGTTTTGATAACTGCTTAACTAATACTTTGAGAGAGGTAATTTGCGACACAGAAGGCATTTGCATAGACAGCTATAGCCCTTTCAGTATACTCATCTGGTCAAGATTGTGTAGCCACTGATCATATAATGACGTTTCCTGACATCTTGGCAGACGATAATAAAATACCAATCTGAAAATATTGTGTTAAGGTGTAAAATTGTAATGTGACTTTTCAAAGCAGGTTTTTAAAGCATAGATCCCTTGCCGCTCTTGATTCCCTCCTGGAAAATCTAAATGACCAAGAAATAATCATCCTGTTTTCTTTTAGGAGAATCAGACAGCCCGTCTCATCACAGTGCCAGATGATATTTTCTATTTAATTCTCCTTCAGAACAGAAATTGACAAGCACTCAGACACACACACACACACACACACACACACACACACACACACACACACACACACACACACACACACACACACACACACACACACACACACACACACACTCGCACACACACTAAGGGGGATGTGTGTGGAGAGGGTGTAAATCAGTCTGCCTGTCAAATCCTTGTCCCCCATGTATCTCAGTGTGTTCTAATCTGATTAGTGTAGAAGGGCTTTATGTTTGATGTCAATCAAGGTTCAGGGTATCTGTAGGTCATAGCATCCTTCACACATCTGAACTGCAGGTGGAGTCAGTTGGCATCTTTACAACCATCACAGAAATTAGAATTTGCCTGCACACATAATTTTGCCGACACAATATGACTATGCTTTACAGATGTAGGATCTTAATTTGATCCAGATTGCTACAAAGGAAAACAATCATACAGCAACACAAAATGTGAATTTAATATGTGGATTATAATTTATGGACATTTTTATAGTTGTTGATACCTTTTTCGTAAGGGAAATCTATTCTGAAATTTCTACGTGCAAATTACAAACTTCAGAATCCTTTAAAAACCTCAAATACACTACACATTTTAAATGTTCTGCAATGCAGGAAAGTTATCCTTCAACAGGGTGATCAAATGAATCTGTACATCTGTAGCCATTCTTATGGGCTCCTGCATGCATTAATGTGGGTATTTCGAAACCGGACAAACCAGACAGGTGGTGATGTTTACATGCACGGACACCTACCCTTACCAACATCAGCTTGCGTCACAGCTAGTGTCACCTGACACATCATTACACTAATGCCAGTTTTGGACACAACACTGCTGATATTGTGGAGGGAGTGGTGTTTTTCCCAGGCACTACATATTGGTGATATTGTGTCTAATCAGACGTCTCAATGATAACATACAGTATCCAATCCAAACTCAGCACATACTACAGTATGTGCTCACTATGCAGTACTCTTGAGGTTCAAATCAAATCAAATTATATGTCACATGCGCCAAATACAACAGGTGTAGGTAGAAATGCAGTGAAAACAGTGAAATGCTTACTTACAAGCCCTTAAAAAATGCAGTTCTAAGAAAAACTAAATAAATAACAAATAACAAGTAGTTAAAGAGCAGCAGTAACATAACAGTATGGAGGCTATATGCTGGGGGTACCGGTACAGAGTCAATGTGGAGGCTATATGCTGGGGGTACCGGTACAGAGTCAATGTGGAGGCTATATGCTGGGGGTACCGGTACAGAGTCAATGTGGAGGCTATATGCTGGGGGTACCGGTACAGAGTCAATGTGGAGGCTATATGCTGGGGGTACCGGTACAGAGTCAATGTGGAGGCTATATGCTGGGGGTACCGGTACAGAGTCAATGTGGAGGCTATATGCTGGGGGTACCGGTACAGAGTCAATGTGGAGGCTATATGCTGGGGGTACCGGTACAGAGTCAATGTGGAGGCTATATGCTGGGGGTACCGGTACAGAGTCAATGTGGAGGCTATATGCTGGGGGTACCGGTACAGAGTCAATGTGCGAGGGCACAGGTTAGTCGAGGTAATTGAGGTAATATGTACATGCAGGGAGAGTTAAAGTGACTATGCATAGATAATAACCAGAGAGCAGCAGCAGCGTAAAAGAGGGGGTGAGGTGGGGGGGGTGGGGGGGACAATGCAAACATTCTGGGTAGCATCTCATGCAAAGGCATATACAAGTTATACACTGAACAAAAAAATAAAAGCAACTTGCAACAATTTCTAAGATTTTACTGAGTAACAGTTCATATAAGGAAATCAGTCAATTGAAATACATTAATTAGGCCCTAATCCAAGGATTTCATGAGTGGGAATACAGATATGCACCTGTTGGTCACAGATACCTTTAGAAAATGTAGGAGCAGGTAGGGGATCAGAAAACCAGTCAGTATCTGGTGGGACCACCATTTGCCTCATGCAGTGCAACATATCTCCTTCACATAGAGGTGGTCTGTGGAATGTAATGATGTTTGAGGTGACACTAGCTGCATTTGAAGGATTGTCTGGCATGGCGTGGGCATGTTGAGGCTATATGCTCCACAGAGTGTCAAGAGTAAATAGGTATATGGGTGAAGTAATGTGCTAGTCAGTGTTATATTGATGTATCATATACATCAGAAATAGGATGTTGCTGTCACAATGTTAATTTATTATAAACATTCAGCATGATCAAATTACCAAAATAACAGGCACTGTTACTTTTTTAAAGTTCCAACCTTGCAATGCATTTGCATAGTGCTAACCAGTAAAATGTAGTTATGTGGAATAATAAAAAAATAAAAAATAAAAAAATAATATATATATATATATATATACACATACAGTACCAGTCAAAGTTTGGACACACCTACTCATTTGATGGTTTTCTTTATTTTAACTATCTTCTACATTGTGGAATTATAGTGAAGACATCAAAACTATGAAATAACTCATATGGATTAATTTAGTAACCAAAAAATTGTTAAACAAATACAAATATATTTTATATTTGATTCTTTAAAACTAGCCACCCTTTACCTTGATGACAGCGTTGCACACTCTTGGAATTCTGAATCAGGCCTTCGGCAAAGAAACCACTACTAAAGGACACCAATAAGAAGAATGGACTTGCTCAGGCCAAGAAACACAAGCAATGGACATTAGACCCAAGGAAATCTGTCCTTTGGTCTGATGAGTCCAAATTTCCTTCATCTTAAATATGTTGGAACTGAAGAGCACTACAATAAAATATAATTTTCTTGAATCAATTGTTCCTTGTGTCTTACTTGATATTGTACTGTTCACAACCAAGTTGGGGGGTCGTACGGTCCTACCCTCAGTGCCTATAGGAAAATCCAATGTAAAAACAAAACCTCTGAAGAAATGTATGTGTGTTGCAAAGGGAGGGTATATTACTGGAAACTTCCGAAGTTTACTAGTAAATCACCAGAATTTTGGTATC
This sequence comes from Oncorhynchus kisutch, assembly GCF_002021735.2. Taxonomy (NCBI): domain Eukaryota; kingdom Metazoa; phylum Chordata; class Actinopteri; order Salmoniformes; family Salmonidae; genus Oncorhynchus; species Oncorhynchus kisutch. The sequence goes on from NC_034177.2 coordinate 22,640,365, forward strand.
TTTCAAGGATTTTATGTAGTCTAACACGGGACATCTAGTGGCACTTTTGGGCACTTTAGATTATCACAGTCTGTAATTATCTCTTGCCCTCTATGTGGCCTCATCACATGCAAAATATATTAAATAAATAAAATAGAATGACAAAGCTGTAAAACATTATCCTAAATATAAACCATAAACTTAGTGAATACCATTGGTGTATAGTATGAGGTTGTATTTTTTATATAGTAAAATAAATAAGTATGTGGAAATGTATTTGTTGTCAATGTTTCTGCGACAAACTGGTGGCAGTCAAATTCGAAGATTTGCAGAGTTAATAATTCCATTGTTATTTCGTTGCTTTTTACATTCACATTTCACTATTATCTCTTGAATCATATGGTCTATCTACTAGAAACTCACGGACAATATGGACACATAAAAAAACGAACACTATATATGAATAAAGTATAAATTACAAAAGTTATGATAAATTGCCATATATTTTCTGTTAATTAGCCAATTTTCCAGTAAATTTGGTAAATTACCGGTAACTTTGCATCCATAGTTGTGTGTGACACAGCCACAAAAAGAAAAGAAGTTGTGATCCATAGTGGGTTCACCCGGACGATGCTGGGCCAATTATCCACCGCCCTATGGGACTCCCAATCACAGCCGGTTGTGATACAGCCTGGAATCGAACCAGGGTCTGTTGGGCTCCTGAGTGGCGCTGTGGTCTAAGGCACTGCATCTCAGTGCAAAAAGCGTCACTAAAGTCCCTGGTGGTGCTGAGGACCAAATGGGTTAGGGTCCTGATCAAAAGTAGTGTGGGAATAGGGTGTCACCTGGAACAAAGCCAGAGGCTGTCAGTTTCTATTGCTGATCTGGATGGCACCTTAGCACTTTGGCATGATGGATGTTGATGCTTCGCCAGAGTTTTTTGGCTGAACCAGACAGAATCTTCATTACTTCCTGGGTGCTAGTTTTGTTGGATGAACTGAGCCAGCTGACAGTACGTCAGCATAGCTGTGTATTAAACGTTAAATCTGGCCTTTTAGAGACTGGAGAAACTGAAAAAGGTACTGATAAAAATACTTATTCATCGCCTAGCAAGTGGTTTTCTGGTTATTAGTCTAATAAAAAAGAATCTTCAGTGGATCGGCCACAGAATGCAACACTATTAGAAGCTTTCTGCTTGATCTTATATTTTTTTCATTGTTGTATTAATAAGCTGTGTCTGGTCTCCCGAGTGGTGCAGCGCTCTAAGGCACTGCATGGCAGCGATAGCTACAGATCCTGGTTCGATACTGGGCTGTGTCTCAGCCGGCCGTGACGGGGAGAACCATGAGGCAACACACAATTGGCCCAGTGTCGTCCGGGCCAGGGAGGGTTTGGTCGACCGGGATGTGCTCGTCCCATCGCGCTCTGGCAACTCATGTGGTGGGCTGGACTCATGCACGCTGACACGGTCGCCAGGTGTACAGTGTTTCCTCCGACACACTTAACTTCCGGGTTAAGTGTGCATTGTGTCTAGAAGTAGTGCGGCTTGGCGGGGTCGTGTTTTGGATGCACGGCTCTCGACCTTCGCCTCTCCCGAGTGCGTATGGTAGTTGCAGCGATGGGACAAGACTGTAAGTACCAATTGATGATTTGATGAAAAGGGGGGTAATTTTTTTATATAAAAAATGTAATAAAAGCTGTTTCTAAGTTTGATCAATTTAAATGGACTAATGACTTAGCTGTGACCTACCCGCCTGTCTTTACGCTGCAACACCCAACACTGCAACCCAGCGCTGTCATGTACTGTAATCTCATTCCCTTTACAGATAGATGGTCTAATTAGATCCCGGCATGGTGAGCTACTTGAGCACAGAGAGGTAAGCAGGCCTTCATTGATATGCTGTGAGCAGAGCCAGGGCTAGCGCTGCCTGCACACATGACTGCATTTCTTAATTAGTGTTTCATTCCAGTACTGCCTGCCTCTTTATAGCTGAATCAGTCCACCATTCCCCCCCCCTCCTCCTCCTCACCCATGCACCGCCTGCACTCCATGTAGGGAAGCCCTGTAGAGAGGCCTTCAAAGCTATATGATAATGTCTATGACATTATACTAAACAATTGATTTGCTTTGCAGCCCTCTTCCACAGCCTCGATCTTCAGCGGTTATGGTTAACATGTTATGTGTTTGTGCATTGGAATGTTGAGTAATCCAGGTCAATGGTTTTCTGAAGGGTACAACAGCAATACCTGTGGGATCTAGCTTCTGGTTCCCAATTCTAGACTAGAGGATGCCTTCAATACATCTGTTGCTATCTGTTGTACTATCAAGAAATTGCTCATCATAGTTTCATTGTGTGTCTGTCGTTAATGATTTATAGAAAGCATTTGACACCGTGGACCATGCTGTGTTGGTGCAAAGGTTATAATGTTGTGGAATTACTGGTCATGCTCTAGATTGGTTTTTTAAATTACCTATCAAATCGTACACAATGTGTAATGGCGGATGGTTGTAAATCTGAGTCCATAGAGTTGTGCTCAGGTATTCCGCAAGGTTCTATTTTGGGCCCACTGTTGTTCATTTTGTATATCAGCAACATTGGAACAGCAGATGCTAATTGTTATGCAGATGACACTGTTCTTTATTCATGTCACGGATTCCTCCGAAGTTGTTCCCTCTCCTTGTTTGGGCAGTGTTCGGCGGTCGACGTCACTGGCTTTCTAGCTGTCACCGATCCATGTTTCATTTTTCCTTTTGTTTTGTCTGTTTTACACACCTGGTTCCCATCTCATGATTATATTCCTTATTTAACCCTCTGGTTTCCCTTTCTGTTTTGTGCGTGCTTGTCTTTCGTGTGTTGGAGTTCGTATCCTGTTTTGCATTTGTTTTATAACGGGATTTTTGTTCCGTTCTCGGATGGAGTAAATACAGTGGTTTTACTCTTACCTGTGTCCTGCGCCTGACTCCTTCGCTATCCTCTAGATAGACTCTGACAGAATCACGCACCAAAATACATGGAGTCAGCAGGTACAGCCAGACCTCCGCTTCAAATGGAGGAGCGCGTTCAGCAGCACGCGACCATGCTGCAGAGTCTGGGTACAGCCATGGATCGCGTGCTGCAAACCATGGACCGATGGGAGAGAGGATCATTCCCTGCTGCTGGTCGGTGCTGGGGAGATTCCCCAGGAGGTAGAGGTAGCAGGCGGAGTGCTGGTGGGTCATCCCAGGTGAGTAGGCACACCACTCACCCAGAGCTCCCTGTTGCACACATGGTTTTTGATCGAATTTCCAGAGTTTTCCCCGCGTTCCCAGCATAAGGTGCTAGTAGATTCAGGCGCAGCTGGGAACTTTATCGACCATTCCTTTGCTATGAGATTAGGGATCCCTATTGTGTCTGTTGATGTTCCCTTCCCTATACATGCCTTAGACAGTCGCCCTTTGGGGTCGGGGCTAATTAGGGAGGTTACAGCTCCGCTCACTATGATAACGCAGGAGAATCATAGGGAGCGAATTAGTCTCTTCCTCATCGACTCGCCTGCGTTTCCTGTTGTGTTGGGGATTCCCTGGTTGGCTTCGCATGATCCCACTATTTCATGGCAACAGAGGGCTCTCAAGGGATGGTCACGTCAGTGCTCAGGGAGGTGTGTAGTTGTTTCCTTAGGTGCCACTACGGTGGAAAGTCCAAACCAGGTTTCCACCATGCACATTCCCCCCGAATATGCCGATTTGGCACCCGCCTTCTGTAAAAAGAAGGCGACTCAATTACCACCCCATCGACAGGGGGATTGTGCGATAGATCTCTTGGTAGAAGCTGCACTTCCCAGGAGTCACGTGTGTCCTCTGTCACAGGAGGAGACGGCGGCTATGGAGACATATGTCACCGAATCCCTGGGACAGGGATACATTCAGCCTTCCATCTCACCTGTCTCCTCAAGTTTCTTTTTTGTGAAGAAGAAGGAGGTTTGCACCCGTGTATTGATTATCGAAGTTTAAATAAGATCACAGTAAAATACAGTTACCCGCTACCGCTCATAGCCAGTATGACCGAGTCATTACACGGGGCATGCTTCTTCACAAAATTGGACCTCAGGAGCGCTTACAACCTGGTGTGTATCCGGGAGGGAGATAAGTGGAAGACAGCATTTAGCACCACTTCTGGGCATAATGAGTACCTCGTCATGCCGTACGGGTTAATGAATGCTCCATCAGTCTTCCAATCCTATGTAGATTACATTTTCAGGGACCTGCACGGGCAGGGTGTAGTGGTGTATATAGATGACATTCCGCTGCAGGGTGCTTGGTTGACTGTTGGAACATGACTTGTACGTCAAGTCTGAGAAATGTCTGTTCTTCCAACAGTCCCGCTTTTCCGTGTCATTTTAGGGTTTGCCAACTACTACCGGGGTTTTGGTCAGGTAGCGGCTCCCATTACCTCACTGCTGAAGGGGCGACCGGTGCGACTGGAGTGGACAGCAGGGGCGGACAGGGCTTTTGGTCACCTGAAGGCTCTGTTTACCCTTGGCTCCCGTGTTGGCTGATCCTGATCCCTCCTTAGCGTTCATAGTTGAGGTGGACGCATCCGAGGCAGGGATAGGGGCTGTGCTGTCTCAGCGCTCGGGTACGCCACTTAAGCCCCGCCCCTGTGCATTCTTTTCGAAGAAGCTCAGCCCGGCAAGGCGAAACTATGATGTGGGGGACCGGGAGTTGTTGGCGGTTGTCAAGGCTCTGAAAGCGTGGAGACATTGGCTTGAGGGGGCCAGGCACCCTTTTCTAATTTGGACTGACCACTGCAATCTGGAGTACATTCGAGCAGCGAGGAGACTGAACCCTCGCCAGGCAAGGTGGGCCATGTTTTTCACCCGCTTTTCTTTCACCCTCTCCTACAGACCAGGTTCCCAGAATGTTAATGCAGACGCACTGTCCCGGATGTATGACACAGAGGAGTGGGCCGCAGATCCCGCTCCCATTATTCCAGCTTCTTGCCTGGTGGCACCAGTGGTGTGGGAGGTGGACGCAGACATCGAACGGGCATCACGTTCAGAGCCCACTCCTATCCAGTGTCCGGTTGGGCGTAAGTATGTTCCGTTCGATGTCCGCGATCGCTTGATCTGTTGGGCCCACACTTCACCCTCCTCTGGTCATCCTGGCATCGGTCGGACAGTGCGCTGTCTTGCTGGGAAGTACTGGTGGCCCACGTTAGCCAAGGACGTGAGGGTTTATGTGTGCTCCTGTTTGGTGTGAGCACAGTGCAAGGCACCTAGACACCTGGCCAGAGGGAAATTACAATCCATTCCCGTTCCACAACGACCGTGGTCACACCTCTCGTGGATTTCCTGATGGATCTTCCACTCTCGCGGGGTAACACCACGATCCTAGTCGTTGTGGATCGGTTTTCTAAGTCCTGCCGTCTTCTTCCTTTGCCCGGTCTCCCTACGGCCCCACAGACTGCGGAGGCCCTGTTCGCCCATGTATTCCGGCACTACAGGGTGCCTGAGAATATAGTTTCTGATCGGGGTCCCCAATTCACATCTAAAGTCTGGAGGGCGTTTATGGAGCGCCTTGGGTCTCGGTCAGCCTTACCTCAGGTTTTCACCCCAAGATAACGGGCAGGTGGAGCGATTAAACCAGGAGGTGGGTAGGTTTCTGCGGTCCTATTGTCAGGACCGGCCGGGGGAGTGGGCGGTGTTTCTCCCCTGGGTAGAGATGGCTCAAATCTCCCTCCGCGACTCCTCCACTAACCTGTCACCTTTTCAGTGTGTTCTAGGTTACCAGCCGGTCCTGGCACCATGGCATCGGAGCCAGATCGAGGCTCCTGCGGTGGATGAGGAGGAGACATGGGATGCTTCCCATGTGCGTCTGCAAAGGGCCATCAGGCGGCAGAAGATGAGTGCCGACCGCCACCGCAGTGAGGCCCCGGTGTATGCACCAGGGGATCGGGTCTGGCTCTCGACCCGAAACCTGCCCCTTCACCTGCCCTGCCGGAAACTGGTTTGTGAGGCCATTCAAAGTCCCGAGGAAACTTAACGAGGTTTGCTATAGGTTACAGCTCCCCCATGATTACCGTGTTACCCCTCGTTCCATGTGTCTCTCCTCAGGCCGGTGGTGGCTGATCCGCTCCTGCAGTCTGAGGTACGCGAGGTTCCTCCACCCCCTCTGGACATCGAGGGGGCCCCGGCGTATACAGTACGAGCCATCATGGACTCAAGACGTCGGGCAAGAGAACTTCAGTACCTTGTGGAGTGGGAGGGGTATGGCCCGGAGGAGAGATGCTGGGTACCGGTGGGGGACATCCCGGACCCATTGTTACTCCAGCAATTTCATGGGACTCTATCTGGACCGCCCTGCGTCTCGTCCCCCGGGTCGTCCCCGAGGCCGGTGTCGGCGCGAGGCTATCTAGCTGACACCGATCCATGTTTCATTTTTCCTTTTGTTTTGTCTGTTTTACACACCTGGTTCCCATCTCATGATTATGTTTCTTATTTAACCCTCTGGTTTCCCTTTCTGTTTTGTGCGTGGTTGGAGTTCGTATCCTGTTTTGCATTTGTTTTATAACGGGATTTTTGTTCCGTTCTCGGATGGAGTAAATACAGTGGTTTTACTCTTACCTATGTCCGCGGCCTGACTCCTTCGCTGTCCTCTAGATAGACTCTGACAATTCAAGTGGTAGTGGTTTATCTTTAGCATTTGAAAATACCCAAAGAGCATTATGCGGTCCTCAGGTTCCTTACCAATGAAAAACATCTAAAACATCACTGTGATCTCTACAATGCCGTTGGCTGGTCGTCATTGAACTTGCATAGGCTTAAACACGGGTATACACTGATTTATAAGGCCATACTGGGTAAAATACAATTTTATCTCTGTTCTTTTTTAATCAGTAAATAAATATAAATTATGGTCCCATTCTCATTTGCTTTTCACAGTACCAAGAATTAGAACAGGTCATGGTAGAAAAAGTTTTAGTTACTCAGCTCCGTGGTCCTAGAATCCTCTCCTGGACATTTTAAAATTTGATGATCTAGTCACATTGGTGGAGTTTAAACACCTGGTTGATGTAATTGTCTTTAGGTCAGCTGGTTTTTAGTTATGGCATTTGTTTTTCTTAACGTAATACAGTATATTGTATGTGTGTCTATAGTTTTGTTCAATGTGGTGGTGTTAGTGTATGTAAGTTGTTTTTTCTGAAACTTTGTTCCCCCTGCTGCTGTTGGACCAGGTCTCTGTTGAAAAACAGATTTTATCTTAATGAGAAAAGCCTGTATAAATAAAGGTTAAAAAAATATATATAAAAAATCCTCACCAAGTCAGCACATGTTCTTTTGTAGAAAACACATAATTACAGAAGATTGGCGGAATATACATGATTTGTTAAATAGGATCTTGATTGATCCTTTCATCATACAGTATGTATCGTCAATATGAACATTTACACTATTCCAACATCTGAATTAGTTCTCTACTTCATATTAAGGTGCTATCGCAAACTTGGTTTACTTTACAAAGGTTCGAAATTGAGGAACATGCCAGTGAATTAGTTAATAGATGCTGCTAGAATAATCTGCAGCCTGCAGAGAGCAGTGGTGTAAAGTACCTAAGTAAAAATACTTTAAAGTACTACTTGAGTAGTTTTGGGGAAACCTGGCACCATCCCTACGGTGAAGCATAGTGGTGGCAGCATCATGCTGTGGGGAGGTTTTTCAGTGGCAGGTACAGGGAGACTAGTCAAGATTGAGTGAAAGATGAATGGAGCAAAGTACAAAGAGATCCTTGATGAAAACCTGCTCTAGAGCATTCAGGACCTCAGACTAGGGTGAAGGTTCACCTTCCAACAGCAAAACGACCCTAAGCACACAGCCAAGACAACGCAGGAATGGTTTGGGGATAAGTCTCTAAATGTCCTTGAGTGGCCCAACCAGAGCCCGGACCTGAACCCGATCGATCATATCTGGAATTGAAAATAGCTGAAAATAGCTGTGCAGCGACCCTCCCCGTCCAACCTGAGAGATCGAGAGGATGTACAGAGAAGAATGGGAGAAACTCTTAAAATACAGGTGTGCCAAGCTTGTAGCATCTACCCAAGAAAACTTAAGGCTGTAATCGCTGCCAAACGTGCTTCAACAGAGTACTAAGTAAAGCGTCTGAATATTAATGTAAATGTGATATTTCCATGTTTTCTTTTTAGCAAATTAGCAAAAATTTCTAAAAAACAGTTTTTGCTTTGTCATTACGGGGTATGGTGTGTAGATTGATGAAGGAAAAAATGATTTAATACATTTTAGAATAAGGCTGTAAGGTAACAAAATGTGGAAAACGTCAAGGGGTCTGAATAGTTTCCAAAGGCACAGTAAATGATGTCTGAGTGAAGGCGCGTGCCCCTGGCTATCTGTAAATAAAAAAATAAAAAATAAAATGGTGACATCTGGTTGGCTTAATATAAGGAATTTGAAATGATTTAGACTTTTACTTTTGAAACTTAAGTATATTTTGCCAATTACATTTACTTTTGATACTTCAGTTTATTTAAAACCAAATACTTTCAGACTTTTACTAAAGTAGTATTTTACTGGGTGACTTTCACTTTTACATTTTCTATTGAGGTATCTTGACTTTTACTCAAGTATGCCACTTGGGTACTTTTTCCACCACTGGCAGAGTGGGAACTGTGTCTGTCTGCCACTCTTCTCTGCAACTCAATTTGAATATCATGGCTTATTGAGTTGTAGACTTTCCCACTGGCCTGAATACTGGCTGGCCTGCGTACCAAATCACCATGTTTAGGGGTTGAGATGGAAATACATGGACTTATATAGAGATTTTATGCTTGAAAATATATATGATTTTTAAATTAAAAGACTCGCAGAATTCCAAGACAACACAGTACTCAGTTTTACCAAAACATCACTGTTGGTTTATTTAGTGTGTCACCAAGGGCAACCTGTTAGCTACGTAAGAGCTGTGTATTACTCGCTATCTCACTCGAGACTAAAAACCTTTCCCAACTTCAAATGAAGGCCTTAAAAGTTACCGATTTTAATTAGGGGGGTCCTCATCTTAGGAGGGTCCTCTTGTGTCCTCATCTTATGAGTATATTTAACTTAATAAACCAGAGAGAATCCAAAACATGTCTTGACAGCTGTAGAAGTGTTTCTCCCAACTACATCAGGTGAAAAAAGTCTACGAAGAAAAGTAGGTTTTGCAAAAGTGGTACTGCAGTAAGTCTGATTAATGTATGTTTCCCAGATAGGCCTAGAGAGGACAAATACCCCTGGGCTATACGAACTCCTGATTGCCCACCCTAGTCCTCATGGCACAGCACACCCAATTGTTATATGATTATATTATTACCTGTATGGTCATGGTGTGCCGTACTGTGTGGACTGGTGGTAATACTGCTAAAACTGACTACATTGTCAGCCATCTCCACAAAGAAACTGTAAATAGGAAGAATTAATAAGCTATTTGTGAACAAATTCCTCAAAAAGTGCATTTCTCATCAGACAATAAAATAAATCTTATGAAAGAATAATCAATATTTAGCTTGACCTAAACAATTACAGTAAATCAGGTGAGCATTCAATCAACCATATTGGAAATGTTACGATAAGGATGGCGCATGAATAGCGAATGCAGATGACATTTTCGTTCAAGTGACTCAGCCTTGTTTTAATTTTCCTGATTTATTATTGTAATTGTTGCTCTAATCCAATTTCATTCCATGTCTTTAAGATCTCTCAGAATTCTCAGATGGTGACCATTCCACATTGATTGACAAGTTCCCTTCCAGCAAACCAGGAGCATTCACATAACAATAGCTACGATTCCAGTTAAGTTCTAGTTAGGGGTATGTCTAACATTCGAACGATAACATCCCATAAACATTACCAAAACAATTTTGATAACAAAATATCTTTGGAATGTTCTAACATAATCATAACAAAAACATTGTCCAGTCAGGCTGATGATTATCAAATGTTTGTAAAAAAAAAAATGCATGATGCTACCACCACCATGCTTCACCATAGTGATTGTTTCAGGTTTCCTCCAGACGTGACTCTTGGCAATCAGGCCAAAGAGTTAAATCTTGGTTTCATCAGACCACAGAATCTTGCTTCTCATGGTCTAAGAGCCATTTAGGTGCCTTTTGACAAAATCCAAGTGGGCTGTCATGTGCCTTTTACTGAGGAGTGGCTTCTGTCTGGACACTCTACCATAAAGGCCTGATTGGTGGAGTGCTGCAGATATGGTTGTCCTTCTGGAAGATTCTCCCATCTACACAGAGGAACTCTAGAGCTCTGTTAGAGCGACCATTGGGTTCTTGTTCACCTCCCTGACTGAAGTGCTTTCCCCCCTATTGCTCAGTTTGGCCAGACAGCCAGCTCTAAGAAGAGTCTTGGTGGTTCCAAACTTCTTCAATTTAAGAACGATGGAGGCCACTGTGTTCTTGGGGACCTTCAATGCTGCAGACATTTTTTGGTACCCTTCCCCATACGTGTGCCTCGACACAATCCTGACTCAGAGCTCTACGGACAATTCCTTAAAAGTTCAATTGTGGAATTTATTTCCTTCTTAATGCATTTGAGTCAATCAGTTGTATTGCGACAAGGTAGGGGTGGTATGTGTAGACAATATGGACAGTATATGGATACTGTGGATAATATGGATAATTATCTGAATAATAGTATGTACAGCAATAGTTAAATAGGATAGACCTGGACTAGAATACAGTATATACATATGAAATGGTTAAAACAGTATGCAAACATTATTTAAACATTATTAATGTGACCAGTGTTCCATGACTATGTACATAGGGCAGCATCCTCTGAGATGCATGGTAGACTAACCGGGTGGTAGACGGCTAGTAACAGTGACTAATAAGGGCAGGGTACTGGGCGGAGGCAGGCTAGTGGTGTCTATTTAATAGTCGGATGGCATTGGATAGAAGCTGTTCTTCAGTCTCTCGGTCCCAGCTTTGATGCACCTGTACTGACCTCGCCTTCTGGATGGTAGCGGAGGGAACAGGCTGAGGTCTTTGATCTTCTTGGCCTTCCTGTGACACTGGGTGCTGTAGATGTCCTGCACGGCAGGCCGACCGCCCCACCTTGGAGAGCACTGTGGTTGCGGATGGTGCAAATGCCGTACCATGCAGTGATACAACACAACAGGATGCACTCAATGGTGCATCAACGGTGGGTGGGAAAAGTATGGGTACCTTACAAGAGGTACAGTTGCACAGGACATTCCCTAAATATTGTAAGTATGTTGACAGAACACCAGGTCTAAGTTCTTTAAAGGTTCCCAGAACATGTCATTATCTGGGACGTTACAATAATATTATAATGATATTCAAAAAGGGAACTCTCCTCGGTTATTTTCACAGCTGTGTATATCCCCCCTCAAGCGGATACCAAGACGGCCATCAAGTAACTTCACTGGACTATGCAAACTGGAAACCATATATCCTGAGGCTGCATTTATTAAAGCTGGGGCTTTTAGCACAGCTAATTTAAGAATCAGGCTACCTAAGTTCTATCAGCATGTTGATTGCCTTACATGAACGAGTAACACGCTTGACCACTGCTACAAGACCCGCCCTTGACCCGCCCTCCTTTTGGCCAATCTGACTATGACTCCATGTTGTTGCTCCCCTCCTATAGGCAGAAACTCAAACAGAAAGCGCCTGTGCTTAGGTATATCGAACACTGATCTGACCAATCTGATTCCACGCTTCAAGATTGCTTTGTTAATGTGGACTGGGATATGTTCCAGGTAGCCTCAGAGAACAACATTGACATATATGCTGACTCGGTGAGCGGGTTTATAACGAAGTGTTTAGGAGATGTTGTACTCACTGTGACTACTAAAATCTTCCCTAAACCAGAAAGTGTGGATTCATGGCAGCATTCGCACAAACTGAAAGCACGTACCACCACATTTAATCATGGCAAGGCAAATGTGAATATTGCTGAATACAAACAGTGTAGTTGTTCCCTCCGTAAGGCAATCAAACAAGCAAGGTGTCAGTGTGGAGACAATGTGTAGTCGCAATTCAACTTCTCAAACACGAGACGTACTGTATGTGGCAGAGTCTACAGACAATCATGGATTACAAAAAGAAAACCAGCCCTGTCGCGGACATCGACGTCTAGACAAATTAAACAACTTCTTTGCGCGCTTTGAGGACAATAGAGTGCCACCAACGCAGCCCTCTACCAAAGACTGTGGGTTCTCCTTCTCCTTGGCCGACGTAAGTAAAACATTTAAATGTGTTAACTCTCGCAAGAATAACAGCCCAGGGGGCATCCCTAGCCACGTCCTCAGAGCAGGCGCAGTCGGACATATTCAATCAATCACTATACCAGTCTGCTGTCCCCACATGCTTCAAGATGGCCACCATTGTTTCTGTTCCCAAGAAAGCCAAGGTAATTGAACTAAATGACTATCACCCCGTAGCAGTCACTTATGTCACCATGAAGTGCTTGGAGAGACTAGTCAAGGGTCATATCACCTCCACACTACCTGTCACACTAGAACCACTCCAATTTGCTTACCGCCCCAACAGGTCCACAGACAATGCAATCACCATCACACTGCACACTGCCCTATCCCATCTGGACAAGAGGAATACCTATGTAAGAATGCTGTTCATTGACTACAGCATTCAACACCATTGTAGCCTCCAAACTCATGATTAAGCGTGAGTCCCTGTGTCGTTTGCAGACGACACAACATTGGTAGGCTTGATTACCAACAACGATAAGACCCTCGAATTGTGGTGTCAGGAAAATAACCTCTCACTTAATGTCAGCAAAACAAAAAAGATGATTGTGGACTTCAGCTAACAGAAAACAGCAAAAATCCACATCGACAGGAAAGCAGTGGAGGTGGAAAGTTTTAAGTTCCTTAGTGTACATATCACCGACAAACTGAAATGGCTCACGCACACAGACAGTGTGGTGAAGAAGGCGCAACAACCCCTCTTCAACCTCAGAAGGCAAAAAAAATGTGGCTTGTCACAGAAAACCGTCACTAACTTTTACAGGTGCACAAATGAGAGTATCCTGTCGGGCTGTATCACCGCCTGATACGGCAACTGCACCGCCCACAACCGCAGGGCTCTCCAGAGGGTGGTGCGGCACAACGCATCACCGGAGGCAAACTACCAGCTTCTATCTCAAGACCATCAGACTGTTAAACAGCCATCACTAGCACACAGAGGTGGCTACCTACCTACAGACTTGATATCATTGGCCACTTTAATAAATGGAACACTAGTCACTTTAATATGGTTACATATCTCTCATTACTTATCTCATATGTATATACTGTACACTGTATCCTACACTATCTACTCTATACTGTCTATTGTATCTTAGCCGCTCTGTCACTGCTCATCCATATATTTTATATTCATATGTTCTTATCCCATTCCTTTACTTGATTGTGTGTATTAGGTTTTGTTGTGGAATTTGTCAGATATTAGGTTTTGTTGTGGAATTGTTATATATTATTGAATATATTATCTTTTAGATATTCCTGCACTGTCGGATCTAGAAGCATAAGCATTTCGGCACACTTGCAATAACATCTGTTAATGTGTGACCAATAACATTTTTGCGCAGAACATTCCCACATGTTGCACAATGTTCCACAATTTACAAATAAGTCAGCTTGTATGATGTTCAGAGCATATTTGTTTTAGGTTTATCATAATATTCCATTGATATTCACACAATATACATTTTACCTGGTGTTGGAGGTTGTCAGAACATTTAGATTTTTATTTATTTTAGTTTAACCATAATTCTCAGCATACAGTTGTAGCTCCTTAAAGCAGATTGGAATACATCCTCATTATGTTTCACTCCAGATATAATGGCAATTTGCATTTGTATTGTAAGTGATTTAGAGACACCTGGCATTTTGATTTAATTAATAGGGCATTTGTACATAGGCCATTAATCACACAAACACAACCATATATGTTACACTTTATACGTTGACAATCTGCAGATGTGGGCTTTGAACCTGCATTGATTGTTTTCCAAGCCAGGTTAGTTTGTCCTCTGCATTAGCAGAGCAGAATTTTCACATCATCTTTTTTCAGTATATACGGTGCCTTCAGAAAGTATTCATACCCCATGACTTATTCCACATTTTGTTGCGTTAAAGCCTGAATTCAACATTTACTTATTTTCTCACCCATTACAAAGTGAAATCATGTTTTTAGAATTTTTTCCAATTTATTCCAAATGAAATACAGAAATATCTCATTTACACCCGAGTCATAACTTTTTTTTCTTGTGTATGTTTGTGTCAGTTTTGCACATCTGGATTAGGGAATTCTCTCTCATTATTCCTTGCAGATTTTCTCAAGCTCTGTGAAATTAGATGAGAAGCGGCGGTGAACAGCAATCTTCAAGTATTTCCATAAATGTTCAATTGGATTCAAGTCTGGGTTTTGGCTTGGTAGCTCAAGGACTTTCACATTCTTGTTCTGAAGCAATTCCAGCATTGCTTCTTCTGCATGTTTGGGGTCATTGTTCTGTTGGAATGTAAATATTTGCCCCAGTCTAAGGTTGTTTGCATTCTGAAGCAGGTTCTCAAGAATTTGCCTGTATTTAACTCAGTTTATTGTTCCCTCTATCCTTACCAGTCTCCCAGTCCCTGCCACTGAAAAGCATCCCCATAGCATGATCCTGCCACCACCATGGTTCATGGTTAAGGATGGTGTTAGACGGATGATGAGCTGTGCCTGGTTTTCTCCAGTCATAGCACTTTGCATTCAGGTCAAAGAGCACCCGATATAATTCCTACTTTGAGACGCTTGATATGGTCCCCCCTGTCTTATTTTTAATTATTTGAAAAGGCAAAAGTGATCCTATATCAGCACTCATAGTCTTGAATACCTTGTAAATATGGGCCAAGAAGTACACAGTATAAAAGAGGATGGGTGAAGTGATGGTGAATAATCCAGTTGCCATATGTTTAAGATGAGCTAAAAGAAAAGCAGAGAATTCCTGATTGACCATACTGCCATGGCGATTTACTGAAATAATAAGATGTATGAGAGATTCCCTGGTGGCACACGGGAAAACAGACCTAGCATGGGAACCAAACATGTCATGTTCAGACCACACAGATTATCAACATATGAAGTTTAAAAATATGGTTGTGTTTGCCTGATCAAATGCTGTTCAAAGGTAATATGAAGAAACGGGTTGATTGACAACATATGAAGTAAAAAAATATGGTTGTATTTCTGTGATTAAATGCTGTTCAAATGTCCTATGAATAAAATTCCATGTGTCTCTATATCATCTACAATACAGTCCTCAAATGCCATTAAATCTGGAAAAGAACATCATGGGGATATATTCCAATCTGCTTTAATCAGTTACAAATTTACTGAGAACATTAGGGAAAATGTACATGTGTCACGTTCTGACCTTTATTTTGTCATTATTTAGTATGGTCAGGGTGTGAGTTGGGGTGGGCAGTCTGTTTTTCTATGATTTGGGGATTTCTATGTTTCGGCCTAGTATGGTTCTCAATCAGAGGCAGGTGTCATTAGTTGTCTCTGATTGAGAATCATACTTAGGTAGCCTGGGTTTCACTGTGTGTTTGTGGGTGTTTGTTTCCGTGTCTTTCACCACACGGTACTGTTTTGGGTTTCGTTCATTCCACATTTATTGTTTTTGTATTCAGTTGTTCATGTGTACTATTTATTATTAAAAGAACCATGGACACTTACCACGCCACATATTGGTCCTCCGATCCTTTTCGCCTCTCCTCTTCAGGAGAAGAGGAGGAAATCCCTTACAACATGTAACATTTTCTAAATGTTATTGAAATGTTTTGAGGACCTCCAATACAAGTTAACATGTATATTGTGTGAACATCAATGGAATATTATGTTAAACCTAAAACAAATAAATGAATGTAATAAAAACTGACTTATTTGGAAATTGCGGATCATTGTGCAACATTGTGGGAATGTTTTGTCCAATCTCTGTGACTATCACAAGAATATCACAACATCCCATACAATTTAATTAAATGTTCTGGGAACCTTTAAAGAACTTAGACCAGGTTTTCTGTTAACATTCTTAAACATTAAGGGAATGACCTGCACAATCTAACTTAAACATTGTATGAATCACAACTAAGGATATTTTGTGTTCTGGGAAGCTCTCTCTTGTTATGTACAAACTCTGTTCCCACAACCTAAAGAAACATTCTGGGAACCTTTAAATAACTCAGAAAGGCTGTTTTGTCAACATTCTTGTAACATCAAAGGAATTTGTTGTGCAACCTGGTATAAACATTATCTGAATGTCAGGACAGTTTGTGTTTTGGGAACCAATCTCTTGTCATACCTCACAATGTTCCCATAACCTAAAGAAACATTCTGGGAACATTTAAAGAACATACAAAATGTGTTTTAGGAACATTCTTGTAACATTAGGTGAATATTTTTTGCACCCTAAAAGAAACATTGTAGAATCATCCGCACAACTGGACAGTTTTTGTGTTTTGGAAACATATAGTTTGTTCTGTCCCCACAGTGTTCCCACCAGACTGTTCCCACAACCAAATAAAACATTCTGGAAACATTTAAAGAACAGACTAAATGTGTTCAAGGAACGTTCTTGTAACATCAGGCAAATGTTTTATTAAAACATTCTATAATCATCAGCACAACAGGACAGTTTTTGTGTTATGAGAACCTTTTGCCACGACCTAACGAATGTTCGGGGAACTTTCACAGAACCAATTTTGGTTTGATGGGCTGCATCTGAAATTCCATTATCAGCCACCACAAGGATGTAATTGAGTCTGGACTGTCCATTGACTGATACTGTACGACCGCTTGAAGCATCTGTCCATTAATGACGGTTGAATAACAACAGATATTACAAACACGTTGGTCTCAGAGGTTTTGCCAGTTACATTTTGAAAACGAATGTGTCACAGTAGGTGGGGGGATTTGTCCATTATTTTATCAGTTGAGTTTAGATGTAATTGGTGCAATCCAATCTAAATGAAATAAAAGTATTTTAATGACAATACAATGCTGGGCTCATCAGCAAAATAGAGTGCCTCTAAGCAAAGTAAGTAATTTTTGGGGGGTGTTGATGCATGATGCATGTTGACTTATTCAATCCTCTCAAACCCTGTTTTTCTGTTCACAGAAATGTCCTACTGTTCCCTCTATCCAGCCCTTTATGTTGCCAATGATGGTGGTCTTCGGATTCAACGTTTCTGTTAGTTTTATATGTTGCGGGTACTTTTTGACCATTTCACAACCTGCAATCGCTGCTTGAGAATCAGTTCCTCCAATTTCTTTCCTCAGCACATACTGACTCTTGCATCTGGCCAGATAGTTTAAACGTGTTAACATAAACACCCACCCTGCACACTTCCATACAAGCATGTCTGCAACAGAACATAATGAATTTACAAGTCAAGGTTTAGTTTTATTATTCATGTTTTGCTCATGTTTCTTTCAGTATTTTTCAGCATCCCCGCTTTCTTCTCTGATGAGCACATGCTTTATTCATTACAGAACAAATGCATGTTATTTTCAATGGGAAGATATCACTCAAATGATCATCTTACCCTTTTAGAAGTAAAATATGGATTTGCTAGGGCAATAGCGTACATCTGCTAAGTAAATAGGTAGGTAGGTGGCAGTTTTACTTAACTTCTTGGATATAGGGGGCGTTCTTTTAATTTATGGATAAAAAAACGTGCCCGTTTTAAGCGCAATATTTGTCACGAAAAGATGCTCGACTATGCATATAATTGACAGCTTTGGAAAGAAAACACTCTGACGTTTCCAAAACTGCAAAGATATTATCTGTGAGTGCCACAGAACTCATGCTACAGGCGAAACCAAGATGAAACTTCAAACAGGAAATGAGCAGAATTTTTGAGGCTCTGTTTTCCATTGTCTCCTTATATGGCTGTGAATGCGCCAGGAATGAGCCTGCCCTTTCTGTCGTTTCCCCAAGATGTCTGCAGCATTGTGATGTATTTGTAGGCATATCATTGGAAGATTGGCCATAAGAGACTACATTTACCAGGGGTTCGCCCGTTGTCCTTTGTCTAAATTATTGCGTAATCTCTAGGTCCATGCGCTTTCCATTTCTTCAGAAGAGAAAGTCTGCCACGAAGGATTTATCATCGATAGATGTGAAAAACACCTTGAGGATTGATTCTAAACATCGTTTGCCATGTTTCTGTCGATATTATGGAGTTAATTTGGAAAAAAGTTCGCGTTTTAATGACTTAATTTTCATTTTTTTTCTTACCCAAACGTGATGAAGAAAACGGAGCGATTTGTCAACACAAATAATCTTTTTGTAAAAAACATTTGCTATCTAACTGAGAGTCTCCTCATTGAAAACATCTGAAATTCTTCAAAGGTAAATGATTTTATTTGAATGCTTTTCTGGTTTTTGTGAAACTGTTGCATGCTGAATGCCAGGCATAATCCTATGCTAGGCTATCAATACTGTTACACAAATGCTTGTTTTGCTATGGTTGAGAAGCATATTTTGAAAATCTGAGATGACAGTGTTGTTAACAAAAGGCTAAGCTTGAGAGCAAATAGATTTATTTCATTTCATTTGCGATTTTCATGAATAGTTAACTTTGCGTTATGCTAATGAGCTTGCGGATAGATTTACACAATCCTGGATACAGGTTTTTTTCGTAGCTAAACGTGACGCAGAAAACGGAGCGATTTGTCCTAAACAAATAATCTTTCAGGAAAAACTGAACATTTGCTATCTAACTGAGAGTCTCCTCATTGAAAACATCCGAAGTTCTTCAAAGGTAAATGATTTTATTTGAATGCTTTTCTGGTTTTTGTGAAAATGTTGCCTGCTGAATGCTAACGCTAAATGCTATGCTAAATGCTACGCTATCTATCAATACTGTTACACAAATACTTGTTTTGCTATGGTTGAGAAGCATATTTTGAAAATCTGAGATGACAGTGTTGTTAACAAAAGGCTAAGCTTGAGAGCTAGCATATTGATATCATTTCATTTGCGATTTTCATGAATAGTTAACGTTGCGTTATGGTAATGAGCTTGATGCTGTAGTCACGATTCCGGGTCCGGGATGGCTCGACGCAAGAAGTTAATAATGCGTTGGTCAGACAGACCACCCCACTTTATTGACTATTCTCTCCTTTGAGCTTCATTAGTCTGTCCTAGATGTTGTGTGTTGCTATTGCTGTCAAAGCAGATCCAGTGTCACGGATCCCTCCGGACATTTCAGCACGCACACCTGTTCCCTATTTCCACTGATTATTATTTGTATATATGTGCCCTTTGGTTTCCATAGTGTTGTCAATTATTGTTACTATGTCCGTTGTTGCGTGTGAGTACCTGTGCTGTGGGTTTTTCGCGCCATTGTGAATTGCGCAGATGATTACGGGTCTCGTACCATGTGATAATCATTGTGCTCTAGTGTTATTTATTCGAGGTACTCCTCGCTCTTTTGTTTGGGTTTCAACCCTGTATTTTTGTTACTTGTTTGTTCTTCGTCCCCGTGCCCTTACACGGCACACCGTAATTTTGGGTATAATAAAAACCTATTACGCATTCCAGCGCCTGTCTCTAAAATCCTTTATACCAGCGTGACAACCAGTCTAGGTTGCTCATTATCTTTGCTGGTCCTTCCCTAATATTCTTATCAACTTGACGCCAACATCCTCCATAGGCTGTTCTGAAATAACATATTTTTGTCAGTCACTTACTATTTTGGTAATGTCAATGTAATTCACAGATGACTATAGTAATCCCTGTTATAATTGGTATTGCAATTTATCTTCATTGAGGTCAATTGTTGTTTTCTACATGTGTAACTAAAGATCTAGCTTTGCTGCTTTAATTTTCATAAGTACAGAAGGTTCACATCATAACAATAACAGCTAAGAGGCATGGGGGAGTTTGTGACTCCCCCAAATAACTGTTATGTGCCATCCATCCAGCCTTTCTGCTTCATCACATGCATTGCTTTCAACTGTACCTTTGCGCTGGGCATCTCTGACTGGCTATAAGAGACATTAGGAAGAGAGCTATCAAATTACCTACGTTAAAATTGCCTGTAGGGGATAATTGACCACTTCCTGTTCATGGTGGGGGGATATGCTAGCCTTAGGAAACCACAGGTAACTTTCCAAATGAGCACTACGTACAATAATTTATGTTAGAGGGAGAGAGTGAGGTGGCTTTTAGAGCAGGACAGAAAACACAAGAAAATAGCAAAGGATTCAAGGAAACTCTTGGCTTTAATAGTTTGGTGAAAGTGGTCCACATACTATACAACTTCACATCATAAAAATATCACAGCAACTTGACTCATCAGAAAGTGAGACTTGACTTCCAGCAGGACCTGTATTTAGAACTTGTTCTTTGTGTATACATTGATTTCAATGTCATTGATTTAAGAAATTGTAGATTAGAAAATCATTTCTTAAGAATTTGCTAAATGTGCTTAGTCAAGCATACTCTTTGAAAAACGCTTTCCTAAAGGGTTCCCCATAGGAAAACCCTTTTAATAACCCCTTTTGGGTTCCATGTAGAACCCGTTCTATGCCCCACTTCGAGGCAAGCAACAATGAAGCATGCATGGGTGCACCAACAGTTCCGGACGATAGTGTGATCACGCTCTCTCTGAGGCCAATGTGAGCAAGAGATTTAAACTGATCAACATTCACAAGGCTGCGGTGCCTGTACTCAGAGCATGCATGGACAAACTGGCAAGTGTCTTCACTGACATTTTCAACCTCTCCCTGACCGAGCCTATATACATGTTTCAAGCATTGAAAGGCTGGTCATATTTTTAATTTACTTTATTTCACCTTATTCACCTTTATTTAGGCCAGTTGAGAACAATTTCTTATTTACAACTGCGACCTGGCCAAGATAAAGCAAAGTGACAAAAACAGAGTTACACATGGAATAAACAAACATACAGTCAATAACACAATAGAAAAATCTATGTACAGTGTGTGCAAACATAGTAAGATTAGGGAGGTAAGGCAATAAATAGGTCATAGAGGCGACATTACAATTTAGTATTAACACTGGAGTGAAATGTGCAGATGATGATGTGCAAGTAGAAATACTGGGGTGCAAAAGAGAGCAAAAATAAATAAATAACAATATGGGGACGAGGTAGTTGGGTGTGCTATTTACAGATGGGGTGTATACAGGTACAGTGATCGGTTAGCTGCTCTGACAGCTGATGCTTAAAGTTAGAGAGGGAGATATAAGTCTCCAGCTTCAGTGATTTTTGTAATTCGTTCCAGTCATTGGCAGAAGAGACCGGGAAGGAAAGGGGGCCAAATGAAGTGTTGGCTTTGAGGATGACCAGTGAAATATACCTTCTGGAGTGCATGCTACGGGTGGGTGTTGCTATGGTGACCAGTGAGCTGAGATGAGGCTGGGATTTACCTAGCAAAGACTTAGATGACCTGGAACCAGTGGGTTTGGCGACGAATATGAAGCAATGGCCAGCCAACAAGAGCATACAGGTCGCAGTTGTGGGTGGTATATGGGGCTTTGGCGACAAAACGGATGGTACTGTGATAGACTACATCCAATTTGCTGAGTAGAGTGTTGGAGGCTATTTTGTAAATGACATCGCTGAAGTCAAGGATCGGGAGGATAGTCAGTTTTGCGAGGGTATGTTTGGCAGTATGAGTAAAGGAGGCTTTGCTGCGAAATAGGAAGCCGTTTATAGATTTAATTTTGGATTGGAGATGCTTAATGTGAGTCTGTAAGGAGAGTTTAGTCTAACCAGACACCTAGGTATTTGTAGTTGTCCACATATTCTAAGTGAGAACCGTCCGGAGTAGTGATGCTAGTTGGGTGGGTGGGTGCAGGCAGCAATCGGTTGAAGAGTATTCATTAGCATTTAAGAGCAGTGTTGTATGGCTTTGGAGGTTTTTTAACACAGTGTCCAAAGAAAGGCCAGATGTATACAGAATGGTGTCGTCTGTGTAGAGGTGGATCAGAGTCACCAGCAGCAAGAGCGACATCATTGATATATATAGAGAAAGAGCCGGCCCGAGATTTGAACCCTGTGGCACCCCCATAGAGACTGCCAGAGGTCCGGACAACAGGCCCTCCGATTTCACACACTGAACTCTATCAGAGAAGTAGTTGGTGAATCAGGAAAGGCAGTCATTTGAGAAACCGAGGCTATTGAGTCTGCCGATAAGAATGCGGTGATTGACAGAGTCGAAAGCCTTGGCCATATCGATGAAGATGGCTGCACTGTACTGTCTCTTATCAATGGCGGTGTTACGAATCCCTTTTGGCCTGACAATCTAAGGGGGATGGTAATGAGACCCGTAACATGGCTCATGCAAATTAACCACAGACAACTAAATTACTGTCAAACACTCATGGTTTATTTGAAAACACACGGTAATTGGGGGGAGCAGGAAAAGGGGCTGAGCTGGCCCCAAGGAAAGAAATAATACGTTTTCAAAACCACCCCTGAGCTAGACTAGCCTACTTCACCAAAAGCTAACTAACTAACCAAAAATACAGTGGGTGGTCCGCCCAGTTCTAACTAGTGTTTTTATACAAAGTATTCCTACGGGTAATGTATGCCCATGGGCGACTTATCTTGGTACCCCCTTTTCTCACCGTCAAACAAACACCGTAACAAAACCAATACTCACAGGTGGGGACAAAGTGACATGTAGTTGCAAAAGCCAAACAAGAGATCTACAGACAGATGACATTGACAGAGAGATTGAGCTCTCGAGCAAACAACAGACAGGGTTTTTAAACCAAGGGACAGGGAATGTGATAGGGTAATACGGCATAAAAAAGGTTCTGAAAATGTATCTCCGAATTATAATTTTGTACAATAAGGGCCCAACGCATTAGGCACTGGTTCTGGTTGTACATCCGGTGGAGAAACACTAAGGGGTTATGATCAGTATATACAATCACTGGTAGGGCACTGGAACCAATATATACTTCAAAGTATTGGAGGGCTAACAATAAAGCAAGAGCTTCTTGTTCTATTGTCGCATAGTTTGTTTGACATTTGTTAAATTTACGCGAAAAATAACAAACAGGATGATCCACTCCACTCTTGTCCTGCTGCAGTAGAACAGCACCAGCACCTCTGGCACTAGCATCTACCTCCAGTTTAAACGGTTGTTCAAAGTCCGGAGCAGCAAGTACAGGGGAATTAAGAGTGTTTTAGCAGATTCAAAAGCTATCTTACAATCATGTGACCACTCATACGCTCTAGCTGGACTGAGCAAATCGGTTAATGGAGCAACTACCGGAGAGAAATTGACAGAAACTACATTAGTAGCCAACCATCCCTAAAAGGCGGTGTAGCTCTCGTCTGGTGGTAGGTGCGGGAAATGCAGTTATAGCCAAGACCTTGGCATCAACAGGGTGCACCTGTCCATGGCCAACCTCCTTGCCGAGATAGGTAACAGTAGCCTTTGCACTTTGCCAACTTCAGGGTTAGAGAAGCAGCTGCCAACCTTTCACATACAACCCGTAGAGAGTCAACATGATTTGACCACTCAGACGAATAAGTCACTAGATCATCAAGATAGGCACTACAATTGGGAACTCCAGCTAATACAGAGTTAACCAGTCATTGGAAAGTGGCAAGTGCATTTTGCATCCCAAAAGCCATGACTGAGTACTGTAGGAAGTTGTCTGGGGTCACAAAGGCAGAAATCTCAGAAGCACGTGAAGTTAACGGAACCTGCCAGTAACCTTTTAAGAGGTCCAACTTAGTTACATAATTAGCAGCACCAATAGTGTCGATACAGTCATCCAGTCTGGGTAACGGGTACGAATCTGGCATTGTGACAGAATTTACCTTTCGATAATCCGTACATAACCTGGACGTACCATCAGGTTTAGGAACCAGAATGCAAGGAGAACTCCAAGGGCTTGAACTTGGCGTAGTCAGGTCATTCTCCAACAAATATCTCACCTCATCCCTCATTATCTTCCTCTTGGAAGCGTTGATACAATATGGGTGTTGCTTGATAGGTGTAGCATTTCCAACATTAATGTCATGTTCCAACACGTTTGTGTGAAGAGGAACGTCAATAAAAAGACATGGAAAACTGTAGTAGCATCCCAATATCGTTGGCCTGTCCGTCCGTTAAATGAACTGGAGAGACAGGAGCATTTCTGAGTTGGGCAATCTAATGCACTGCTGCTGAGTATTTGCGCAACTCCAATCCATCTCCATCACCATCATCAATATGACAGTCCACTATCATAGCAGTA
Source organism: Oncorhynchus kisutch (assembly GCF_002021735.2). Taxonomy (NCBI): domain Eukaryota; kingdom Metazoa; phylum Chordata; class Actinopteri; order Salmoniformes; family Salmonidae; genus Oncorhynchus; species Oncorhynchus kisutch. The sequence continues at coordinate 22,664,650 of NC_034177.2, forward strand.
GAAGCAGCGGAGACAGCAATACCTTCATGTTTTTGAACTATCTAACTGTGTGATGGGTCGGGTGTGGTATGCTTTCAACATGTTAATGTAGCACACACGAGATTGGCGTTTTCTATCAGGAGTTTGAAGCACATAGTCAGTTTCACAGAGAAACGAACTGACAGTGAAGAACCTGGAACAGGCAATAACACCAGTACTTGGTCACCTGGCGGTAGTGGACGAGAAACAGCCTGGTTATCATAATGTCTTTTCATACTCCTCTGTGAGGAAGACAGAGCTTCCTTTGCAAGAACACAGGCTTGGTGTAGGCGCTCATGAAAGCAACTAACGTAGTCCAACACATTCCTGTACACAACTCTTGGGACAAAAACTGTTCTTTAAGGACTTTCATTGGTCCTTTCACTGTGTGACCAAACACTAGTTCAGCCGGGCTGAAACCTAGGGACTCCTACACAGTTTCACGAGCAGCAAACAAAACTAGAGGAACTCCCTCATCCCAATCTTTCTCAGATTCCAAACAATATTTACGTAGCATAGACTTCAATGTCTGATGCCAACGTTCTAGCGCACCCTGAGACTCTGGGTGATAGGCGCTTGACACACGGTGCGTAATTGATAAGGATTTTAACACCTGCTTGAAGTGCTTGGATAGGAAATTGGTACCTTAATCACTTTGTACCACCTTAGGTAACCCAAATATCGTGAAGAATGTAATTCAGGCCTTACTCACTACCGGAGCAGTAATCCTTCGCAGAGGAATGGCCTCGGGGTATCTTGTTGTCATACACATAATTGTTAACAGAAACTGGTTACCCGATTTTGTCTTCGGTAATGGTCAAACACAATCAACCACCACATGTTTGAATGGTTCACCTTTGACAGGTATTGGACAAAGAGGAGCGGGAGGAATAACCTGATTTGGTTTTCCTGTTATCTGACATGTGTGGCATGTCTGACAGAACTGAGCCACATCTTGTTTTAAACCCGGCCAAAAGAAATGTTGAAGGATCCGATCATAAGTTTTTGTGATTCCTAAATGACCAGATCACTGGTGATCATGAGCAAGGGATAACACATTTTGTCAAAAGGCTGTCGGAATCACTATTTGGTAAACAGCATTCCAATCTCCGCCCGTGTCATGGGATGTCCATTTATGCATGGAGGAGATTACCATCAATGAAGTAAGCCACGTTCTTCTTCTTTACCTCTTCCAATGAGACAACACTAAAAAACATTTAGCAAGCTTGTTGTCAACCTTTTGGTTAGCAATCAGCTGCTCACAAGTGACTGTTAACTGTATTGCATCAGCAATAAGTTCAACATTCTTTGATTCTTTCCTGGGTTGCTTGTCAGAGGTGATCAGCTTCCCAGAGGTAGCACACAACCCATCCTCTTGATCAACCTCTTTGAACAGAACAGTGTTCGACAAATCTATCACGTCACTCTCTTGTCGTGCTTGAGCACGAGTGACAGCACAAGCGGGGAACACATGTGGATAACTCTATGCCACCTCATTAGAGAGAGAGTGGTCACTTTTATCCAATACTTCCAACGATAAACAGGGGGAGTTGGCTCAGGTCTGAACCCTGACTCTGCCACACTCTCCCTGAGCCCCCCCCAATAAATTTATGGGGCTGACTCGCGGGCTTCCATCTGCGTCGCCGTGCTGCCTCTTCATACCAGCGCCTCTCCGCTTTCGCCTCCTCCAGTTCTTCTTTGGGGCGGCGATATTCTCCAGGCTGTGCCCAGGCTCCTTTTCCGTCCAATATCTCCTCCCAAGTCCAGAAGTCCTGTGATCACTGCTCCTCACGATAAACAGGGGGAGTTGGCTCAGGTCTGAACCCTGACTCTGCCACACTCTCCCTGAGCCCCCCCCCCCCCCCCCCCCAAGAAATTTTTGGGGCTGACTCCCGGGCTTCCTTCTGCGCCGCTGTGCTTTTCTCTTCAACTCCATTCTCCTATAGCCCTCCTCGCACTGCTCCAGCAAATCCCAGGCGGGCTCCGGCACTCTCTCTGGGTCGACCGCCCACCTGTCTATTTCCTCCCAAGTCGTATAATCCAACCATGGTTGCTCCTGCTGCCGCTACCTGTCACCACGCTGCTTGGTCCTGGTGTGGTGGGTGATTCTGTTACGGTTTTCTTCCGTCGAAGGAGAGTCGGACCAAAATGCAGCGTGGTTAAATCGAGACATCTTTAATGACGATGAATACGAACAATACAAAACAACAAACGGAATGTGAAAACCTATACAGCCTATCTGGTGACAACTAACACAGAGACAGGAACAATCACCCACGAAACACTCAAAGAATATGGCTGCCTAAATATGGTTCCCAATCAGAGACAACGAGAATCACCTGCCTCTGATTGAGAACGTCCTCAGGCAACCATAGACTTTGCTAGAACACCCCACTGAGCCACAATCCTAAAACCTACGAAAAACCCCCATACATAAACACAACACAAAATAAACCCATGTCACACCCTGGCCTGACCAAATAAAGAAAGAAAACACAAAATCCTAAGACCAGGGCGTGACACATAAACTGTTCTCTCTGCTACCGCATGGCAAGTGGTGCTAGAGCGCCAAGTCTAGGTCCAAAAGTCTTCTTAACAGCTTCTATTCCCAAGCCGTCAGACTCCTGAACAGCTAACCAAATGGCTACCCGGACTATTTGCATTGCCCCCCCCCCATATTTACGCTGCTGCTAGTCTGTGTTTATTATCTATGCATAGTCACATTACATATTACCTCGACTAACTCTGTACCACCTCTATTTTCTTCTATTTTATTTATTGTTTACTTCAGTTTAGTTAGTAAATACTTTCTGAGCACTTTTTTGTTGTTGTTAAAACTGCATCGCTGTTTAAGGGCTTGTAAGTAAGCATTTCACTCAGGTCTAAACCAGTTGTATTCGGTGCATGTGACAAATACATTTTGATTTGATGATATCTATATATATATATGATGGGATGTGTAGACATTATGGGCAGAATATGGATAGAATATTTTTATATCTTCAGAATATACAGCAACATTTGAATAGGATGGCATTGACTAGAATACAGTATATTCGTACATATGAAATTAGTAAAACAGTATGTAAACCTTATTAAAAAGTGTCCAGTGCAGGGTTGAGTAACTGGGTGAACGCCGGCTATTGGTGGCTATTTAACAGTCTGATGGCCTTGAGATAGAAGCTGTTTTTCAGTCTCTCAATCCCAGCTTTGATGCACCTATGCTGACCTAGCCTTCTGGATGATAGCGGGATCAACAGGCCAGGGGGGGGGGGGGGGGGGGGGTTGATGTCCTAGATAATCTTTTTCTCCTTCCTGTGACTTCTGGTTCTGTAGCTGTCTTGGAGGGCAGGCAGTGTGCCGCTCTCCAGGCAGTGTGCCCTCTGAAGAGCGCTGCGGTTGCGGGCGCTGCAATTGCAGTACCACGTGTGGTACAGCCCGACAAGATGCTCTCTCAATGGTGTAAAGGTTTGTGAGGGTCTTAGGGTCCAAGCTGAATTTCTTCAGCCTCCTGAGGTTAACCCTTTTTCACTACACTGTCTGTTTGGTCCGGACCACTTCAGATTGTCAGTGACGTGTACGCAGAGGAGCTTGAAGCTTTTCACCTTCTCCAATGCAGCCTCGTCAATGTGGATGGGGGCGTGCTTCCTCTGCTGTCTCCTGAACCCACGATCAGCTCCTTCATTTTCTTGAGGGAGAGGTTATTTTCCTGGCATCACTCTGCCAGGGCCCTCACCTCCTCTCTGTAGGCTGTCTCGTCATTGTTTCCTAATCAGACCTACTACTGTTGTGTCGTCTCCAAACTTGGTGATTGAGCGTGCGTGGCCACGCAGTCATGGGTGAACAGGGAGTACAGGAGAGGGCTGAGCATGTACTCTTGTGGGGCCCCTGTGTTGAGGATCAGCGTAGTGGAAGTGTTTTTTCCTACCTTCACCACCTGAGGGTGGCCTGCCAGGAAGTCTAGGACCCAGTTGCACAGGGCGGGGTTCAGACCCAGGGCCCTAAGGTTAAAGATGAGCTTGAATGGTACTATGGTGTTGAAGGCTGAGTTGTAGTCAATGAACAGCATTCTTACATACAGTAGATATTGCTCTTGTCCAGATGGGATTGGGCAGTGTGAAGTGTGATGGCGATTGCATCGTCTGTGGCTCTATTGGGGCGGTATACAAATTGAAGTGGGTCTAGAGTGTCAGGTAAGGTGAAGGTGAAGGTGAATCCTTAACTAACCCCTCAAAGCACTTCATGATGACAGAAGTGAGTGCTTTGGGGCGATAGTCATTTAGTTCAGTTACGTTTGTTTTCTTGGGAAAAGGAACAATGGTGGGCATCTTGAAGCAAGTGGGGACAGAAGACTGGGATAGAGAGAGATTGAATATGTCCGTAAACACTCCAGCCAGCTCGTTTGCGCGTGCTCTGAGGACGCAGTCATGTCTTGCTCACGTCGGCCATGTCTTGTCTTGCTCACGTCGGCCATGGAGAACAAGAACCCACAGTCATCGGGAGCAGCCCGTGTCAGTGGCACTGTGTTACCCTCAAAGTGGGGCGAAGAAGGTGTTTAGGTTGTCACGTAAGCAAGACGTCGATGTCAGCGATGTGGCTAGTTTCCCTTTGTAATCTGTGATTGTCTGGAGTCCCTGCCACATATGTCTCTTGTCTGAGCCGTTGAATTGCGACTCCACTTTGTCTCTGAATTGGCATTTTGCCTGTTTGATTGCCTTACGGAGGGCATAACTGCACTGTTTGTATTCAACCATATTCTCAGTGGTTCCCTAGATGGTGCCGACAGACATGACAGCTCTGCTTCTAGCTCCTAACTACTCTAACTTGATTCAGAGCCTGAAATGGCTTCTTGGTAGATTGGGAACCTATCTCCCATAACTATCTGGTCAAGCTAAAGCCAACTTCATAAAATTACTAGGTGGCTAGTAGTATTACAGAGAAACAACAACAACTTTAACAAAAATAGAAACAAATCTGAGGTGGGACATGACCCTGTGCCCCCTATGGGAATGTCGCCTCTGGATCTCACCATGGCTTGTAAAGTATCCCATCTACTAGTTTACCTTTCTTATCCTTGTCTCCTCAACTCAGGCTCCAGTTACTAAGTCACTATAGGTAGAACCATAGTGAGAGAGAGAGAGAGAGAGAGACCCGAGCCCAAAAGTTGGATGCCAGTGTACATTCTCCGGTTGGAAGCTCGAAGAGCCAATGAAACATGAAATTGAATTAGAATCCCAGTAAGTTGAAGAGGCAAAAGGGCCACACAAGAATGATAGACTTTCTCTTGCTTATTTCTCTCCCTGAAATCCTAAGGAAACGGAATGTATGTGTCGAATGCATGAGTCTTCTACACATTTTTTCATTCTTTGTCCCTTCAATATTTAATGGTGAGTGACTGTTGCTCTTTACAAGCATACCTTAAAATCACTATGTTATTGCCATGCAACTATTTGGCTAGAAGATACAGACGTTACTATAGTTTAGATTAAACACTGTGCGTAAAGAAATCCTGCAAGATGATGCTTATTTTTCATGGCATAAGTGGGGTTTTAGATACTGAATATTCTGTGTTAAATGGGTCTCAGGTGGTAAGTCTGCCTTCAGCTAAATTTTGTCTCCAAGACCTGGATATGTAAAAAACAAAAAGCAAAGTCTGGAACGTGAATCTCTGCTAAACCACATGTAAATACATTGGTCACCTGACCCCCCTATTTCCTGTTACAGTCTCAAGGGAGGGGTTGGATGGGGGATAAAGCTTTATGGTGTTGAAAGAAAGTATTTTGTGGGGGTTGAGATGATACTAAGCAGGTAAATCTAAATTACGATTCAGTGGAGTATGTCCAATGCTTTTAAACACTGTCACTGGTTAAATGAACCAGAAAGACACTCTTAGTAACGTGACATGTGGCACCCTAAGAGGGTAACAGGCACAAAAGAGCCATTTTATTTATTTATATATTTATTTATTCATTCCATAAAGACCGTCAGAAGAGGCTCTACAATAGCAGACGTAAATAAATCATAATAGCATGCTGGAAAGAGGCAGTATCAATTTTTAACAGGTAATGTCCAGCAGGGGATGCAGTCTGGAAAGGAATAGAGCTTGCCGGTTTCTAGTCCTAAAACCCAGGAATGAGTTACCTCCGGTTCGTACAGCCATCCCTATGGGTTTTGGGGGAAATGCCAAAAATAATGTTTGAGGTTAACATGGTTTAGGAGATCTTATATGTTTTGTTCTACGAGATAATATCAGTCAGTTAACATGACCTTTATGAAGCCTTTATGTCCTTTATGTGCTTATTTTAATGACATAAATGCTTTCAAACTTACAAAAAGTGATGTTAGCTGATTAAAATTATCTCATTGAACAAAACGTGTAAGTGTTTACCACAGACCTTATTTTCTGTGTTTCTCCAAAACCACCATTCATTTCTCCATAGGCTTTTTCAACAAACCATGGCGGAGTTAGTACCTACAAAATTACACCATTGCTATTTCTCTCAATGGCGTGGAGGAGGAGGAGGAGGAAGAGAAGAGGAACGGAAGGGGAGGAGAATCAGAGAGGAGGTTTAGGGGAGCAGACTTGAATTGTTGTAGTGATTTGCCTCCTTTATTGAAGTCAGAAAGGAATATACTTCACTGTTTAATATAGCAGAAATATAACATAACACAATCCTTTCATTAATTGTCTAGTTTTTGTTCTTGTTGAGTAAATTGGAAATGTAGATAAGTGACCAGCACAATGTCTTCCCATAAATAATTAAACAGTTGCTGTACCCACAATAGGAATGATTTTACTAGGATTATTATGAAGAAATTGTTGTCTATACAGAGGCGTATGCACTTTATATTCAAAATCAATTACTTGTGACTGGGTCTCTTTGGACTTTGAAAGAACTTAAATGCTTGCATGACTAATTAAACTCTATATCCATCAGTTTCACATTTGGTATTTTCTTTAGAAATGATTGTGTGTGTGTGTGTAAAATATTACTGTTTTCTGATTTTTAATTAATAGATTTCAGTGCAACAATGTGTATGGATTGTTTATTTTGTTTGCAAAATGCTAAATAGTATGTCCATTGTTTAGCTGGAATGGAATGTTCATATCCTGTATAGGGTTATATAAGGAGGGTATATTACTGGAAACGTTCAAAGTTCAGAATTTTTCTATCTTTCAAGGAATTTATGTAATCTTTCACATGACATCTAATGGCCCTTTTGGGTACTAGAGATTATGTAAAATATCTGAAATAATTAAATAATATTATTTAAAAATATAAATGACAAAGCTGTAAAACGTTATCTTAAATAAATGAATACTATTGTTGTTTAATATGATGGTTTCAGCAAGAAAGCAAGAAAGCTCATCACTAAGCTACGGATCCTGGGATTGAACACTTCCCTCTGTAACTGGATCCTGGACTTCCTGATGGGTGCCGCCCCCAAGTGGTGATGGTAGTAAGCAACACATCCGTTACGCTGACCCTCAACATGGGAGCCCCTCAGGCGTGCATGCTTAGTCCCCTCCTGTACTCCATGTTCACCCAGGACTGGGTGGCCCCTTAAGATAATGAAAATATTTGTCATGGGCCTTCAGATCCTCAAAATGTTATACAGCTGCACCATTGAGAGCATCTTTACTGGCTGCATCACCGCTTGGTATGACAACTGCTTAGCATCTGACCGCAGGGCGCTATAGAGGTGTAGTGCGTACGGCCCAGTATATCACTGGGGCTGAGCTCCCTGCCATCCAGGACCTCTATACCAGGTGGTGTCAGAAGAAGACCCTAAAAATTATCCAAAAACTCCAGCCACCCAAGTCATAGACTGTTCACTCTGCTACCGCACGGCAAGTGATATGATGCACCAAGTCTGGAACTAACAGTACCCTAAACAACATCTACCCCGAAGCCATAAGACTTCTAAATAGTTAAATAACACAAACTATACGGATTTACCCTTTTTGCACTAACTCGACTCACCACATATGCTACTGCTACTGATTAATATCTGTCACTTTATTCCTAGTTATATGTACCTCAATTACCTCCTACCTCTCCACATCGACTCGGTATTGGTACCCCTTGTATATAGCCAAGTTATAATTACTCATTGTGTATCCATTATTACTTGTATTATTATGTGTTTTACTCTTCTATAACTTCTCTATTTTATTTCTCTCCGCAATGTTGGAAGGGGCCCGTAAGTAAGCATTTCACTGTTAGTCTACACCTGTTGTTTACAAAGCACGTGACTAATAACATTTAATTTGATTTGAAACACTAACAAAGCGCCTCCCCTCCCCGGTTTCGATAAAAGTCTGAGGGATGGTGTTGGACAAATGTAACCACTATCAAATTCATAAACAGAGCTCTGCAATAAAATGCAAATTAATTACTTAAAAATCATACAATGTGATTTTCTGGATTTTTGTTTTAGATTCCGTCTCTCACAGTTGAAGTGTACCTATGATTTAAAAAATTACAGACCTCTACATGCTTTGAAAGTAGGAAAACCTGCAAAATCGGCAGTGTATCAAATACTTGTTCTCCCCACTGTAAGTATTCAAATCTTCACCCCAGTCTTAGGTCGTTTGCACTCTGAAGCAGGTTCTCATGAAGTATTTGACTGTATTTGGCTCCATTCATTGTTCCCTCTATCGTTACCAGTCTCTGAGTCCCTGCCGCTGAAAAGCATCCCCATTGCATGATGCTGCCACCACCATGTTTCATGATGGGGATTTTGTTAGACGGGTGATGAGTTGTAACTGGTTTTCTCCAGACATTGCGCTTTGTATTCAGGCCAAAGAGTTACGTTTTTGTCTCATCAGACCACAGAATATTTTGCCTTTTGCTCTGAGTCTTTCACGTGCCTTTTTGCAAACTCAAGGTGTGCTTTCATGTGCCTTTCTCTCAGGAGTAGCTTCAGTCAGGCCACTCTCCCATAAAGCCGAGATTAGTGAAGTGCTGTAGAGACTGTTGTACTTCTGGCAGGTTCTCCCGTCTCAGCCAAAGAACTCTGTAGTTCTGTCGGAGAGGCCATTGTGTTCTTGGTCACTACCCTGACTAAGGTCCTTCTTGGCTGGTTAATCAGTTTGGTCGGATGGACAGCTCTAGGCAGAGTCTGGGTAGTTCCATATTTTTTCCATTCCCCAATGATGGAGACCACTGTGCACTGGGAAACTTTCAACACTCTAGAAATAGTTTTATACCCTTCCCCAGATATATGCCTCATCACTGTTCTATCTGGGGGACCTACAGACAGATCATTGGACTTCATGGTATAGTTTTTGCTCTGACAGGTGTTTCTTTTGAAATCTTGTCCAAACAATTGAAATGGCCACAGGTGGACTCCAATCATGTTGTAGTGACATCTCAAGGCCTTAACCAACAATGCAGTTCAATAAATAGAGTTAAGAAAATATTTACTAAATAAAATAAAGTAAAAAATTTAATTAAAAAAGTTACATAATTAAATAACAATACCGAGGCTATATACAGGAGTCAATGTGCAGGGGTACAGGTTAGTCAACGATGATCAAAGGAAATTGAATGTACCTGAGCTCAATTTGGAGTGTCATAGCAAGAAGTGTGAATACACATGTATAACTGAACAAAAATATAAAGCAACATGCAACAATTTAAATTATTTGACTGAGTTACAGTCTATATAAGGAAATCAGTCAATTGAAATGGATTAGGACTCAATCTATGGAATTCACATGACTGGCCTGGCCCAGCCAATAAGAAGACAGAAATCCAGTTTCATCAGCTGTCTGGGTGGGTGGTCTCAGATGATCCTGCTGGTGAAGAAGCTGGATGTGGAGGTCCTGGGCTGGGGTGGTAACATCCGGTCTGTGGTTGTGAGGCCGTTTGGACATACTGCCAAATTCTCTAAAACAACGTTGGAGGCGGCTTATAGTAGAGAAATTAACATTAAATTATCTGGCAACAGCACTGGTGGACATTCCTTCAGCATGCCAATTGCATGCTCTCTCAAAACTTGAGACATCTGTGGCATTGTGTTGTGTGACAACTTTTTAGAGTGGCCTTTAATTGTCCACAGCAGAAGGTTTACTTTTGTAATGATCATGCTGTTTAATCCGCTTCTTGATAAGCCATACCTGTCAGGTGGATGGATAATCTTGGCAAAGGAAAAATACTAACAGGGATGTAAACAAATTTGAGCACAATAAGCTTTTGGTGCATATGGAACATTTCTGGGATATTTTATTTATTTAATTAGGCAAGTAAGTTAAGAACAAATTCTTATTTACAATGACGGCCTACCCCTACCCCAGCCAAACACGGATGACGCTGGGCCAACTGTGCACCACCCTATGGGACCCCATCACAGCCAAATGTGATGCAGCCTGGATTTGAACCAGGGACTGCAGTGATGCTTCTTTCACTGAGATGCAGTGCCTTGCGCCACTCGGGCATAAAACATCAGACCAGCACTTTACATTTTGCGTTTTTATTTTTGTTCAGTTTAAACAAGATGTTTCTGTATTTCATTTTCACAAATTTGCCCAAATTTGTGATTGTGGGGTATTGTATGTAGATGGTGAGAAAATACATATTTTTTATTATTTTTATTATTATAATTGTTTTATTTTGGAAGTGTAAATAAGAACACATTTTTGTTGTAATACATCAAATGTAGAATAAGTGAAGGTATGAATACTTTCTGAAGGCACTATATGTATCATAAAAACACACTTGACATATGCCCTCCTTCCTATCAGAGCCGGCAGCTGCAGTGCCAATATTGTTCAGTCGGCCAACAGTTTCAGAAGTAGCATTCTTTTTTTGTGGGTGTGCTTTAGTTGTGACAACCTCCTTCCTCTCTGTATGACTGTGTGACTCAGCAGAGAAGCATAACATGTTTTACAGCCTCAGCCTCATTGTCAAATAACAGACACTGACTGCCGAGCTCTATTCATTTTGTCATTAATTTAACATAAAATTCATGAGCAATCCATTCAAATTGTATAATTATAAACAAAGAGCAGGATGTTCTGTTCATTATGTATAAATGTGAGGCATTTTTAATGTGATGATAACCTTTTGGATTCAGTCAGTGTAGTGGACAACTGTCTAGACAACTACCACTATACAGTCAAAGTCCAATCCTTTTAGTGACTGGAACATAATCATTTGCCTTCAATGCTACCCTGGGCTAGCCCAGAGCCATCAGAGAGGGAACACATGCATGCCAAGCCAACCTGTCCAGTTGCAGGCTGCTGTTGGCCCATCTGCTCCTGCCTGGGGGGGAGACAGACTGACAAACAGGCTGTGCTTAAAGAGTTGCATTTAAGTGCACAACAGTCTGTGGACAGGAAACTGTCTGAACACAACAGTGGAACAAACTGATTCATAAATCGATAGCACTGTGACACCATTTATGATGACATTCAGGAAGACACTAACTCAGGATACTAACTCCTAACAGTGTATATTTTTTGTAATATTCATTCCAGAAACGTCGTGTGCAAATGAAATGTTGGCCTTGAGTTTTGAATTATGAAGATCTGAAACTTTAAGTACTGATGTGCTGTAAGCTTGAAAACATGCAAGGAAAAAGGTGCTTGTCTTCAAAAAATTTCCCTTGTTGAAATATTGAGGAAGATAATGAGATTCTCTCTCTTGAAATCCCAGAGCGCCAAACAGTTATCACCCTCACTTGGCACCTCATGTTACATGGTAAGTACAGGACCTTTTTTTATAAGCACTGGCTCACGCTAGGCTGTGGTTCACACACAAAGGTTCTATGAAAAGTAAAAAGGCATGAAGAGTAATTAATTACAGTATGATGATGTCCTGGAACCTGTCTCCCTCTTGATAAAACTAAACTCTGTTCTAGATTACTTAAAATGGATTGCAGTAAATCCTTATCCAATCCTGCAGTTTTTTTCTCTATTGAAAAAATATACATTATCCATTTCAATGATCTTTTCCCCCCTAAAGAGAACCACCATACTTGAAGAACTTCTTCAAAGGTCCCCTTGTGATTTGACACAGAAAAAATTAAGGGAAAATACTAGGCCTAATATATTATTATTATTATTATCTGGATCAGATGTTGGAAGGAAGACAACAGACACGCCTCTCCCCAGCAGAGATGAGAAGTGATGGGTGGCATGGCTGTCACAACAACATGTCAATCCATTATCCAGCCCAAGTCCACAAATCAATTGTTATTTTATTTCTACCCAACCCCCATGGCTCTACCTCCCACACGCGTTTCAACATTTGACAGCCCACTCTGAGTTCACCTGCTGGGGTGAACCAGGGTCTGCATGCATATTGCCCTACTATATCTCTCTATGTGCTTATTTCAAAGACAGCGTGAAAATACATTTAAATGGCTGTTGCCTCTATTTCAACACCATGACCCACCCTATCACACTGTCTGACTGCCTTGCAGAGCAGTGCTCGTGAAGGCACGCCTATGTCCCTGAGACGATTGTGGTGATAAACGGTGGAGGTGCACACTCGGCTGCCTGTCGCCATCACTGAAGCCTTGGTGGCAGGCAGGCAGGCTTACTGACCCCTATCTTCCTCAACAAGAACTTCTCTGAAGCTGTGCGCCAGAGGCGGAAAGAACTTATCCCAGCAATGAAAGCTGCCATTGAGTGTGTGGAGAGTGCTTACACCCGCTATGACAAGCTCATTGACCACCCTCTCTCCCAAAAGCCTGGGTAGAGTGGTAAAGCCAAGCTTCCGGATCAGTAGCTTGAGCCCAATAACAAGGAAAGCCAAGTGCCAAAGGTTGGGCTTAAAGTAATTTATAGGAGATGATACAAAATGTTCTCTCAGGAATCTTTTGCTGAAGATGTAAATAATGTATGTTGTTCTGATGTGTATGAGGAAATGAAAACAGATGCAGCACTGGAAGTACTTGTAAAATGATTCATGCCAATTGTTGACAAGCAGCATGCACCTGTTAAGAATTAACTGTGAGAACTGTTAGAGCTCTGAGTTGATGATGAATTGAACAGTTTTATGGTTCAAAGAAATCAAGCAAAAGAGATGGCAAACAAGTCAGGCTGCTCGGCTGATTGGTTGTCATACTGTAAATTGAAACATTTTGTGACAAAACTTACAGTGGAACTGACAGTGTTTTAACTTCTTTGCAGATATGAAACAAACAGACAATCATAATATCAGTCAAAAATATCAAAATCACAGTTTCCGCTACAAAACCACCTCTATAAGGTTTTATTTGACTCAAATTTCCATAACTTACAGTAAGGCGTTGTTGGTGGAATAGATGGATGCAGTACAATGTATGAGTAATATAATTCACTAATACATTTATTGGTAGTCCAAAATATATTGCTATCAGGTTGTAAATCACAGCTGGCCTGGTACATTGTTTGCTGCCTCCACGCAATCGGGATGCACTGTTTCAGTTTCAATGATTCAATATTTTGGACAAAAACAGACAAATGTAACCAAACTAGCAAGGGCAATGATCACAAGTCATTCATAACATGGCTAATAGGCTAGTGTATCTATTTATGTAACAATTGATTTAGCAAGCTAAAAACACAGAGCCTAATGTTAGCTAGCTAGCTGCTAGGAGGATGTCATGCCATTGGAGGAGTGGTTGAGGGACTTTTTCCTCTCATAATTTTTTGGTGGCTTCAGCTAGATGCAGGTGTTATTTGGTTAGCTAGCCAAAAAAATGAATAACTTTGCTAGCTAGCTATGCTGAACTTGAACGACTGATATTCAGTTAGCATATCTCTTGCTTCGTAAATATACAGGCTATCTAGTCCGATTTCAGAGCACTCTGATCTGAGTATATCAGAGAGCAGAATAACTGATGAATGCAAAACACCCGCTGAATATGACTGGTGTCAGTAAACATACAGTAGGTTAAAAAAACGTTACAATTAGTCATGAACGCTCTAGATAACATGTAAACAGCCTAACAACCAGCTCTGCTAGGGCGAGTAAAATGGTCAGAGTAAGGCGTTCTCTCATTTGTGTCTGGAAGTAGCTAGCAAGCTAGTCAACTTCAGCCTGTTAGCTTGGGTGCTTGACTGCCATTTTGAGGAATGCTGGGATCAACCCTACTCCAGAGCATCCAGTGTCAATCGTGCAGTTTGAATTTACCAACAGACAATCTGACAGGGCTCTCTGAATTTACAAATGACCCTGAGCGCACTGACACACTGGAGGGAATTTATGAACACACCCTTATATATGGAGCGAGACAGCTGCCAAAAAGGTTGAATGTACGTATTGTTAGGATTATAAGAAAATCCATATGGAAATTGTTAGAATCGCAAGAAAAGCCAAATGTGAAACATGAAACGTAAAAGTTCAATCAGATCTTTTACACGTCCAAGTCTTACTTTACGTCTCCCTTTACTCAGTTACAGATTTTTTTTATACGTACAACTTTTGTCAGTAATGTGGCATCTGAAAAGGACGAACCGAACATAGCTAGTCAAAGTTTGCTAGTCAATCAAGCAACTCTTGCCCAGACGTTAGAGTTGCTTTTGTACAGGGTATAGCTTCTTGGCTATACCCTGTCCTGAGCAAAATAGCGAAGGGGTCCCAAATGGTCAAGACTATCTACTGCCTATTCTTATTGCCAGATCTGTTTTCCCACTGCGTGTGCTTCTTCAACGATTTTGTTTCACGATACCCTGTGAGCTAGGGTCTCGTTTTAAGGGGAGCCCTATAATAAAACCAGTTATAAAACAGAAATAGAGTTCTACAATTATTCCACAAGACACCAGTACCAAAAATGATAGCCTACATTTTTTGGGAGGCCTAAATTAAACATAGAATTATTAAAGTGATAAGCTTAAGAATTTGATCGTTTAGATAATTTTGAATACACACATGGATGACTTTTCTTTTCTATTCTCTTTGATTTAGTTCCTATCGCCACTCAAACAAATGACAATGGATGACATACTGACTGACTGAATGAATGAAGAATTATATGTTCAAATAAAGTGCATTTGAAAAATATTCAGATCCCTTTACCTTTTCCACATTTTGTTAAGTTACAGCCTTATTCCAAAATTGATTAAATCTTTTTTTCTTCATCAATCTACACACAATACCCCATAATGACGAAGCAAAACAGGTTTTTAGACATTTGTGCAAATGTATAAAAAATAAAAACTGAAATATCATATTTACATAAGTATTCAGACGCTTTACTCAGTACTTTGTTGAAGCACCTTTGGCAGGGATTATAGCCTTGAGTCTTCTTGGGTATGACACTACAAGATTTGCAAACCTGTATTTGGGGAGTTTCTCCCATGTATCTCTGCAGATGCTCTCAGGCTCTGTCAGGTTGGATGTGGAGCATCGCTGCACAGCTATTTTCAGGTCTCTCCAGAGATGTTTGATCGGGTTCAAGTCCGGGCTCTAGCTGGGCCACTCAAGGATATTCAGAGACTTGTCTCAAAGCACTCCTGCATTGTCTTGGCTGTGTCTTGAGTGTTGTCCTGTTGGAAGATGAACCTTCACCCCAATCTGAGGTCCTGAACACTCTGGAGCAGGGTTTCATCAAGGATCTCTCTGTACTTTGCTCCGCTCATCTTTCCCACGATCTTGACTAGTCTCCCAGTCCCTGCAGCTGAAAAACATCACAAGAGCATGATGCTGCCACCAAAATGCTTCACCGTAGGGATGGTCCCAGGTTTCCTCCAGACGTGATGCTTGGCTTTCTGCCCAAAGTATTCAATCTTGATTTCATCAGACCAGAGAATCTTGTTTCTCATGGTCAGAGAGACCTTTTAACAAACTCCAAGCAGGCTGTCATGTGCCTTTTACTGAGGAGTGGCTTCCGTCTGACCACTCTATCATAAAGGCCTGATTGGTGTAGTGCTGTAGAGATGGTTGTCCTTCTGGAAGGTTCTCCCATCTCCACAGAGGAACTCTGGAGTTCTGTCAGAGTGAGCATCAGGTTCTTGGTCAACTCCCTGACCAAGGTCCTTCTCCACCCGATTGGCCGGGTGGACAGGTCTAGGAAGAGTCTTGGTGGTGCCAAACTTCTTCTATTTAAGAATGATGGTGGCCACTGTGTTCTTGGGGAACTTCAATGCTGCAGACATTTGTTGGTACCCTTCCCCAGTTCTGTGCCTTGACACAATCCTTGCTCAGAGCTCTATGGACAATTCCTTCAACCTCATGGCTTGGTTTTTGCTTTGACAGTTGTGTGCCTTTCCAAATCATGTCCAATCAATTGAATTTACCACAGGTGGACTCCAAGTTGTAGAAACATCTCAAGGATCATCAATGGAAGCAGGATGCACCTGAGCTAAATTTATAGTCTCATTGCAAAGGGCCTGAATACTTATGTAAATAAGATATTTCAGATGTGATTTTTTTATACATTTGCAAAAATGTATGAAAACCTGTTTCATTTTGTCATTATGGGTTATTGTATGTAGATTGAGAGAAAACATTTTTTTAAAGATTTTAGAATAAGGCTGTAACGTAACTAAATGTGGAAAACGGGAAGGGATCTGAATCCTTTCCAAATGCACTGTATATGTTGGAATAATGACTTGCATGCATCATGCATGCTATGCACTTTACCTATGTTAGTAAGTAAACAGGCCTACATTAGGGTATAATGACAATGGCTGCATGCCTCCAGAAGGGCATCTTCTCAGGCTGAGGGGTGCTTTTCCGAAGGCACAAATGTTTTTGTGGCGCTGCATGGAGATCACAAGCTCTTCAACTGGGCAGCAGTGTCGTGATGGAGGGAATAGCCTATATGTTGACTACCTACAGTAAGACCACTGCAACAGAGTCAGTATAAAGTGTGTGAATAAGCTTATGCCAGATGTAGCCTACGTTTAACCTCTCCCTTGTTCATTTCAAAGTTCATATGTTCATGACCCGATTCATTTACATCTTGTCAAATTATTTTAAATTCATATTAACCCATCCTACAGAATAAGTTTTGGCAAGATTTTGAGTGATGAAATAAATATCTAAATATTATATACAAAAATATTGGTCATACAGTGGTCATACATAATTCATAGATTCACCAAATATTTATTATAATTCTGTGTTTCATTTTTTTCTGGTAGATACTACTGGTTATGATTGCAGACAGAGCTCAGAGAATGGGATGGTGCAATATTGAATTAGTCATATTTCAAAAAGAAGCATGCATGGGGATGTCCACTTCACCCAGAGATATGCCCATCCTGTAGAGGTACACATAGCGGACTGAAACGTAACTGTTTTAGGCATAATACAGCTAGTGCTATCTAAACTTGCGCTGGCAATTAAATCCATTACATTATCCACCTAATGTGAAGTAAACTCAACAAAGGAGTAGGGGAAAGGGGGATACCTAGTCAGTTGTACAACTGAATGCCTTCAACTGAAATGTGTCTTCCGCATTCAACCCAACCCCTCTGAATAAGAGAGGTGGGGGTGCTGCCTTAATGATATCCACCTCTTCGGTGCCCGGGGAACCTTGGGATAACTGCCCTGCTCAGGGGCAGAACAACATACTTTTACCTTGTCAGCTCAGGGATTCGATCCAACAACCTTTCGGTTACTGGCCCAACGCTCTAACCACTAGGAGAAATAGTAATAGAGAATGGAGACTTTTACTTGAAAACGGGCAGGATATCTCTTTCCAGTTTCCTTGACTTACATTACTTTTTTTATACTGTGTTATGCATGTTCTCGTAGCACTCCTCACAGGCCATTTGGTGTACGTTTTCTTTGTTGGTGAGATGAAACTGCCAAAACTCTTTAAGGTATTGTTGTATGTCAGAATTGCAACACAAGATTTGTTCAAGCCTAAAATGTTAGTCCGTAATCATAACATGGTGTTTGTATGTTCACAGATGAAATGTCACGTTTACCTACATGTTTTACGCATGGCATTTCTTACGATTCTAACAATTTTCGTATGGATTTTATTATGATCCTAACTATACGTGCCTTCAACATTTATGCAGTCTACTATTCCCCATCATTTATCAGCGCAATTTTGATTGTCAACAAACTTTTTTAAATTCAAGTTTTACAAAAATTGTACATCAATGTAAGATCATCAGTGCAAAGATCAGTGCAAAGATTTTACAATATCCCAACCACCCTCCCTCTCTCCCTTCACACAACACATCCAGTCCCTCCCTACCTCTCCGCCCTACATCAGTCCACCCACCTCGATTCCCTCCCTCAATTCCCTCGCTCTCTCCCAACCACTCACCCCATATACCCAACCCACCCCACACGCTCCCTCAGTTGGGTCCTAGAAAACAACAATTCTACAGATATATCACAACAAATAAAACAGGAAAAAATGTAATTGTCTCACAAACAACTCAATACAGATTCAAGATTAGAAAAAGTGGAGCCATAACAACAGAAATAAATTGGTAAATAAATTATCAGTAAACCTTAGACAGACTTGCTTGGATTGGATAGCATTATATTGATGACTGTACCTATTATGCAATGACTACTGGGAATACCTAAAGCCTCTGCAAGCCATTGAAGTATGATCCAGTATACAGTGGGGCAAAAAAGTATTTAGTCAGCCACCAATTGTGCAAGTTGCTTCAACAAAGTAGTAAAGGGTCTGAATACTTAGGTAAATGCGATATTTTTGTGTTTCATTTTGAATACATTTGCAAAACTGGCAACCTGATTTTGCTTTGTCATTATGGGATATTGTGTTTAGATTGATGAGAGGGGAAAAAACGATTCAATAAATTTTAGAATAAGGCTGTAACGTAATAAAATGTGGAAAAGTCAAGGTGTCTGAATACTTTCCAAATGCACCCCCAGGTACCATATACTTTAAAAACATATATTTTCTGACTAGGGAGCACTTAGATATGGTCATTTTCACATTTTTATAAATTATTATAATGTTTGGGAATGACGTATAGTAAGGATTTGGGTAAATTCTACAGCAATATAGAGTGGGAAAACTGTTGTGCGTTTGGACAATTAATATAGAAACATCTGTCTTGTCCAGGACCGGAGTCTACTCTGACTGGTACGTCATAGCCAATCAGATCTACAGTTGGCCTTTAAGAAAATAAGACATTTGTCACAAGGGCCAGCCATCATTCATTTTGACCTGGACTGTGTGTTTACAGACAGTAGAAACTTTAGATCATTCGCCAGAAGCCACAAAATACACCTGAATGGATTTCTGCAAATATGTAAATATCATGGGAATCCTCTTTACATTTGGGAACTTTACAGTCCTATTGATCAAACAACCATTAAAGGGTAGGCTCTCTCTCCCTCAGTTATGCATATCAACAACTAATGCTAGCCAGTGGGAGATGAGCTAAAATCTAACAAGGGAACTCTAGATAAACCCTCAAAAATGTTCAGCTAGGCTTCTGGTTTAGCATGTGAATGGAGAAGGAGCTCGTGGACATGAGTTACTTTTTCCCTCATTTCTACTTTGCATTCCACTTTCAAACTTGGTTGAATCTGAGAATCTGGTTTCTCATGGTCTGAGTCCTTTAGGTGCCTTTTGGCAAACTCATGTGCTTTTTACTGAGGAGTGGCATCTGTCTGGCCACTCTACCATAAAGGCCTGATTGGTGGAGTGTTGCAGAGTTGGTTGTCCTTCTGGAAGGTTCTCCCATCGCCTCAGAGGAGCTCTGCCAGAGTGAGCATTGGGTTCTTGGTCACCTCCCTGACCAAGGCCCCTTTCCCCCGATTGCTCAGTTTGCCCAGGCTGCCAGCTCTAGGAAGAGTCTTGGTGGTTCCAAACTTCCATTTAAGAATGATGAAGGCCACTGTGTTCTTGGGGACTTTCAATGCTGCAGACATTTTTTGGTACCCTTCCCCAGTTCTGTGCCTCCACACAATCCTGCCACGGAGCGCTACGGACATTTCCTTCAATGTAATGGCTTGGTTTTCCTCTGTCTACTGTGGGGCCTTATATTGACAGGTGTGTGCCTTTCCAAATCATGTCCAATCAATTGAATTTACGACAGGTGGACTCTAATGAAGTTGTAAAAACATCTCAAGGATGATCAATGGAAACAGGATGCACCTGAGCTCAATTTCAAGTCTCATCGCAAAGGGCCTGAATATTTTACTTTTTTTTAAAGCTGTTTTCGCTTTGTCATTATGAGGTATTGTGGGTAGATTGATGAGGAAAAAAATGTATTTAATAAATTTTAGAATAAGGCTGTAACGTAGCAAAATGTGGAATAAGGTAAGGGACCTGAATACTTTGGAATGTACACTACCGGTCAAATGTTTTAGAACGCCTACTCATTCAAGGGTTTTTCTTTATTTTACTTTTTTCTACATTGTAGAATAATAGTGAAGAAATAACACATATGGAATCATGTAGTAACCCAATAATTGTTGAGCAAATCACCCTTTGCCTTGATGACAGCTTTGCACACTCTTGGCATTATCTCAATCAGCTTCAGCTGGAATGCTTTTCCAACAGTCTTGAAGGAGTTCCCACATATGCTGAGCACTTGTTGGCTGCTTTTCCTTCACTCTGCGGTCCGACTCTTCCCAAACCATCTTAATTTGGTTATCACAGTCAAGTCACATTGACAAAGTTATTGTGAAGATGTGGAGGGGTATGTCTGTTATAAAAATATCTGTTACTTGTTGTTCAGGCTCTGGTATAATCCCATCTTGATTACTGTCTAGTAATATGGCAAAGTGCAGGAAAGAAAGACCTAGCAAAGCTGCAGCTAGCTCAAAACAGAGCAGCACACCTTGGCCTTAACTTCACACACAGAACTAATATCAACAGCATTCATGCCAGTCTTTCCTGGTTGACGGTTGACGAGAGAGTAACTGATTCTCCTAGTTTTTATGAGAAATATTACTGTAATGAAAATTCTAGATTGTTTGCGTAAGCAAATAATATTAATCTCAGACACCAATACGTACCCCACAAGACATTCCACGAGGGGTCTCTTCACAGTCCTCATGTCCAAAACAAATTTACGGCAAAGCACAGTGTTATACAGAGCCATGATCGCATGGAACTCCCTTCCATCTTCAATTACTCAAGAAAACCTCAAAATTACCTTTAAAAAAAGATGAAACCACATATCATGGAACGATGGGGACTGGGAGGACACAAACAGACACACTCTAACACACATACTTTTAATTGTTGTTTGTATTATTATAATATTTTGGGGGGTATTGTTTGTATATCATTTATGGCTCCCCAGTGGTGCAGTGGTCTAAGGCACTGCATCTCAGTGCTAGAGGCATCACTACAGACCCTGATTCGATCCTGGGCTGTATCACAGCTGGCCGTGATTGGGAGTCCCATAGGCCAGTGCACAATTGGCCCAGCGTAGTCTGGTTTAGGCGAGGGTTTGGCTGGGGTAGGCAGTCATTGTAAAATAAGAATCTGTTCTTCACTGACTTGCCAAGTTATATTAAATGTATTTTCAATTTTTGTGACTGTTCTTGTCTATCAGTGCACCTGCCTCTGCAAAATCTAATTAAGATCCAAATAAACAAACAAGCTGGATAATTACATGTGGCTGGGGTGGGTGTGCTCTCATACTCAAGCCCTGAATAACATGGAAAGATGACAGATACACAGGAAAAGTAATTGTGGTTATGTTACCTGGAGGGGTGTGGAGGAGGATCTATTTTACCTTGTACTTATTGGAGATTGAATTATGTTCCAAGCAGTTTGATTTAGGTTTGTAGATAGGAGGGACTGATTTGAGACACTTTTCACTTTTCAGTCTTTAGTAATAATGTTATGTCAACATGACATTTACTTTCATGGTGTATTTGAATTGGCAAGACAGCATGTTAATAGAGGTTACAAACTGTCCCAGCTTTGTATAATACAAATATGTGAAAAGGATATCCTGTGAAACTCCAATAGTTGCTCAGAATTCAATGGGTGTTCAGAAATAGAATGAGTTCCCTCTCACTGAACCCCTGAATCCCTCTCACTGAGAGGATAGGCAGCCAGCAGACAGAGCTCCTTGTGAGGACAGCGAGTGTGCTCTTCTCTGCCCAGGCTTCTCTCCTGTCTAAGAATGGCTTCAAGCTGCTGCATACAAACTTTAGAGGACTTTTTTGTAGATTCTGTATTATTGACTGAGCCTTTCCTCAATGCAATGATAAAATGGCAAGCTAAACCTTGGCTCGAGCACCAAGAGGATGGCATCGAAAAGAAGTGTGATCTTTTAATCCGCACTTCATTTCCATAAAGAATGAGAATCGTGTGTTGGGATTGGGAATAAATAAATAAATGAATACAATAGGTGCTGCCCACTCATCAGGCTTTGTGATGCAATTATTTAGGATGAAAGGTATTTTTATTGATTTGAGCAGCTGCATAAAACCAAGCACTCGAGTTGTTTACACGTGGGGTTTTTACAAAAAAATGTGTGTTATTGATGGTAGACAAAGATATTGTTGTTAAGATCTAAGAGAGGATTCAAGATGTGTAACATAAAAATAGTGCTAACAACACATCTGGAATATGTTATTATTACCATAACAATGCATTATTACTACCCAAACATATCACAAGGATCAGTAACCAGAGGTTGAGAGGTAAGTTAGCTGATGGTTAAGGTAACACTGAGGTAACACCGGGAAGGTCCTGGGAGGAAGGACATGGAGAGGAAACAAGATCTTCACTCACTCTTCTAATTAGGGCAGCAGAATCCCAATTGAATTTCCTCATTATCAGCAGGTCTAACAAAACTCTGGGGTACTGATGATGATGACATTTTGAGTCATTGATATGCCTTAAAAAGATTTCAGTTAGCTTACGGGTATTCTTCAACATAAATGCGTAAAACTACGTCACAATGCTGTAGACACCCTGGGGAATACGGAGAAAAAGTAATCTGGTTGATAGCCCATTCACTGCTCAATAGGGACTCATTGGAATGAGAGCTTTCAAAAGATGAGTCACATCCAGATTGGATTTTTCTCAAGCTTTTGCCTGCAATATCAGTTCTGTTAAACTCAGACAATATTTTTACAGTTTTGGAAACTTTAGAGTGTTTTCTATCCTAAGCTGTCAATTATATGCATATTCTAGCATCTTGTCCTGACAAAATATCCCGTTTGCTACGGGAATGTTATTTTTCCAAAAATGAAAATACTGCCCCCTAGTCACAAAAGGTTAAGGTGTTTTGCCGAGTTAAGTTTTTCTGATGGAAATTAACTCACAGAGGTGGTTCTGTATCACAAACGTTCAAAGAGCTATACAAGCATTAAGGTTTTATTTAAATGTTTACTTAGCATAACTCTTCCCTTTCTTGTTTCCTTCCGATGAGCAAAAACTTACAACATACATTCCGTGTAGGAGTACCTGTAAATGTAAAGCAACATCCAAAAGGATTTGTATGACTGGGTGAGTAAAAAGCAGCGAGGAAATACCCTCGGGGTAGCAGAGAACTGCCCCACAGGGCATCATTTTACACTTGATTACTGTAAGTTAATGCTTTTCTATGAGAGAAATAGTATAGTTCATTTCACCCACAGTACAGTACAGTAAATTGGTGCACATTAGGTGGTGGACAGACACATACAGTCTAGAGATAGCAGGTGCATTAATATAATACTGTATTAAAAAAGTGACAGTTGTGGAAGAAAAGGACATACAAATCTTCCTGAATTAGCAGTCAAATCATGTATGACACATTAATACATTACCTGAATTGCAATGTCATAAGCATTGTACATTACAGAATACAATATAACTATTTTCTCTGCTAAACTATAACATAATATATGGATATCCAATACCTACCTATCTTGATACAGAGCAATGCCATAGAGTAATCAATTCAGACATTTTTCATTTACTTAAAGGAGGAAGTGATGTAGTAAGCATTTAACAGCTCTGATGAATATTTTGAAGAATCCTTCATTCATTGCTTGCTTAGTAAATCTGTAATTACTATATATAAATCTGAGGTGTATCATCATACAAATCCACTGATCATTCACATCACATACTCATGTCATGATAATTCACATGTCAATAGACATTTGAGAGCTTGAGACTGTACGTATCTGCAAAAAGATGATTAAAAGATGTAGTTTGACTGATGTCAGGAATTTTTTACATTGTATCATTTTTAACTTATTAACATGAATTTTGGTATTTATAGTATTATATAGGTAGAGAACATTGAACAGAACAATGCTATGTCAATAGTTTTCACACATATTTTGACAAAAATGCAGACAGAACCTTACAACCTTACAGCGAAGCAATCCAAGCGTTTGTGTAAGTTTATCGATAGCCTAGCATAGCATTATGTACACTTACCATCAGGAAGCTTGGTCACAAAAATCAGAAAAGCAATCAAACTAACCGTCTACCTTTGATGATCTTCGGATATTTTCACTCATGAGACTCCCAGTTACACAACAAATGTTCCTTTTGTTCCATAAAGATTATTTTTATACCCACAATACCTCCGTTTGTTTGTCGCGATATGTTCAGAAATCCACAGGAAAGAGCGGTCACAACAAAGCAGACGGAAATTCCAAATAGTCTTCATAATGTCCACAGAAACATGTCAAACGTTTTTATAATCATTCCTCAGGTAGTTTTTTAAATATATATTCGATAATATATCAACCGAGTGTGTAGGTTTTTCCTATCACTCAGGTAGGAACAATGGCGGCTTTACTCTGTAGCGCAAAAACTCACTCTGAGAGCACCCACCTATCCACTTACACAATGTGATCTTTCACGCTCATTTTTCAAAATAGCCTGAAACTATGTCTAAAGACTGTTGACACCTTAGGGAAACCAGAGAAAAAGGAATCTGGTTGATATCCCTTTAAATGGAGGATAGGTATGCATAGGAACAGAAGGGTTTCAAAATAAGAGGCACTTCCTGATTGAATTTTCCTCAGGGTTTCACCTGCAATATTAGTTCTGTTATACTCACAGACAATATTTTGACAGTTTTGGAAACTTTAGAGTGTTTTCTATCCTAATCTGTCAAATATATGCATATTCTAGCATCTGGTCCTGAGAAATAGGCCGTTTACTTTGGGAATGTTATTTTTTCAAACATAAAAATAGTGCCCCCTAGCTTCAAGAGGTTATTAATTAAGGTTCCTGCCCCTATAATCGCCAAGCAAATCTCTGACCTTTTAAACCTGTCTCTCCTCTCTGTGAAGGTTCCCATTGCTTGGAAGGCAGCCCCAGTTCATCCTCTATTTAAAGGGGGAGATCAAGCTGATCCTAACCTTTATAGGAGATTGTGTGAATCAGGCATTCATGGTCGAATTGCTGCAAAGAAACCACTACTAAAGGACACCAATAATAAGAAGAGACTTGCTTGGGCCAAGAAACATGAGCAATGGACATTAGACTGGTGGAAATTTGTCCTTTGGTCTGGAGTCCAAATTGGAGATTTTTGGTTCCAACCGCCGTGTCTTTGTGAGATGCGGTGTGGGTGAACGGATGATCTCCGCATGTGTCAGCGGGCATTGTGCCCGGCCCGCCACAGGAGTCGCTGGTGGGTGATGGGACAAGAATATCCCAGCCGGCCAAACCCTCCCCCAACCCAGACGCTTGGCCAATTGTGTGCCGCCCCATGGGTCCCCTGGTCGCGGCCTGTCTCCCATCTATTTCTGATGTCCATCCGGTTAGATTTCTATGTGCCATATCTTTCAAACTGTGCTTTTTCACAAAAATTCTTAACCCATATCCGATTCACAGACACAGTATTTTAAGGACACAGTTTTATTAGTTGTTATTAGTCCCAACCTTCAGCTCTGTTCCAACACTCCCATCTATCTCTTTTAACACCATCCATATTGGATTTCTATTTGCCATATATTTTCAACTGTGCTTTGATGTTTCACAAAAGTTCTGAACCTTTCTATTCTCATTGTTTGGACAGATTGTAAATTGAAAATAAAATGTTTAGCTAAAAGTATTATTATATTTTTGATCGATTGATTATGACTTTTTAGATCAGCCATTCGTGCTATCTGCAGGGTTAGCTCCAGGTAAATTGGGCAGTAGTCATTTAGGCAGGTTGCCTTCGCTTTCTTGGGCACAGAAACTATGGTGGTCTGCTTGAAACATGCAGGAATTGGTAAAAAATATCAGTGAAGACCCAAATTCGTCTACACTGACAATTTCTGGCCTGGTTTAGGTCGTATCTGTCGGAAAGATATCAGTTTGTCTCTGTGAATGGTTTGTCCTCTGACAAATCAACTGTAAATTTCAGTGTTCCTCAAGGTTCCGTTTTAGGACCACTATTGTTTTCACTATATATTTTACCTATTGGGGATGTTATTCAAAAACATAATGTTAACTTTCACTGCTATGCGGATGACACACAGCTGTACATTTCAATGAAACATGGTGAAGCCCCAAAATTGCCCGCTAGAAGCCTGTGTTTCAGACATAAGGAAGTGGATGGCTGCAAATGTTCTACTTTTAAACTCGGACAAAACAGAGATGCTTGTTCTAGGTCCCAAGAAACAAAGAGATATTCTGTTGAATCTGACAATTAATCTTAATGGTTGTACAGTCGTCTCAAATAAAAATGTGAAGGACCTTGGCGTTACTCTGGACCCTGATCTCTCTTTTGACGAACATATCAAGACTGTTTCAAGGACAGCTTTTTGTCCATCTATGTAATATTGCAAAAATCAGAAACTTTCTATTCAAAAATGATGCAGAAAAATGTATCCATGCTTTCTACCGATGAACAGAAAACCCAGGCAACTGTATTTCATCCGTGAAACATAAGATATTACAGTTTTTGATGTCCCGTTTGTAGTATAATCTCGAGCGGAGCTCATCTAGTTCATTCACCAGTGATTGCACGTTGGCCAATAGAACGGATGGTAGAGGCTGGTTACCCACTTGCCGACGAATTCTTACAAGGCACCCTGATCTGTATTTCCTTTTTTTCTTCATCCGAATGACTGGGATTTGGGCCTTGTCTGGGAGCAGCATTATATCCTTCGCATCAGACTCATTAAAGGAAAATTATTCATCCAGTTAGAGGTGAGTAATCTTTGTTCTGATATCCAGAATCTCTTTAAAGTCATAAGAGACTGTAGCATCAACATTATGTACAAAATATGTTACAAACAATTCGAAAAACACACAAAATAGCACAATTGGTTAGGAGCCAGTAAAACGGCAGCCATCCCCTCGGCACCATTCTATTCTTAATTCACAGACTACCACAATGAGTTACATTTTAAGATATTCATCACTGTCCTTACATTTTTAAATACTTAACCATACTAACTGTAAGTTGACCTCCGGTTGTCCTCCAATACCCCTCCCACAAAAACAAAAAACTATGAACAAAATACATTTATCGTAAAAAAGTTGAAACCACACATGACCCCCTTTGGAGCTTGCATCGCTAGTGTTGCTCCCAGCATGAGTCCATGTTGCACTTGCCAACTCCTACACAAAAAGGAATAAAATAAATTAATTATAACACTCTCCTAATACAATTACAAAATCCTGGACAACAAGATCCCTTAATAAAACACAAAAATCATAAAGAAGGGGGACCTAGATTAATCATGCAACCACAATTGTATAAAATCTGTATGATTATGAAGACAGATAAGAATATTAAAGTATTGAGCTAAACTGTACTCCACAGTGGGGTATTAATACATTTTGAATTTACAAAGACAAAGTAAATAGTCCTATTTACAAACCCACAATTCTGTCTAAATGACAAAGACCAAACAACATGCTGTTGTTGATAAGCCATGGTCAAATTACTGTAGATGACAAAATATTTGAATAACTTTGAATACTGTAATAGTTGTTACATGTCATGAAAGGAAAAAACTCAACTATAACAATGAATGCCATGAAGAATGGTATTTATGTACGGTAGTTGGTTATGGATCTCACAATGAATTAGCATGGCATTAATGACAGCCATAGATATTATCCTCCAGATAGTTATGGCCACTCCATCCCTGTCCTCAGTCTGGGTGTTTAATGGAAGCCTAATGATGGAAAACCATTAGTCACATCACTTGACCTTGATCCCTGACCCCTGATCTTCTTCTGCACATTTCTGTACAGAACCTCTTCACGCCTTGTCAGATAAAAGCACCGGCAACATGTGTCTGTGTGTGTGTGTCTCAATGTGTGTTTTACAGTCTGTGTGAGTGTGTGCGTGGGTGTGTGTTTGGGCATCATCAACAGTGTGAGACAAAGTTCTCCTCCACCATGCAGCGATCCTCTCTCCTTTTCTTTCTCATTCAGCTGTAGGACCTGAACTGTAACGGCAGATCTCCTCTTCGTCTGAAGAGGAGTAAGGATCGGACCAAGATGCAGCATGGTAAGTGTCCATAATGTTTTTAATAAAGACAAATGAACACTCGAACAAAAATCTACAAAAACCGAAACAGTACGGTGTGGCGACAAACACTCACACGGAAACAAACACCCACAAGCCAACAGTGAAACCCAGGCTACCTAAGTATGATTCTCAATCAGAGAAAACAAACAACACCTGCCTCTGATTGAGAACCATACTAGGCCGAAACAGAAACCAAACATAGAAAAACAAACAGACTGCCAACCCCAACTCACGCCCTGACCATACTAAATAAAGACAAAACAAAGGACCCCCCCCCCCCCCAAAGGTGCGGACTCCGGCCGCAAAACCTGAACCTATAGGGGAGGGTTAGGGTGGGCGTCTGTCCGAGATGGCGGCTCTGGCGCAGGACGTGGACCCCACTTCACCGCAGTTTTTGTCCGCCTCCTCAACCGCCCCCGTGGCTTCTTATGAGCGGCGACCCTCGCGGCCGACCTTGGACTGGGGACCCACGCCACGGGTCCCGAATGGGCGGGAGACTCCGGCAGCGCCGAAGTGACAGCCGGCTCTGGCAGCTCCTGGCTGGCTGACGGCTCTGGCTGGCTGGCGGCTCTGGAGGCTCCTGGCTGGCTGGCGGCTCTGGAATGTACCGCACCGGGCTATGCACACGCACTGGAGAGACTGTGCGCTCCACCGCATAACACGGTGCCCGCCCGGTCCCTCTCTCTCTCCAGTAAGCACGGGAAGTTGGCGCAGGTCTCCTACCTGGCTTTACCACACACTCCGTGTGCTCCCTCCCAATACATTTTTGGGGCTGCCTCCAGCTCTGCCTTGGGACGGCAATATTCCCCTGGCTGTGCCCATATTCTCCTCCCAAGTCCAGGAGTCGCTGCTGCTGCTGCCCATTACCACACCGCTTGGTAGACGTTTAGTACCTTATGTAACAATTGAGGAAGAGGGGAAATGACCTGTCACTTTACGCTGACCACTAATGGTGCTCAAGGCATTATGGAAATTTCCAGCAACGAGACTAGAGAGACGATTGTATATTGAGACATCAGCTGCAGTCACTGTCTCCCACAGACTTGGCTCATGAGATAATGTTGAAGTCAAAGCTTGGTGATTGTCCCTGTGGGGGTTGTTATGCATAAGACAAAATAAGCATGTACTTTCTTTCTCCCAACATTTCTTTATGCATAACTCATAATCAACATGTACTTAACATTTAATTGCAAACAATTCTCAGATACTTGGCTTCAGAATGTTGCCTGGCTACCCAAACTCCTTGCTCCGGCCGAACAGTACGCCACTCCGACGGATGTTAGTTTATCTCCACAATGAGTCTGGATCTGAGTACCTCCTTGATGATTTCTAGAACACAAACGCATTATAACCGTTCTGATTGTTCCCAGAAACCGATGAGTTGGGCCAGAGCCAGAACACATGGGTAAAGAGGCCTTTTAGAAAATGTGTCATTGGCTTTTATACTCTGATTGGTTAGAGATGATCCAATCGCCGATTAATATGTTTTGTACAACACCCCTCATTTTGATGTCAACAAAAACAACTTAAAAGATGTCAGTCTCAGACTGAAGTATGTAGCAAACATAGAGCTGTGGAAGAATTCACTTTGAGCATCAGGCAATTCAAAATGATGTTTCACAATTAACATGATCAGCTGTGTGTCACTTTCATCCTATACAACTCAATCTATTATCTTAAGGAAATAACTCAGCAAGTTAATATCTCAAAATTGCCCAGTAAACCATCATACCTCCAACACCTTTCATGTTGGTAGTAATTTGTTTGGACAAAAGGGAATTAAATTGATTTACTCAGTTAATTGTAAATTTAAGTGGCCAATCCCAAAGGTCTATTCAGCATATGGCTTTGGTTACATGCTAACCACAGACAACATTCTGTACGGGAACACATGTTCAGCTCAAACATCAGTGTTTGCATAATGTGATTTCTCTCAAAACAAGGCTATACGACTAAGACATCCATACAGTTCAATTTCAGTTGCAAAATGATTGTCTTGATGATAATGTCTTAGCTTATAAACTATTGTAGGTTATGAAGACGTGATATATGCTTCAGTTACTAAACTGAAGGCATACAGTATGTGTTGAAAGATCTCACTGTGGATCATGAAAACACTGGCATTATCACTGTGCTACTTTGAATCTCACCAGCTGAGACTCTGTAGCATTAGGTACGTTAAGGCAACATCATATTTCTATGTAGACATAACCAATTAATCAGATCATATTATATGTGTCATATTTTTTTGTAGGCCCAGACAAAAACAGGAGTAGATATTCTATCTGCTTCAAGTGTTGTGTTTCATTAAGGCTAATTCCACAGGGAAAGTCCTGCGGTGGTCCTTCAGTGTTCCCATATCAACTACAGATGTCAGATCTTAACTTGATCACTCTTATGTCATTTGAATTGTCCTGCTGCATCAGGAAATTCAAATGAGCCTTGGTGATTTTGATAAATTCTCTTATAATGAGAAGTTGCCTTTGTTTCCATGTGTGGCAGTCAAGTCATTGTTGGGATCAAGGCTTGCTATCAAAATCATCCTCTCGCTCGCTCAAACGCTAGGCCCTAGGTCCTATTACTGCAACATTTAAATGAACAAAAATGTACCTGAAATGCATCCATATGCATCAATAACCATCATGTTCTATAGCATCCGAAATGCAGCGGTACAGTAGGCTACGCATAAACTATAGTCTACTGTAGCCTATCAAGACTAATTGCCCAAATAGGCCTATAATATCAGACATAAAGACAAGATGAAATTGAGAATGATGAGGTAGCCCACGGAATGGAGTGCACTGGCTCATGAAAGCCAATGATTTTTTAGATCTACAGTATATATAATAGAGAAAGAGGACGTCTTAAGGTTTTTAGCGAGCCTGTGGTTACAAATCAATTGTCAAAATTGAACTCATTTGTGGCCTGTCGTGGTCTAGTGGTTAGCATTCACATCAGGCCTACTGTCTCATTGTGGGTTTGATTCCGGCCCATGCCCTTATGGCATAACTACCTCAACCCCCCCCCCGCCCCCCCGATTGTCTGGATTTAGTTGCACATTTCAAATATGGACAGTCCAGTGATATTTTACCCCCAATCTTGATCAGAAATGACCATACCAGACACTTTTATTTGAAAGACATTTGTTTTTAATGGATACTGAAATTGGAAACAAATAAAATAACAGTAGGCGACACCAACATTAGTTTCCATTCACACAGTAGATTTGCCATGGTAAATTAGGAAAAAATATATTTCAATTGTACCTAATGCTTGTCAAATAGATACGTCTCCCATCTGGACTACAGCAACTCGCTGTTGGCTGGGCTCCCCGCTTGTGCCATCAAACCCTTGCAACATATACAGAACGCTGCAGCCCGCATGGTGATCAAACTTCCCAAGTTCTCCCATGTTACCCCGCTCCTCCGCACACTCCACTGGCTTCCATTCAAAGCTCACATCCAATAGAAGACCAAGGTAATTGCCTACAGAGCAGCAAGAAGAACTGCCCCTCTCTAGCTTCAGGCTATGCTCAAACCCTACACCCCAACCTGAGCACTCAATTCTGCCACCTATGGTCTCTTGGCCCTCCCAACCCTATGGGATGGCAGCTCCCGCTCAGCCCAGTCCAAGCTCTTCTCTGTCCTGGCACCCCAATATTGGAACCAGTTTACACCTGAAGCTAGGACAGCAGAGTCTCTGCCCATGTTCCAAAAACATATGAAAGACTACCTCTTCAAAGAGTATCTTAAATAAGGTCTCTGAAGTTTTGAATTTCCACCTCAAAAACCTCAGCATGAAGAGTTTATTTTCAATTTCTTTGTTTGTTTTTTCTTTCAATTGTGGAATAAGTTAGCATCTATCGTTACTTGCTAGGTCTGTGCATGTTCTGTGAAACCATTCATTCTGCCTAATGCTGTAACAGCGTGAGTGACTGGTTGTCGGGAAGTCAGGCGCAGGAGAGCAGAGATGGGTGATAACAGGAGAACTTTAATATACACCCTGGCCCAAAGGCACAGGTGAGGCAGCACAAAGCACAACCACGGTAACATGAACCGGATTAAACAAAACGAACAAACCTAGGTTTTGAAACAAACCTAGCGCAAGCCAGACTTTAGCGTAACACCCTACACAAAGAATAATTCCACACACAGACATGGGGGAAACAGAGGGTAATATACATTTAGTCTGATGAGGGAATGTGAACCAGGTGTGCGGGAAAACAAGACAAAACAAATGGAAAATGAAAGGTGGAGCGGCGATGGCTAGAAGACTGGTGATGTCGACCGCCGAACGCCGCCCGAACAAGGAGAGGGAACGACTTCGGCGGAAGTTGTGACAAATGCTTGCCTTGAACATACTGTATAATAAAAAGATTGATAAAAAAATCTGATCTAACCCTTACAAATATGTCAATTTATTATAATCCACATAAGAATTCCCACAAAACGTGCTTTAGCCTGCACATAGCCTACATAGGCTACTTGAACTGAAGCCTACAATTTACAATGTATGTGCAGTACTATATTGTATAGGGCTGACTGCGTGGCGCAGGTGTCTAAGGCACTGCATCTCAGTGCTAGAGGCGTCACTACAGACCCAGGTTTTGATTAGGAGTCCCATAGTGTGGTGCACAATTGGCCCGGTGTCGTCAGGGTTTGGCCGGGGTAGGCCATCATTGTAAATAAGAATTTGTTCTTAACTGACTTGCCTAGTTAAATAAAGGTACAATAAAATATAAGCAACAAACACTGCTTCCAGGTGCCCCGTGGCGGCATGTCTAAATAATCCATATTCATTCAAATCCTCCTGCTGCAGAATGATTTTCCTCCTGTGACGAAATGGGTCAGATTAAGTTACGACATCTGTATGAAACTTGATTGGGCTGGATGAGATCTATCTCTTACCCAAGGTAATATTTTGGTGATTTTCCAAACCGTATGACTTCATATATATTTTTCTCACAGTATAACCACTGAGTTTCTAAGAAGTCAATAAGAGAGGTGAAAAAACTTCCTTTGTTTCCTCAAAATCTAAAGGCACAACCAAGATTCGAGCCAATGTCTTAAATAGTTGAACATGTTATTATTACAAACTCCTGAAAGTGACACTGACTATTTTTTATTTTAGTCAAAAACAACTTTTTATCAAAGGAGTTCCTTTGATTTGACAGTCTGCACACGTGCAGTTCGGCTCAAGACAACCGTTAGACCCGAAGACGTTTTTCTGAGCATGAGCTCAGCTAGCCAAAGTCACAATGACATCACTAGTCTCTGTTTATTATCACATAGTCACTTTTAATCTACCTACAGGTACATATTACCTCAATTACTTCTACTAACCTGCACATTGACTCTGTACCAGTACCCCCTGTATATAGCCTTGTTAATGCTATTTTATTTTTGCTCTTTAATTATTTTGTTATTTTTCTATTTTAATCTTTTTTTCATTTTTATTGTTTACCTCAGGTTATTTAGTAAATACTTTCTTAACACTTATTTTTTCTTAAAACTGCATTGTTGGTTAAGGGATTGTAAGTAAGCATTTCCCTGTAAGCATTTCCCACATACGCCGATTACCTGTTGTAATCGGCGCATTGATAAATAAAATCTTATTTTATTTTATTTAGAAACTGTCACACCCTGACCATAGTTTACTTTGTATATTTCTATGTTTTGGTTGGTCAGGGTGTGAGCTGAGTGGGCATTCTGTTTCATGTCTAGTTTGTCTATTTCTATGTCTGGCCTGATATGGTTCTCAATCAGAGGCAGGTGTTAGTCATTGTCTCTGATTGGGAACCATATTTAGGTAGCCTGGGTTTCACTGTGTGTTTGTGGGTGATTGTTCCTGTCTCTGTGTTTTGCACCAGATAGGACTGGTTCGGTTTTCGTTACGTTCATTTACGTTCTTTGTTTTGTAGTGTTTGTATTGATTCGTGTTTTTACGTTTGTTTATTAAACATGGATCGCAAACTACACGCCGCATTTTGGTCCGACTCTCCTTCACCACAAGAGAATCGTTACAGAAACTAAAACATTTCCTGAAAACATATTTGTCTAAGAATAATATACCAATACAAAAAATGTCCTAGACAAATGTAAGTGTACCACCCCTCTATTCCATCCCAAAGCCATGCACATCTTATATCATCTATATAAACATGCCATGCCAGATTGACCCAGAGATTGAAATGGTAGTATACGATGGCTGTAGATGGGAAATCAATGGGTTGATAAATGCACTGCGGCCAAAGCCATCTACTGTAGCAACATTTTCAGTTTACTACTTGGTGTTGGCTTTTTCATCCACCTTAGGCAACAGGCTATAATAATCATATTCCCATCTCTACTCAATCTATCTCGCGGAGTCTAAATCTGCCTGTGCTCATGTTATTTCCTTGGTATTTCACTCATATTGTGATTCTGCTATTTTTCCAGTGGCAGATGGCTTTTTGTTGGGTTGCGATATATATAATTACTTGATAAAACACCATGTCAAAATCCACAGAGGCTGGGACATAAATGGCATGGTTGGACTGTAGGAGGGAATTTATATTCTCAAGTTGAGATTATCATTGCAATGTCCTATTTGTTCATGGAGTGAGATATAGAGGAAGCTTGGCAGGACTCTGGCTACAGTATATTGTTTACCTTTACTGTATTAGTTGGTGCAGAGTCCACAAAATAACATGGACTGTACTGCAATTTGACATGCTATTGGAATACTGTAAGCATACAGTTTTGTTTTAAGTTTGTTTAATCAATGGTTAAACAGAAAAGTGACAGTTTTGACATTGTCTCATCAATAATTGTATAGGCAAGAACAGACCTGTTACTTTCTTATTGCAGCACACTGTATTTAGCGAATGTTCATTTTGGCAGTTCGATGCAAAACAGATTTTCAAATAGACCAACCCCCCCCCATCACTCTCCATTTAGTGATGTTTACAGCCACTTACCACCTTATCATCTCATCTCCCCCAGCTGTTGGTGCATATCTCTGTCACTCCTCTCCTCCACCCAGACATTCACCCTCTCTCTCTTTCTCTGTTTGTCAGACACTCACGGGAGCTCCCCCATGACACACCATCTACATGCCTCTCCTCCCTTCCCTTTGGGCGTCTTATGAATCCCTGGGTGATAGACTACCGTATCAGGCTACTCTTCAGTTGAAATGAAGCTAAAGTTGATATGCAGTACCCAGCATAATTGTTAGGATAGTGAAGCATTTTTTCTGCTTTTGGCTATGAAATCAAACAATGACTATGAGGTTGAAGTGAAGACTGTCAGCTTTTTCCATATCAGGTGAACCGTTTAGAAATTAAAGCCCTTTTTGTGAATAGTCCCCCTGATTTTAGGGGAGCAAAAGTACAGGGACATATTCACTTATGTGCATTAAAGTAGTAACAAGTTAGTTATTTGGTCCAATATTCATAGCACACAATGAGGACGGTGGATCTTCCTTTAAAAGTTGCATCATAGTGCAGCACAGCTTGGGGAGTGGCGCAGAATTCTATGGCACGTTATTTAAGTGTCTGCCATTGTTTCCATTGATGCTAGTTAAGGGTAGTTTGACCACCAGAGGACATCTTTGAGAAGTTGAGTTATTGAAATTACATGGAGCTGTAGACCTAAGTGTCCTGTTTACTGTAGCTGTTTTAGCGTAACTTACTTATTAGCATAAAGGCCTACTCCAATATAAAGTATATCAATCAATCATTCATTCATTTGTGCGCGTCATCACACAGCATACAAGTCATCCATGTCTTTAAATACATTAAAGCATTTTAGTAATGAAATTAAATAACAAAGTGTGCCTTGAATATTTAAACATGGAATAGACCTCACCATGTTGCGTAAAGCGATTAAATTCAGGCATGCATTTGACTTTTTAATATCAGGAAAATATGGCGCTGTACAACGTGACCGGTCAGTTGTATATCAAGCTTGTGACTCTACAAATTTGTTGGATGCATTTGCTGTTTGTTTGGGTTGTTTTTCAGATTAGTTTGGGCCCAATAGAAATTAATGGAACATAATACTTTTACATTAATGTGGACGATTTATGTGGATAATCCTGAATGAATCGTGAATAATGATGAGTGTATTGTCCCAATACTTTTGCTCCCTTAAAATGGGGGGACGTTGTACAAAAATAACTGTAATTTCTAAATGGTTCAACATATATGTATGAAAATACCCTCAAATTGCAGCTGGCAGTCTGTACTTTAATTTTGATTTCAAATCAAAACTTTTGGAGTAAAGAGCCAAAGGAAGGAAAAATGCTTCACTGTCCCAATAACTACAAAGGGCACTGTATGCTTTAACTATGCCAACTTTTTATTATCGTATATTGAATAAATGAAAATAAGAAGTGGCAGAGTGGTTCATATTTATGACATGGGTTTGGTTCCAATCCGAAATGTAAATTTAGGTGCGTACCTTTCTTTTCAAACCTTCAGACAGCTTATAGTCTTTTGCCTCCACACTTGTTAAAGGTTACTGGTCAATAGTTGGAGTAATGCAATGTGTAATATGTTACGGACCAACACTTCCAAAGATCAAGACAAACGTACACATTAAAGTATCCACCTATTCAACACAATCAGCTCTGTTGCGCTGATAACAAGACATGAGTCAACCGCTGGTTAGAAAAGAGCAGAGTATATAATTTAGTAATCGTGCTAATCAAACATAGTATTCGATTTTCCCAGCTCAATAGGCCAGGTTTACTTTAATGGTCTGCCTGTTTTTCTCAGGAAGGAACACACCTCTAAATCGAACTGTTTGCAAGTGTATCTATGGGTACAGTATGTACAACTTTTCTATTGGGCAGTATCTCAATAGGAAAGTTAGTTGCAAGGGTCAAAGCATGTATTTCAAAGCCATATTTCTTTTGCACATTCCTATTCTGGTTTAATTCCGCATTTTCAAACGTTATTTAACCTCAAGATTCACTCGATTGCAAAGTGCAGGTCCCCTGGATGGTTGATAGTTTGCCATTACCAAAATGATTCACAGCAATAATTGCTTTGTGCTCAGCCATGAAAGAAAATAATTTGGTTGAGAAGTGAAAAAGTGAGAATTATATCTCTGTGAGGACTGTAGGACCACAATAATGAGAATGAGGACTTAAAGTTGTTACAGTAAATAAATAGTCCTTTAAGAACAGGAAGAGTGAAGGCACTCACCAGGGACCAGGCTCATCATTCACCCTTTAAGGTGTAGTTCAATAAAACAAATCTCTTAATGTGAAAAATAAATCATACAGTTTCATGTTTCACACAATATTCCAATAAACACGCACTGGATGCAACCCAGGCAGGAGTGGGTTGCTGCGTGATACGGATATGGATATCCTAGACATAGCCTCATCACCCTCTGAGAGCCGGAAAGTAGTGCCATAACAACAAGGACTATCACAACAACTAAAGCTTCACATAACTTGTGACAACAATATATTCATGTGTAGATCTATGAACACAATTCCATGGATTTTAACAGGAGGACCAACAGGTTGTCTAGAGTGCATTTGGAAAGTATTCAGACCCTTTGACTTTTTCCACATTTTGTTACAGCCTGATTCTAAAATTGATTAAATTAATCAATCAACACACAATAGCCCATAATGACGAATCGAAACAGGTTTTTAGAAAAACTTTTGCAAATGTATTAAAAATAAACAGAAGGGTCAGAAGTTTACATACACTCAGTTAGTATTTGGTAGCATTTCCTTGAAATGGTTTAACTAGGGTCAAACTTTTCAGGTAGCCTCCCACAAGCTTCCCACAATAGGTTGGGTGAGTTTTGGCTCATTCCTCCTGACAGAGCTGGTGTAACTGAATAAGGTTTGTAGGCCTACTTGCTCGCACACGCTTTTTCAGTTTTGCCCAAACATTTTCTATGGGATTGAGGTCAGGGCTTTGTGATGGCCACTCTGATACATTGACTTTGTTGTCCTTAAGTCATTTTGCCACAACTTTGGAAGTATGCTTGGGGTCAATGTCCATTTGGAAGATCAATTTGCAACCAAGCTTTAACTTCCTGACCGATGTCTTGAGATGTTGCTTCAATATA
Organism: Oncorhynchus kisutch; assembly: GCF_002021735.2. NCBI lineage: Eukaryota > Metazoa > Chordata > Actinopteri > Salmoniformes > Salmonidae > Oncorhynchus > Oncorhynchus kisutch. Next base: position 22,703,083 of record NC_034177.2, read on the forward strand.
TCCGCATCATTTTCCTTCCTCACACCTTGTGAAGTGCACCAGTCCCTCCTGCAGCAAAGCACCCCCACAACATGATGCTGCCAACTCTGTGCTTCACAGTTGGGATGGTGTTCTTTGGCTTGCAAGCCTCCCCCTTTTCCTCCAAACATAACTATGGTCATTATGGCCAAACAGTTCTATTTTTGATTCATGAGACCAGAGGACATTTCTCCAAAAAGTACGATCTTTGTCCCCATGTGCAGTTGCAAACCGTAGTCTGTCTTTTTAATGGCGGTTTTGGAGCTGTGGCTTCTTCCTTGCTGAGCGGCATTTCAGGTTATGTCGATATAGGATTTGTTTTACTGTGGATATATATACTTTTGCTGTTCTTCCAGGATTGCCAGCAGCATACCAGCCTGCATACCACTGCTGGCTTGCTTCTGAAGCTAAGCAGGGTTGGTCCTGGTCAGTCCCTGGATGGGAGACTGCTGGAAGTGATGTTGGAGGGCCAGTAGGAGGCACTCTTTCCTCTGGTCTAAAAAATATCCCAATACCCCAGGGCAGTGATCAGGGACACTACTCTGTGTAGGGTGCAGTCTTTCGGATGGGATGTTAAACGGGTGTCCTGACTCTCTGAGGTCATTAAAGATCCCATGGCACTTATTGTAAGAGTAGGGGTGTTAACCCTGGTCTCCTGGCTAAATTCCCAATCTGGCCCTCAACCAGCCAAACCATCACGGTTACCTAATAATCCCCAGTTACAATTGGCTCATGTAACTATTCCCCAGGTTGTTGCTGTAAATGAGAACGTGTTCTTTACTTACCTGGTAAAATAACTCATAAATAAATAAATGTGCACTTTTTGCACCAAAGTACATTCATCTCTAGGAGACAGAATGCATCTCCTTCCTGAGTGTAATGATGGCTGCATGGTCCCATGGTGTTTGTACAGATGAACATGATACCTTCAGGCATTTGGAAATTGCTTCCAAGAATTAACTTGTTAAATGGCTGCAATCCCGTTATCGGGATCGATATGACAACTACCAGTGAAAATAGAGGGCGCCAAATTCAAACCACAAAAATCTCATAATTACAAATCCTAAAACATACATGTGCCTTATATCATTTTAAAGGTAATCTTGTTGTTAACCCCACCAAAGTGTCAGATTTCAAATATGCTTTTCAGCAAAAGCACTACAAACGATTATGTTAGGTCTCCACCAAACCACAATCAGCACAGCCATTTTCCAACGAAATATAGCATTCACAAAAAGCAGAAATGGAGATAAAATAATCACTAACCTTGAATTATCTTCATCAGATGACACTCATAGGACTTCATGTTACACAATATATGCATGTTTTGTTTGATAAAGTTCATATTTATGGGGCGGCAGGGTAGCCTAGTGGTTAGAGCATTGGACTAGTAACCGGAAGGTTGCAAGTTCAAACCCCTGAGCTGACAAGGTACAAATTTGTCGTTCTGCCCCTGAACAGGCAGTTAAGCCACTGTTCCTAGGCAGTCATTGAAAATAAGAATTTGTTCTTAACTGACTTGCCTGGTAAAATAAATAAATATTATATAAAAAAAATTGAGTTTACATTGGCGTATTAGATTCACTAGTTCCAAAAACATCAAGTGATTTTGCATAGCCACATCGTTTCAACAGAAATACTCATCATAAATGTAGATGATAATACAAGTTGAATTATATGGAATTATAGATATACCTCTCCTTAATGCAACCGTTGTGTCAGATTTCAAAAGGTTTACGGAAAAAGCAACCCATGCAATATTTTGAGACGGAGCTCAGAACAATAGCCAAATTAGCCGCCATGTTGGACTCAACAGAAACCAGAAAATACATGATAAATGTTTCCTTACCTTTGATGAACTTCATCAGAATGCAGTCCTAGGAATCCCAGGTCCACAATAAATGCTTGATTTGTTCGAAAATGTTCGTTATTTATGTCCAATTAGCTACTTTAGCGCGTCTGGTAAACAATTCCAAAGTCACAAAGCGCGTCCACTATAACGTGACAATGTCCAAAAGTTCCGCAGCAGTCAGTAGAAACATGTCAAACGATGTACTGAATCAATCTTTAGAATGTTGTTTACATATATCTTGAATAACATTCCAACCGGAGAATTAGAATGACTTCAGATCACCGCTGGAATGCAGGTCCTTCCCCTGTGAACGCGCATGGTGAAAGCATGGTCAACTTGTGGCAGTGGTGACTATTTCCTGTCTCATTCAACCCCCCTTCACATTAGAGTCATCAGACAAAGTTCTATTGACTGTTGAAATCTAGTGTAAGGCGTAGGAAGTGAAAACTCATCCATATCTTGCTGTAATTTCAACGAGAGCTTGGTTGAAAATCTGCCACCCCCAGAAAAAATCCAAACAGGAAGTGGAATTTCTCAGGTTTTTGCCTGCAATATGAGTTCTGTTATACTCACAGACATAATTCAAACAGTTTTAGAAATGTCAGAGTGTTTTATATCCAATACTAATAATAATATGCATATATTAGCAACTGAGACTGAGGAGCTGGCCGTTTACAATGGGCACCTTTTCATCCAAGCTACTCAATACTGCCCCTGCAGCCATAAAAAGTTTTAACCAGACTTGTGGAGGTCTTGGCTGATTTTATTTTGATTTTCCCATGATGTCAAGAAAAGAGGCAGTGAGTTTGAAGGTAGGCCTTGAAATACATCCACAGGTACACCTACAATTGACTCACATTATGTCAATTAGTCTATTAGAAGATTATAAAGCCATGACATCATTTTCTGGAATTTTCTAAGCTGTTTAAAGGCACAGTCAACTTAGTGTATGTAAACTTTTGACCGACTGGAATTGTGATACAGTGAATTATAAGTTAAATAATCTGTCTGTAAACAATTGTTGGAAAAATTACTTGTGTCATGCACAAAGTAGATGTCCTAACCGACTTGCCAAAACAATAGTTTGTTAACAAGACATTTGTGGAGTGGTTGAAAAACAAGTTTTAAATTCATAGGTCTAGGCCTTTCTCCACTTCCTGCCTGAATGACGTGCCCAAAGTAAACTGCCTGCAGGTCAGCCCCTGAAACCAGGATATGTACATAATTGGTACCATTGGAAAGAAAACACTTTTGTTTGTAGAAATATTAAAATAAATGTAGGAGAATATAACACAACAGGTCATATTGAAAAGTAGCTCCCTGCATGCAATTCCTATGGCTTCCACAAGGTGTCAGCAGTCTGTTCAAGGTTTCAGGCTTGTAACTTCAAAAATGAATAAGAAATAACCGTTTTGGTGGAAGGAGAAGGTCTTGGAAATTCGTGTTTGCGCGCACCATGAAGACATTATGCACCAGCTAAAATCGGTTTCCTATTGAACATACTTCTTTGAGGAATAAATATTAGAGTTTGATTACATGTTAGGGTATCTGAGGAGTAAATAGAAACGTATTTTGACTTGATGAAACAAAGTTATGGGGAAGATTTTCAGATTCCTTTCTCTGCATGTTGAACAGGTGGATTACTCAAATCGATGGCTCCAACTAAACAACATGTTACATGTTATAACTGGGACGATTTGGATGACACAGAGGAATATTTTCAAAAAGTAAGTGAATATTTAATCGTTATATGTGAATGTATGAAACCTGAAAAATATTTTGATTTGGGGCGCCGTCCTCAAACAATCGCATGGCATGTGTTCTCTGTAATAGCTACTGTAAATCGGACAGTGCAGTTAGATTAACAAGAATTTAAGCTTTCAGCAGACGTAAGACACTTACAGTGGGGAAAACAAGTATTTGATACACTGCCGATTTTGCAGGTTTTCCTACTTACAAAGCATGTAGAGGTCTGTAATTTTTTATCATAGGTACACTTCAACTGTGAGAGACGGAATCTAAAACAAAAATCCTGAAAATCACATTTGTATGATTAAGTAATTAATTTGCATTTTATTGCATGACATAAGTATTTGATCACCTACCAACCAGTAAGAATTCTGTCTCTCACAGACCTGTTAGTTTTTCTTTAAGAAGCCCTCCTGTTCTCCATTCATTACCTGTTTTAACTGCACCTGTTTGAACTCGTTACCTGTATAAAAGACACCTGTCCACACACACAATCAAACAGACTCCAACCTCTCCACAATGGCCAAGCCCAGAGAGCTGTGTAAGGACATCAGGGATAACATTGTAGACCTGCACAAGGCTGGGATGGGCTACAGGACAATAGGCAAGCAGCTTGGTGAGAAGGCAACAACTGTTGGCGCAATTATTAGAAAATGGAAGAAGTTCAAGATGACAGTCAATCACCCTCGGGCTGGGGCTCCATGCAAGATCTCACCTCGTGGGGCATCAATGATCCTGAGGAAGGTGAGGGATCAGCCCAGAACTGGTCAATGACCTGAAGAGAGTTGGGACCACAGTCTCAAATAAAACCATTAGTAACACATTACGCCGTCATGGATTAAAATCCTGCAGCGCACGCAATGTCCCCCTGCTCAAGCCAGCACATGTCCAGGCCTGTCTGAAGTTTGCCAATGACCATCTGGATGACCCGGAGGAGGAATGGGTGAAGGTCATGTGGTCTGATGAGACAAAAATATAGCTTTTTGATCTAAACTCCACTAGCCGTGTTTGGAGGAAGAAGAAGGATGAGTACAACCCCAAGAACAACATCCCAACCGTGAAGCATGGAGGTGGAAACATCATTCTTTGGGGATGCTTTTCTGCAAAGGGGACAGGATGACTGCACTGTATTGAGGGGAGGATGGAGGGGCCATGTATCGCGAGATCTTGGCCAACAACCTCCTTCCCTCAGTAAGAGCATTAAAGATGGGTCGTGGCTGGGTCTTCCAGCATGACAACGATCCGAAACACACAGCCAGGGCAACTAAGGAGTGGCTCTGTAAGAAGCATCTCAAGGTCCTGGAGTTGCCAAGCCAGTCTCCAGACCTGAACCCAATAGAAAATCTTTGAAGGGAGCTGGAAGTCCGTATTGCCCAGCGACAGCCCCAAAACCTGAAGGATCTGGAGAAGGTCTGTATGGAGAAGTGGGCCAAAATCCCTGCTGCAGTGTGTATAAACCTGGTCAAGAACTACAGGAAACGTATTATCTCTGTAATTGGAAACAAATGTTTCTGTACCAAATATTAAGTTCTGCTTTTCTGATGTATCAAATACTTTTGTCACGCAATAAAATGCTAATTAATTACTTAAAAATCATACAATGTGATTTTCTGGATTTTTGTTTTAGATTCCGTTTCTCACAGTTGAAGGTGTACCTACGATAAAAATTGAGACCTCTACGTGCTTTGTAAGTAGGAAAACCTGCAAAATCGGCAGTGTATCAAATACTTGTTCTCCCAACTGTATATACAGTGGGGCAAAAAAGTATTTAGTCAGCCACCAATTGTGCAAGTTCTCCCACTTAAAAAGATGAGAGAAGCCTATAATTTTCATCATAGGTACACTTCAACTATGACAGACAAAATGAGAAAAAAAATCCAGAACATCACATTGTAGGAGTTGTTATGAATTTATTAGCAAATTATGGTGGAAAATAAGTATTTGGTCAATAACAAAATTTTATCTCAATACTTTGTTATATACCCTTTGTTGGCAATGACAGAGGTCAAACGTTTTCTGTAAGTCTTCACAAGGTTTTCACACACGGTTGCTGGTATTTTGGCCCATTCCTCCATGCAGATCTCCTCTATAGCAGTGATGTTTTGGGGCTGTTGCTGGGCAACACAGACTTTCAACTCCATCCAAAGATTTTCTATGGGGTTGAGATCTGGAGACTGGCTAGGCCACTCCAGGACCTTGAAATGCTTCTTATGAAGCCACTCCTTCGTTGCCCGGGCGGTGTATTTCGGGTCATTGTCATGCTGAAAGACCCGGCCACGTTTCATCTTCAATGCCCTTGCTGATGGAAGGAGGTTTTCACTCAAAATCTCACGATACATGGCCCCATTCATTCTTTCCTTTACACGGATCAGTCGTCCTGGTCCCTTTGCAGAAAAACAGCCACAAAGCATGATGCTTCCACCCCCATGCTTCACAGTAGGTATGGTGTTCTTTGGATGCAACTCAGCATTCTTTGTCCACCAAACACGACGAGTTGAGGTTTTACCAAAAAGTGGAGCCCCAGATCGAAGGAGATTATCAGTGGTCTTGTATGTCTTCCATTTCCTAATAATTGCTCCCACAGTTGATTTATTCAAACCAAGCTGCTTACCTATTGCAGATTCAGTCTTCCCAGCCTGGTGCAGGTCTACAATTTTGTTTCTGGTGGCCTTTGACAGCTCTTTGGTCTTGGCCATAGTGGAGTTTGGAGTGTGACTGTTTGGGGTTGTGGACAGGTGTATTTTATACTGATAACAAGTTCAAACAGGTGCCATTAATACAGGTAACGAGTGGAGGACAGAGGAGCCTCTTAAATAAGAAGTTACAGGTCTGTGAGAGCCAGGAATCTTGCTTGTTTGTAGGTGACCAAATACTTATTTTCCACCATAATTTGCAAATAAATTCAATAAAAATGCTACAATGTGATTTTCAGATTTTTTTTCCTCATTTTGTCTGTCATAGTTGAAGTGTACCTATGCTGAAAATTACAGGCGTCTCTCATCTTTTTAAGTGGGAGAACTTGCACAATTGGTGGCTGACTAAATACTTTTTTTGTCCCACTGTATACCGAAATGTTTAAAATCCATAATATTTATGATTATTTATTTGAATTGTGCGCCCTCCAGTTTCACCGGAAGTTGTCCCGCTAGCGGGACACCGATCCTTAATTAATGACTCCAACCTAAGTGTTTGTAAACTTCCGACTTCAACTGTAATTATTTAGACCATTTGCGATGAGCATCGAAATTGAGCTCAGGTAGATCCTGTTTCCATTGATCATCCTTGAGATGTTTCTATAACCTGATTGGAGTCCACCTGTGGTAAATTCAATTGATTGGACATGATTTGGAAAGCGACACACCTGTCTATATAAGGTCCCACAGTTGACAGTGCATGTCAGATCAAAAACCAAGCCATGAGGTTGAAGGAATTGTCCGTAGAGCTCCGAGACAGGATTGTGTCGATGCACAGATCTGGGAAAGGGTACCAAAAACATTCTGCAGCATTGAAGGTTCCCAAGAACACAGTGGCCTCTATCATTCTTAAATGGAAGAAGTTTGGAACCACCAAGACTCTTTCTAGAGCTGGCCGCCCGGTCAAACTGAGTAACCACTTTGACGGAGCTCCATAGTTCCTCTGAGGAAATGATCCCTTCAAGCAAGACAACCTTCTCTGCAGCACTCCACCAATCAGGTGTTTATGGTAGAGTGGCCAGATTGGAAGCCACTCCTCAGTAAAAGGTACATGACAGCCCGCTTTGTGTTTGCCAAAAGGCACTTGAAGCACTCAGACCATGAAAAAAAGATTATCTGGTCTGATGAAACTAAGATCTAACTTTTTGGCCTGAATGCGTCTGGAGGAGACCTGGCACCATCCCTACGGTGAAGCATGGTGGTGGCAGCATCGTGCTGTGGTGATGTTTTTTTCAGCAGCAGGGACTGGGAGTCTAGTCAGGATCGAGGGAAAGATGAAGAAGCCTCGAGGCTGTAATCGCTGCCTAAGGAGCTTTAATAACCAAAGAATGGAGTAAAGGGTCTGAACACTTACGTAAATGTGATATTTCCGTTATTTTTTTTATACATTTGCAAAACTTTCTATAACCAGTTTTTCCTTTGTCATTGTGTGTAGATTGATGAAGAATACAAAACAATTTAATCTATTTTAAAATAAAGCTGTAACGTAACAAAATGTGGATAACGTCAAGGGGTCTGAATACTTTCCGAATGCACTGTACAACACTGGTCTTTCTACCCTATAACACTAATGCACCACACCAACAACCAAAGCTGACCACGACTCAATTTTGTTGCTTCCAGCCTATAGCCAGAGACTAAAACAAGATGCTCCAGCGGTCAGATCTGTTCAACGCTGGTCCGACCAATCTGATTCCAAGCTTCAAGACTGCTTCGATCACGTGGATTGGGATATGTTCCGCATTGCGTCCAACAACAACATTGACGAATACGCTGATTCGGTGAGAGAGTTCATTAGAAAGTGCATCGTCGATGTTATACCCACAGCAACGATTAAAACATTTCCAAACCAAAAACCGTGGACTGATGGCAGCATTCGTGCGAAACTGAAAGCGCGAACCACTGCTTTCAACCAGGGCAAGGTGACTGGAAACATGACCGAATACAAACAGTGTAGCTATTCCCTCCGCAAGGCAATCAAACAAGCTACCCGTCAGTATAGAGACAAAGTAGAGTCGCAATTCAAGGGCTCAGGCACAAGAGGTATGTGGCAGGGTCTACAGTCAATCACGGATTACAAAAAGAAAACCAGCCCTGTCGCGGACCAGGATGTCTTGCCCCCAGACAGACTAAACAACGTCTTTGCTCGCTTTGAGGACAATACAGTGCCACTGACACGGCCCGCTACCAAAACCTGCGGACTCTCCTTCACTGCAGCCGACGTGAGTAAAACATTTAAACGTGTTAACCCTCGCAAGGTTGCAGGCACAGACGGCATCCCCAGCCACGTCCTCAGAGCATGCGCAGACCAGCTGGCTGGTGTGTTTACGGACGTATTCAATCAATCCTTTTCCCAGTCTGCTGTTCCCACATGCTTCAAGAGGGCCACCATTGTTCCTGTTCCCAAGAAAGCTAAGGTAACTGAGCTAAACGACTACCGCCCCGTAGAACTCACTTCCGTCATCATGAAGTGCTTTGAGAGACTAGTCAAGGACCATATCGCCTCAACCCTACCTGACACTCTAGACCCACTCCAATTTGCTTACCACCCCAATAGGTCCACAGACGACGCAATCGCAACCACACTGCCCTAACCCATCTGGACAAGAGGAATACCTATGTGAGAATGCTGTTCATCGTCTACAGCTCAGCATTTAACACCATAGTACCCTCCAAACTCGTCATCAATCTCGAGACCCTGGGTCGCCCCCCGACTTCCTGACGGGCCGCCCCCCAGGTAGCGAGGGTAGGTAACAACATCTCCACCCCGCTGATCCTCAACACTGGGGCCCCACAAGGGTGCGTTCTTAGCCCTCTCCTGTACTCCCTGTTCACCCACAACTGCGTGGCCATGCACGCCTCCAACTCAATCATCAAGTTTGAGGACAACACTACAGTGGTAGGCTTGATTACCAACAACGACGAGATGGCCTACAGGGAGGAGGTGAGGGCCCTCGGAGTGTGGTGTCAGGAAAATAACCTCACACACAACGTCAACAAAACAAAGGAGATGATTGTGGACTTCAGGAACAGCAGAGGGAGCACCCCCCTATCCACATCGACGTACACATCACGGACAAACTGAATTGGTCCACCCACACAGACAGCGTTGTGAAGTAGGCACAGGAAGGCCATAAAGATCATCAAGTACAACAAACACCCGAGCCACTGCCTGTTCACCCCGCTATCATCCAAAAGGCGAGGTCAGTACAGGTGCATCAAAGCAGGGACCAAGAGACTGAAAAACAGCTTCTATCTCAAGGCCATCAGACTGTTAAACAGCCACCACTAACATTGAGTGGCTGCTGCCAACATACTGACTCAACTCCAGCCACTTTAATAATGAAATTGATGGAAATTGATGTAAAAATGTATCACTAGCCACTTTAAACAATGCCACTTAATGTTTACATACCCTACATTACGAATCGTATATGTATATACTGTACTCTATCATCTACTGCATCTTGCCATCTTTATGTAATACATGCATCACTAGCCACTTTAAACTATGCCACTTTTATGTTTACATACCCTACATAAACTCATCTCATATGTATATACTGTACTGGATACCATCTACGGCATCTTGCCTATGCCGTTCTGTACCATCACTCATTCATATATCTTTATGTACATATTCTTTATCCCTTTACACTTGTGTGTATAAGGTAGTAGTTGTGGAATTGTTAGGTTAGATTACTCGTTGGTTATTACTGCATTGTCGGAACTAGAAGCACAAGCATTTCGCTACACTCGCATTAACATCTGCTAACCATGTGTATGTGACAAATAAAATGTGATTTTGATTTGATACTTTTTTTATTTAACATATACTGAGTATAACAGACATCTTTCTAATATTGAGTTGCATCCCTCCCTCCTTTTACCCTCAGAGCAGCTTCAATTCATCGCGGCATGGACTCTACAAGGTGTCGAAAGCGTTCCACAGCGATGCTGGCCCATGTTGACTCCAATGCTTCCCACAGTTGTGTCAAGTTGGCTGGATGTCCTTGGGTGGTAGACAATTCTTGATATACACAGGAAACTGTTGAGTGTGAAAAACCCAGAAATGTTGCAGTTCACACAAACCAGTGCACCTGGCACCTACTACCATACCCCATTCAAAGGCACTTAAATCTTTTGTCTTGCTCATTCTTCCACATACACAATTCATGTCTCAATTGTCTCAAGGCTTAGAAATCCTTCTTTAAGCTGTCTCCTCCCCTTCATCTACACTGACAGAAATGGATTACATCAAATTACATCAATAAGGGATCATCAATAAGGGATCATCATAGCTTTTACCTGGATTTATCTGGCTCGATTCAGCTGGTCAGTCTATGTCATGGACAGAGCAGGTATCCTTAATGTTTTGTATACTCAGTGTATGTTCTCTACAACAACACACAATTATACCGTAATGCAGAAGAAGGAAAATAGCAAGGAAGGAGGAAAGATAAACACAGAAGACTAACACTGGGCCTTGTAAAACACCATTACAGGTAGAAGACATAAGAACCCCCATCTCATTAAAAGCTGCCAGATTCTCTGCAATCCTAGAATTGTCCATTAAAATGATTAAAGTGGGAATAAGGCAGCAGGCAGTTATAGCCCTCAGATTGCTAACAGCCTTAGAGTAGAGTGGTGTACAGTAGCCTACACACCTTCCCCTTAGCCGGGGAACAATCTGTGAATCCATATTGACACCTCGTATGAGCTTTGTCCTCACTTACCTTGTTGTGAAAGTCAGCAGTTGAGTAGTGTTGGTAAGGCTGTTTATTTCTGTAAGATTTGACCATAATAAAACACAATGTATCTTTTGTTATGTGCTGCCTATATTATATAATCAAATGTTCTTCCACGTAGTTAATAAAAAAACGTATTCGGGATCGGTGTCCCTTCCACGGGACGGTTGAGCTAACATATGCTAATGGCATTAGCCTGAGGTTGTAAGTAACAAGAACATTTCCCAGGACATAGACATATCTGATATTGGCTTAATTTCTTGTTAATCTCGCTGCACTGTCCAATTTACAGTAGCTATTACAGTGAAAGAATGCCATTCTATTGTTTGAGGAGAGTGCACCCTTTTGCACATGAAAAGTTACTAATAAACAAATTAGGCACATTTGGGCAGTCTTGATACAACATTTTGAACAGAAATACAATTGTTCATTGGATCAGTCTAACACTGAGAGTGCACGTATACTGATGCCATCTAGTGGCCAAAATATAAAAATTGGAAAAGCTGGAATAATACCGTATGGCCTTTCTCTTGCATTTCAAAGATGGTACACAAAAAAAATACAAAATAACGTTTGTTTTTTTCTTTGTATTATCTTTTACCAGATCTATTTAGGCAAAAATTGAAAAAAAAGGGGGTAATCCTTAAGAGGTTTTTAACTCTCATGATTCTGGAACGAGCAGACTGTTACCTTGTATAATGGGAAGCGGTTCAATACCAAGTTGAAAATGTGTATTCACAGAACTTTTTTCACATCTTCCTTTAATCATGGTTTCAGATTTGCTATGCGCCATGGCCTCGATCTGTGCCAACAAACATGTTAATTAATTAATAGCATCAACTTGATTACACCTCCCACTGAGTGAGATGCGGTATGAAATTGGATTCCGAGAATCATAGGAACATAATTCATTGCCAATATGGAATGCCATACACACAATGTTGTTGTCTCTCCCACCTTTAGAAAACGAAACTGCTTGATAGCAAGCGGTGAAAAAAAACTACTATGTACATGGAACCACACCACATTTTCCAATTGATCATTTTAGAATACTAATTGCTTAATTTTGTGGTTCCAAATCAACATGCGCCAACTGTAGACTTTGTGATAATGATGGTTATCCATACATGTAAATCTGTGGACATAGGATAAAATGAAAAATCATTGTAAAAGTGATTAGACCTGGCCATTTACTCTGGTAATAGTGTAATGCCTGTTAACCCTGTTTTCACTTTCAGATTACTAAAGAGCACAGAGCCGTGCACAGACCTGTCAGGCAGCTGGTGAAATTGACTTTCATAATTCATATCTCAATATTCATAACATACTAACTTGAAAACATTTATCACAAATTGTAAGCAAGCTAGTTGTTGTGTCTCCTAAAGACATGATTGACATCAGAATAAAGGGTAGGCTATCAGCTGATCATTGATGTTGACTATTTTGTTTTACTGATTGTGATTTTTTTATTTTAAATGCTCTTAAATAATAATTTCACAATATAGCCTAATATTCATAGTCTTCTAACTCAGGGTTTCCCAACCTCGGTCTTTGGGACACCAAAGGGTGCACGTTTTGGTTTTTGCCCTAGCACTACACAGCTGATTCAAATAATCAACTCATCATCAAGCTTTGATAATTTGAATCAGCTGTGTAGTGTTAGGGCAAAAAACAAAACGTTCACCCCTTCCCAAAGACCGAGTTTGGGAAATGCTGCAATCGAACTCATGATATATGGCTGGCTTGTGAGGATATTTTAGTTTATGGTGGTTAGCTAGAGTCTAGACCAGTGGTTCCCAAACTGTGGGGCGTGTGAGGGGTCAGCAGCCCTCCCCAAAAATATATATATGTGTTATAAAAAAAAAATTGTAACTCAGTCCTGCTTTCAACTTACTCTTAAAAGTTGGAACAGTAGAACGCACAAGGTTCAATTTTAAAATTGGGTAGTGCATTATCAGTTTTCCTCTTGTCATGTCAGTCATTGCATTTTTTAATTTAACCTTTATACCTTAGAGAGCTATTTATAACTTGTCAGAAATGCCCAGATCAACTAGCCCATGTCAGCAAATGTGTTTTATTTTGTTGTGACGTTTGAGTCACTCAAATATCACACGAATAGACATTAGACATTAAAAAATGTATAGAATTGCAAGAAAATGGCTTTAAAACTGCAACATTTTCTCTGCAACCCATGACAAAATGTGTAGAATTGCAGGAAATAAGCTTAAAACTTGCTAAATGTTCTATCTGCCAACAAGAGGTGTGAACAGTTTGCATCATGAACAGTGCTTGTGCCCATAGCTATAGATGCGGCAGGGGGGGGGGGGGGGGGGGGCGGAATGTTCCCAAATGCTGGAAAGGAGGCCTGAGTGTAAATGTAGAAAAGAGGCGCTTAAGAGGCTCTTACAGAAGTTGCACACATGGAAAAAAATGTAAGCCTTGACTTTAATAGGTGTGTGGAGACACACATTGTACAATATGAGGAGGAAATGGATGCACAGTTCACTTGCCAGCAATGGCCAATGCGCTTGTGCCAAAAGCCTAACGCTCTTTGTTTACTTTGTAAAACAATGTTCGCTCAATGGGTCTATTTTTTTTTCTTTTTTTTTCGTAGTCTACAGCAGATTAGTCTTCTCTTTTCAGCAGGAGCCATTTGCTTCCCAACCTGTGTTTTGCTGTGATTGTACTGTACTTAAACATCTTGAGCTGCAGTTAGTAGTCAGCCCCCCAGAGTGTTGTATAAGTTAATTGCTATTTTCAGTTTAGATTAGGTGTTTATGACACAAAACAAAAACGTTCCTACTCCCAATACAGTTGACAAACAATTCCACATTGTCTCTGCGTGTGGCAGTTATGCTACAGAAGAAAATGAGGATTTCAGTAGAACTCAATCCCAACATGGCATGATGGCGGACATCCTGAGGTGCTGTGCAATTGAAATGCTGCCTATGGATTTCTAATCATGTGCCTGAGTACCTTTTGGGACACAGGTTTAAGTATTGTGTTCTCTGTCATCATGTCTTGTATTTTTATCAATTTTCTGCTCCACTTTCCAGTCCCCACAGGAGGCCATACAGGGAAATGGAGAAGAAGTGGAGAAGCCAGGTGAGGTGGGGGGGGGGATGAGGTATCAAATCTTTAGATCATTTTATTTAAACTATTCAGAGAGGGAGCTAGCTTCAGCTGTATGAGCCTAATGGTGGGCTAATGTTTACAGAATGCAGTAGTGGAATACATGATTTTGTGTTCCAGTTAAAATACAATTCCACCCCCAAATTTTAGTGCTTGTCGGCACTCAAGTTTTCAAGATACAGAAATCCTCTCTGTATCATAGGGATGATTTTTTTAAGTAAAACATTTTGGGACTATAACAATTGACTAATGAAACAAATACCAAAATATAGTTTTGGGGTGGAGTTTTCCTTTAATGTTGCAGGAAGATGTTTTGTCTAGCCTTCTCTCCTCCTCATCCCTCTTTACTATGCATATAGGATCATGTGATGTTGTGATACCAGGGAGGGAGGGAGGGCTATTCAGTGGAAAAATAAGTAGTATGCATATCTAATGATGAGTGGGGTCTTCTTCTCTCCTCATCCCTCCCAAATCCCCAGCTCCCACAACACACAATGGGTATGTCCCAAATGGTTCCCTGTTCTGTATAGGGTGCCATTTGGGATGCATACAACGTATCAATTGAGAGGTATCAGGTATTCATCTGAGAGCAGTGGCTCATGCAGCCCCCCAATGACATCATAACATGAGCTCTTAGACTGGATGGAAATCTGATTTGACCTCATAAAATTTTCAAAGCCTTATCTGTGACTTGTGGAAGAATTCTGAACATGATGATGGTGATCGTGAGAAAAATGTTGTAAATTTTCGGGAAAGAGGCCTCAGAGGAGGCAAGGGGGATGGTGGGGGGTAGGGGTTGGGGAGGGGAGTGATGGGCTGGCTACATATGCAGCAGCAGTTGGCTGAGGAGTGCTCTAGATTGAAATGGTAGAAAAGAGATGTCAAGTGTGAGAGGGATGTGGAGTACCTTTTCTCATGTATAATTGATGCCTTATCTGTGTCCCGTTCCCCAATGAGCTGCTCTAACTGATAAGACTGACAGCTCTGATGTGCCCAGCAGTAGCCACCCGACAGCTGCACAGGTCTCAAATTGGATGACATTACACTCTGATTACCACATTGGGACACAGGGGACAACTGTGACACCCTGCCTCCTCAACAATGTTGGCTACCACCATTGAATGTGAAGATTTGAAAAATAGACACAGATTGAAATATACTTGAATTAATTTGTTCAGACTTCCATATCCCATTGGACAGGACAGTGTGGAGACTGGAGAGCCACGGTCTTACTACTTCCAGAAAGCACACAGTTGTTTGGTACTGAATAAATGCATGCTGCTCTGCTATGGTAATTGAGCAGCCTCTGCGCTCTTCTTTGAAGTTCAAACTCCTCTGTACTCTACCCAGTTAACATTTACAGGCTTTGCTAATTATCACTCTGGTGACTGGTGATGACTCGGATGACTGGTGTGTAATGTACATAACCTGTGTGCCGCGGGCAAATCCTAAGTTTTACATGTTTACTTGACCAACTTTCCCAGTTACCTGTGCACTCACCCAACTGCCTGAGGCTAACTTAACATGATTAAACATGAAGAGCAGTGTGTTCACTCCACTTAAGTACTGCATCATGTAATGTAATCTCAATATGCAATGCGATGTGTTGTCATTTAGTCTGGTCATTTCATAAGGTAAATGTATCTCCTTATAATTAGACTGAACAAAAATATAAACACAACATATAAGGTGTTGGTCCCATGTTTCATGAGCTGAAATAAAAGATCCCAAATTTTCCATATGCACAAAAAAACATATCAAATTTTGTGCATACATTTGTTTACATCCCTGTTAGTGAGCATAATTCATCCACCTGACAGGTGTGGCATATCAAGAAGCTGATTAAACAGCATGATCCTTATACAGATGCCCCTTGTGCTGGAGACAATAAAAGGCCATTCTAAAATGTTGTAATGGCATTCAGAGGAAGAAGGTGAGGACCTAAGCGCAGCGTTGTACGTGTTCGTCATGTTTATTCGAAAGTGAACACTAAAATGCAAAAACAACAAAGAGACAACCGAAACAGCTCCGTCAGGTGCAACACACACTAAACAGAAATGAACTACCCACAAAACCCATGTGGGCAAGAGCTACCTAAGTATGGTTCTCAATCAGAGACAACGATAGACAGCTGCCTCTGATTGGGAACCATACCAGGCCAAACACAGAAATACAAAACATAGAACAAAACAGAATGCCCACCCCAACTCACGCCCTGACCAAACCAAAATAGAGACATAAAAAAGGAACTAAGGTCGGGACGTGACAAATGTGCAGTTTTGTCACACAACACAATGCCACAGATATCTCAAGTTGTGAGGGAGCATGCAATCGGCATGCTGACAGCAGGAATGTCCACAAGAGCTGTTGCCAGATAATTGAATGTTAATTTCTTTACCATAAGCAGCCTCCAACATCATTTTAGAGAATTTAGCAGTACGTCCAACCGGCCTCACAACCGCAGACCACATGTATGGCCTCATGTAGGCGAGCGGTTTGCTGATGTCAACGAGTTCCCCATGGTGGCGGTGGGGTTATAGTATGGACAGGCATAAAGCTACTGGCAATGAACACAATTGTATTTTATTTGACTGCACAGAAATACCGTGACAAGATCCTGAGGCCCATTATGAGGTAAATTTTTTTAAGGTATCTGTGACCATCTGTATATCTGTATTCCCAGTCATGTGAAATCCTGAGGTTAGGGCCTAATGAATTTATTAAAATGTAATGATTTCCTCATATGATCTGTAACTCAGTAAAATCTTTTTGCATTTATATTTTTCTTCAGTGTAATGTACAGTATCTTGACAGTATACCTGATTAATAAATAACAACTATAAACTGGGTGGTTCGAGCCCTGAATGCTGATTGGCTTACAGCCGTGGTATATGAGACCGTATACCACGGATATGACCAAACATTTATTATTACTGCTCTAATTATGTTGGGAACCAGTTTATAGTAGCAATAAGGCGCCTCGGGGGGTTCTGGTATATTACCAATATACCAAAGCTAATGGCTGTGTCCAGGCACTCTGCGTTGCGTCGAGCATGTGTACTGTCCTTAGACGTGGTATGTTGACCATATACCACACCTCCTTGGGCCTATATCATTACACTACCCTAAAGTCATTGCACCTTCTTAGAATAAACTAAATTATGTTGTAATGTATGTTCCAACATATTATTTACATGGACCTTATCAGCTATTTAATTATCTTAACCAGAGCTTGAGTGCTGTGTGGGGATGTTGATTCTAGATTGTAACTTCAAATTTTCACCCTCAGTATGACAAATATAGTAAGTGATTACATAATTATTCATATTTATAGAGGAAACACAGCTAAAATACTATTATTTTGTAGATGACTTCCAAGTCCATATACAGTATAGCACCAACATACCATTTGTTATTGCCCTTTCCTTAATCACCCAAGAACCACCTTCTTTGACATCAAGTCACTGCATGGCATGGAATATAATCCAAGAAAATCTATTGACTCGTTTTTTTAAACACTGACACCTTGGAATAAACTTTCAAATCTAGGACAGTATATAAAATTCATGACACACTAAAATAGCTCTATCTTTTCAGAGTTTTGTTTATCATGTCACTTATTGCATTTAAACATGTTTATCTGGAGAAAACGTGTATGTGATATCATGTATGAAAGTACATCAATATACATTTTAAGGTAATGCTTTAATGTAATGCAACACTGATTAACTATGAATCGCTGTTCCTCATTCTGTTCTAGATATGAAATCTTGATGAAATCCCTGGTATTTAATAGGATCTGCAGTCCTGGTGCCAGAGGCCCCCAGTAAACCTCCAACAGAGGCTCCAGGTTGTCCATTACAGGAGTGGTTAAGGTAATGGTATAATCACTGTCACATACGTTTGAATTGCCTTGTGCAAAAGTTAAGCCCAGGGCCCCTGCTAATGTAAATATTTCGGCTGTCAAAAATGCTGATGGTGTAAATAAAAGTGCCAGTCCCTTCAGTGCCGCATCACGAGGCTGTAATATTTCACCTCAGAGAGGCAGCAGACAGGAGCAGCAATGAAAGGTATTGGCTGGAATGAGAATAAAGTCTTATACATGATGGAAAGGGGCTTTACTGTACGTTTTTACCTGTAAGGACATAAAAACGTCTACCTCGGAAATCTATTTACTTCAATTGAAATAGGATATCGATAACAGATAGATCTTCCTATTGAAAGGCTGTCCCAATAAGAAATGATTTTGTCATGCCTGTATGAAGACGGATTTGTTAGGGTGAGAAATGTCCTACATTTTACCAAATCTCACAGGTAAAATCTCACAAATCTCTTCCTCCTTCAACACTGTACAGTATAATCTGTCAACATATGAGCTGACAGTTCAGTACAGTGCCTTCAGAAAATATTCACACCCCTTGAGTTTTCCACATTTTGTTGTGCTACAGCCTGAATTTCAAATGGATAAAATTGCAATTTATTTTGTCACTGGCCTACACACAATACCCCGTAATATCAAAGTGTAATTATGTTTTTCTTAATTTTACAAATTAATACAAATGTAGAGCTAAAAGGTATTGAGTCAATAAGTATTCAACCCCTTTGTTATGATGTAAAACATTAATAAATCTTGCAGTCAAATTACCTAGTGGGCTCATGGGTGGAATGTTATAATTTCATAATTCATAAACTGTTGTTGTTTTTTTTATGCAGAAAATCTGATGTTTCTATGTCAAACGGCTTTGTTTATATTTCAGTCTTCTGTGATGTATATAAAGTGTAATATTAGTATACAAACTCAAAATTGAATACATTTCAACTCTATATCTGACATGGTACAGATGTCTTCTTTTTTTTAATCCCATAACGATGTGTATACTTTTGTTCAAAGTAGATTTGTTTAGAACTACCAAGAAACACTCCGTGACCCTGATTTATCCCACTGCAGTAAAAGGTTAACAAGTCACATAATAAGTTGCATAACAATGCTTAACAATCTTTTTTTAATGACTTTCTCATCTCTGTAGTCGAGCAGTGAATTTCAAACACAGATTCAACCACAAAGATCATGGAGGTTTTTTAATGCCTTGTGAAGAAGGGCACCTATTTGGCAGATTGATTAAAAGAAGCAGACACTGAATATAAAAAAATATATATATTGAACCTTTATTTAACTAGGCAAGTAAATTAAGAACAAATTATTATTTACAATGGCAGCCCACCCCAGCGGGCCAATTAGGCACCGCCCTATGGGACTCCCAATCACGGGTGGCTGTGATACAGCCTGGAATCGAACCAGGGTCTGTAGTGACACCTAGCACTGAGATGCAGTGCCTTAGACTGCTGCGCCACTCGTGAGCCTTCTGAGCATGGTGAAGTTATGAATTACACGTTGGATGGTGTATCAATTCACAAAGTCACTGCAAAGATACAGGTGTCCTTCCTAACTCAGTTGCCGGAGAGGAAGGAAACCACTCAGGGATTTTACCATGAGGCCAATGGTGATTTAAACAGTTACATAGTTTAATGGCTGTTATAGGAGAAAACTGAGGATGGATCAACAACACTGTAGTTACTCCACAACACTAACCTAATTGACAGAGTGAAAAGAAGGAAGCCTGTATAGAATAAAATTATTCCAAAACATACATCCTGTTTGCAACAAGACACTAAAAGAATACTGCAAAAAATGTGGCAAAGCAATTCACTTTTGTCCAGAAAACAAAGTGTTATGTTTGGGGCAAAACCAATACAACACATTACTGAGTACCACTCTCCATATTTTCAGGCATAATGTGGTGGGTGCATCATGTTATGTGTATGCTTGTAATCGTTAACGACAGGGGAGTTTTTCAGGATAAATAATGTAGTAACCAAAAAAGTGTTATTAAACAAAGCAAAATATATTTTATATTTGAGGATCTTCAAATAGCCACCCTTGGCCTTGATGACAGCTTTGCACACTCTTGGCAGCTTCACCCGGAATGCTTTTCCAACCGTCTTGAATGAGTTCCCACATATGCTGAGCACATGTTGACTGCTTTTCATCCCAAACCATCTCAATTTGGTTGAGGTCGGGGGATTTTTTTGTGTCCAGGCCATCTGATGCAGCACTCCATCACTCTCCTTCTTGGTAAAATTGCCCTTACACAGCCTGGATGTGTGTTGGGTCATTATCTTGTTGAAAAACAAATGAGTCCTACTAAGTCCAAACGAGATGGGATGGCATATCGCTGCAGAACGCTGTGGTAGCCATGCTGGTTAAGTGTGCCTTTAATTCTTAATCAATCACAGAGTGTCACCAGCAAAGCACCCCCACACCATAACACCTCCCCCTCCATGCTTTATGGTGGGAAATACACATGCAGAGATCATCCGTTCACCCTCACCAAGGCACACAAAGACAGAGGTTGGAACCAAAAATCTCAAATTTGGACACCAGATGAAAGGACAAATTTCCACCTGTCTAATGTCCATTGCTCGTGTTTCTTGGCCCAAGCAAGTCTCTTCTTCTTATTGGTGTCCTTTAGTGGTTTTCGTTGCAGCATTTTGACCATGAAGACCTGATTCACACAGTCTCCTCTGAACAGTTGATTTTGAGATGTGTCTGTTACTTGAACTCTGCCATTTCTGAGGCTGGTACTGTAACTGTGATGAACGTATCCTTATGCAGAGGTAACACTGGGTCTTCTATTCCTGTGACGGTTCCTATGAGAGCCAGTTTCATCATAGCGCTTGATGGTTTTTGTGACTGTGCTTGACATTTTCCGTATTGACTGACCTTCATGACTGTAAGTAATGGACTGTCGTTTGCTTATTTGAGCTGTTCTTGCCATAATATGGACTTGGTCTTTTACGAAATAGGGCTATCGTCTGTATACTCCCCTACCTTGTCACTACACAACTAATTGGCTCAAACGCATTAAGAAGGAAAGAAATTCCATGAAATAACATTTAAGAATGCACACCTGTTAGTTGAAATGCACTACCTCAGGAAGATGGTTGAGGGAATGCCAAGAGTGTGCAAAGCTGTCAAGGTAAAGGGTGCCTATTTCATGAATCTCAAATATATTATGATTTGTTTACCACTTTTTTGGTTACTACATGATCCCTTGTGTTATTTTTTTTCTTTATTTTTACTATTGTATACATTTTTGAATAATAGTGAAAAACCCTTGAATGAGTAGGTGTTCTAAAACTTAGTGTAACGATTGTCTTTGGGTGAAAGAGAGGAGGACCAAGATGCAACGTGATGATAATCCATATTTAATGGGATACTTAAACACCGAACAAAAACAATAAACCGAAAGAAAGGAACGAAGACGAAACAGTCCCGTAAAGTGACCACTAACATATAGGAACACTGGAAACAGGAACAATCACCCACAAAATACCCACAGAATATGGCTGCCTAAATATGGTTCCCAATCAGAGACAACGATAGACAGCTGCCTCTAATTGAGAACCAATCTAGGCAACCATAGACGTACAAAAACACCTAGATAGGAGAACACCCCCATAAACATACAAAACCCCTAGACAAGTTAAAAACATACATCACCCATGTCACACCCTGGCCTAACTAAAATAACAAAGAAAACAAAGAATACTAAGGTCAGGGTGTGACACTTAGGTAGGTGTTCACGTCCTGATCTGTTTCACCTGTCCCTGTGACTGTCTCCACCCCCTCCAGATGTCGCTTATTTTCCCCAGTGTATTTATCCCTGTGTTGCCTGTCTCTCTGTGCCAGTTCATCTTGTATGTTTAATCAAGTCAACCAGCGTGGTTTTCCCCGTACTCCTTTTCTATTCTCTTTTGCTAGTCTTCCCGGTTTTTACCACTGCCTGACTCTAGACTACTTTCCCACCTGCCTGATCATCCTGCATGCCCTGACCTTGAATCTGCCTGCCCTTCAGTACCTATTGGACTCTGAACTGGTTTTGACCTTTTGCCTGTACATGACTATTCTCTTGCCTACTCCTTTTTGGATTAATAAACATTGTAAGACTCAAACCATCTGCATCTGGGTCTCGCCTTGTGCCTTGATATAGTGTATGTAAATTAGATATTTCTGTATTTCATTTTCAATTCATATACAAAAATTCCTAAAAAGATGTGTTCACTTTGTCATTATGGAGTATTGTGTGTATGATCAATTGAATCCATTTTTAATTTGGGTTTTAACACAACAAAATGTGGAACAAGTCAATGGGTATGAAATATTTCTGAAGACACTCTATGTACTCTGCTTTTCTTTTTTTAAAGCACACACAACATGACTTAGAATAAGAGCAATTTGGAATCATTTGTTTGGAATTTGAGCTTGCAGGGTATAAAATAATATATCTGACCTGCTCAAACAGCCATTACAATCTCATCACCAGACACTCTGGCTGGGGTGAGGTTAGACATTTTCCAATTTTTCATTTTTGCTCACTAAGCCTGCAGGTTCAGGCTGAGATGTGGCATGAAAGATGTTTAATACATTTCTAGTTTTCAACCAAACTGCAAGCTTAAAATCTCTCTTCCCTGAAGTCTGGCTGAATGCTGCTTAGATCTGGCTAAAATACTCTGAAACTCCTGACAATCTCTATGTAGAAACTTATTTTGTGGTTTGATGAGGAGATTAGGCTTTTGGCTTCATTTATTTTTCAATTAAGTGCCATTTTTGATTTTGCTCTAAAACATGGCCTTCTGACTTTCACTACTGTTTATGATTTTTCTAAATTGAACTGTGAAAGCCTATGAAATATTGCTTCAGCTGCCATCAGCTTTCATGAAATGCCAGACAACAAGCAGAAGGGTTACAGGGAGCAATGGATAAATCTTACCCAACACCTCAGTGAGAGTCAGTGTTTATCAAACTTGGCAGACTGGGTAATATCGGTAGGTGTGTGGAGCTAGCTGAGCACATTCTCTTCAAACAAAGAAAAAATTAACTAATAAAGACAGGATTGAGAAGATCAATTCACAGACAGACACATGTCAGAACAGAAGCTGTAGTTTTTACACCTTGTGTCCACTCAGTGAACCATTGCACGTCAAATAAAATTAAAGTTTATTGATCGTGACATAGATTTGCAGATGTAATCGCAGGTGCAGCGAAATGCTTGTATTTCTAACTCCAACAGTGTAGTTATACCTAGCCATAAAAAATAAACAAACACATAATCCAGAAAAATTCAAAATAAGTATTTATATAGGATTAGCCATGACTAGAATACACTATATACATATACTGAGTGTACAAAACATCAGGAACACCTGCTCTTTCCATGACATAGAATAACCAGTTGAATCCAGGTGAAAGCTATAATCCTTTATAAATGTCACCAGTTAAATTCACTTCAATCAATCAGTTTTTAAGCCTTGAGAGAATTGACACATGGATTGTATATGTGTCCCATTCAGAGGGAGAATGGGCAAGACAAAAGATATCAATGCCTTTGAACGGCATTCCCATTTTAAGAGTTTGTCAAAATCTCTCTTCCCAGACAGTTTTTAGAGTTTGTCAGTTTTAGAGTTTGTCAAAAACTGCAACATTGCTTGGTTTTTCCCACTCAACACTGTGTATCAAGATTTTTTTTATTTCACCTTTATTTAACCAGGTAGGCTAGTTGAGAACAAGTTCTCATTTGCAACTGCGACCTGGCCAAGATAAAGCATAGCAGTGTGAACAGACAACAACACAGAGTTACACATGGAGTAAACAATTAACAAGTCAATAACACAGTAGAAAAAAAGAGAGTCTATATACATTGTGTGCAAAAGGCATGAGGAGGTAGGCGAATAATTACAATTTTGCAGATTAACACTGGAGTGATAAATGATCAGATGGTCATGTACAGGTAGAGATATTGGTGTGCAAAAGAGCAGAAAAGTAAATAAATATAAACAGTATGGGGATGAGGTAGGTAAAATTGGGTGAGCTTACCGATAGACTATGTACAGCTGCAGCGATCGGTTAGCTGCTCAGATAGCAGATGTTTGAAGTTGGTGAGGGAGATAAAAGTCTCCAACTTCAGCGATTTTTGCATACAAAGGTTTTCACCATACAAAGGACATCCAGCCACCTTGACACAACGTTGGGAAGCATTGTAGTCAACATGGGCCAGCATCCCTTTGGAACGCTTTTGACACCTTGAATTGAGGCTGTTCTGAGGGCAAAAGGGGGTGTAACTGATTATTAGGAAGGTGTTGGCTGACATAGTCACAAAAACAATGTGGCCATTACCCATGCTTTGTTATGTTTCTGAACAGTCAGATAGCTAGAGTAGCAACAATGACCGGAAGCTGCCACGTGGGGAATCGTAGGTGGCTCGTTTCAGCTAGTTTTATATTTTTCTTGATACCATGTCTTGTTTTGAGGTGTTTTGACTGACATCATGTCAATGCTAATGTGACTCAAATTCACCAGCTACCTAACCAACTGTAACAATGTACATTCAGTGTACAAAACATTAGGACACATTCCTAACATTTCGTACATAAAGTGGGTGAAACAGCATGTAAACATTTTTACTCTGGCTCCTGAGTGGCGGAGCGGTCTAAGGCAATGCATCTCAGTGCTAGAGCCATCACTACAGACACCCTGGTGCAAATTCAGGCTGTATCACAACTGGCTGTGATTGGGAGTCCCATAGGGTGGGCAACAATTGGCCTGGTGTCGTCCGGGTTTGGCCGATGTAGGACATCATTGTAAATAAGAATTTGTTCTGAACTGACTTGCCTAGTTAAATAAAGGTAAAATAGAAACATTGTGACAAGTTCAATGACTCTATGTACATAAGGCAGCGGTCTCTAGGGTGCAGGGTAGAGTATGGTTGGTAGCTGGTACAAAAAGTGACTCAGGTTCAGGGCAGAGTACTGTGCAGAGACCAGCTAGTGGTGACTGTTTGATGGCCTGAAGATAGAAGCTGTTTCTCAGTCCCAGCTTCGATGCACCTGTACTGTCTCCACCTGCTAGATGGTAGCGGAGTTAACAGGCCGTGGCTGAGGTCCTTGATGATCTTCCCGTCCTTCCTGTGCGACTGGTTGCTGTAGATATCCCGGAGGGCAGGCAGAAATCCTTCGGTGATGCCTTGGGCTGACCGCACCACCCTCTGGAAAGCCCTGTGATTGTGAACTGTGTAATTGCTGTACCAGGCGGTGATACAACCCAGCAGCATGCTCTTAATAGGGAATCTGTAGAAGTTTGTGAGGGTCTTAGGGGCCTAGCTGAATTTCTTCAGCCTCCTGAGGTCCTCTCATAGAGTCTCAGTGTTGTCATTCTGGTATATAAAAACAACACATTTTCAACCCTCATGTGACTTTACAAGTTTAGTTTGTTTTGTTTTCCACCATAACACAAGCAAAAATGGCCATGGGGTTCGATCCCACCGCTTCTGTTTAGGCAATTATATACAGTGTATGAATCATCATGCATGAAATCCATTCTTGATCCTTTCAGGCTGCTGTCCCTAGCGCTTTATGAAGAGCAGAAAAAACTGCATGTTTACTTTTGTGCAGCAGATGTCAGAAGGCTGGATCAATGTGGCCCAGTATGAGACCGTGCTGCTCCTTGCTCAGATGTACCACCCTGCGATCGATGGAGATTAGCTACCAGTGCAGTGGGTGAAGCAACAGATATCTCCCCGGAGAATAAAACAGGAGTGTGCCCCCTGTGACACGAGACATGGGTTTTAACAAGCAGGAGCCATCCTTTCATTTAGATGTCGATATGGATGGAAGGGCTACATGTGCCCTCTTATCCCACCCTCCATCCCTCCCTCCCTGACTGCAGCTATGGTGCTGACCTCCCTGGCTCCCCCTCTCTATTATCTCCATGACCAGAGGGCCTGGCTAGTGTTCATCATCCTCCCTGCCCCTAAACAACATACAGAGAGCAGACCGCATCTGGGATCCGCAGTAAAGAAGACATCAGGAAGAAGCTGCAGTACCAGGATCATAGAGAGAGATCTTTACTGGGGAGAAGGGAGCACCTCTGAGGAATGGGAGATGTAGAGGGTCGGACAGCAACTAGGGAAATCTGCAATTGGGACACTTCAAGAGAAATCATGATCAAAGTCCCAAAACTGAGAAGATATTCTGTAAGACTAAATCAACAGGAACATTTCCACACTGGATATCTTGGTGCAGCTAATAAATTTGTCACACAAATGAATACATCACTGCATTGTATTGACGCTCGGGACAGAGTAAAACATTGACATCATAAGGTCAATGATTTGTACAATAAAACTACTTTGATGTGCTTTTGTTGACCATATTATTTACCTTTCACATTGCAGTTACAAAAACATAATTTGGAAAGGTACTGAACCTTGAAGCCTATAGGTGAAATCACTGTAATAAATGACCCCACTGTAATGTTCACCATACAACTTATCCATCATCTTATCCATCTGATAAATTGTCATAGGGAATGAGGGAAGCGATTAAAGACTTTGGACACTGCCCATGACCTTTGGAGGAAGGGAAATGCCTGCTGTAGCAGAGCATGTCCCTGTGTTTCTCTAAGATAACAAACTCATAATAACCTTTCTTCCCCTGAGGCTTTCAGTTCTGCCTGCTCCCTGGGGTTTGTGTTTGATAAATGTGATGTTTGGGTTTAGAGGATATTATACTCCCACTGAGCAAAATATGTGCATTGACTTGGATATATGGAAACATATTAAAGGTCTGATATGTCAATAGTGTTGTGAATAATGTTTGCAAGTGGTGCCTGACGATACTATTGCGTGTTATGTGTGTATGTACATTGTAACTGTAACAACAGAGTGCACTCTGGAAAACGTTATGTTCCTGAATTCTATGAACAATATAGTAGAAACCTCTTAGTTTTGTTCTGTGAAGAGGGACGCCAGCTAGCCTCCTTGGAGATCCTCAGGACCCAGAACAAATGCATGATGGTTTTACTGGATTGTCTTCCTGGCAGTTTCAGCCAGTATCGATCAGACAACCCCAGATACCTCAGGCTCCTCACTGAGTACCCAGAAAACCCCTCTCTGGAGTCTCTCTATCTTTTTCTGTATCTCTCTCTTTCACTGTCGCTCTCGATCTCCCATCTCTCTCTTTCTTTGTGTAAGGCAAGAAGACCTGACCCATGTAACATAAGGAACCCAGGGAAAACAAGGTTTATGTAGGTGGCATCACTAACAGTATTGGATGTTGTGCAGAAGAAAACAATGACAGACATAGAATCGTATGACTGTCTGGAGGTACTAAAAGAAGCTGTTAGCATACCATATGCCTTCTTGTTTTCATACAATATTGATCTCAGGCACCATGACACATTAGGAGGCAATAATTGCAAATGATTAAGTACAAAGTGACCATTTAATGGGAACAAATTGTTTACATCTCCCTTTGGAGTCTCTGGCCTCTTCCTTAATGTGGATATTCATGCAAGAATTACTGCAGAGGTCTAACGAGATTATAGGGCTGATTTACTGATCTCTTGAATTAAACATACCTTGAGTTACACCTGTGGTGAAAAATCTATTGAAGCCATAGCTAGACACTCTACGGTCAGAGATGTTACACAGACCGTACATTTAGAAAATTAGGTCAATGTATCAAACCATAACAACAAGTCCATTACTTTCAGAGAAAAAATAATAGGCACCAGAGACGGGTTGGCTGACAACGTCACGAAAATGATGTGGCCGGAAGCTGTGCATTGTTATGATTCTGAACAGTCAAAAAGCTAGCAACAATGACAAGAAGCTGTCATGTGGGGAATCATAGTTGGCTCGTTTCAGCTAGTTTTATCTCTTTCTTTATACCATGTCTTGTTTTAAGGTGTTTTGACTGATTTCATATCAGTGCTAATATGGCTAGAAATTCACTAGCTACTGAACCAACAACTGTAACAAAGTACACAGTGCACAAAACATTAGGAATGCCTTCTCTTTCCATGACATACTGTAGACTGACCAGGTGAAAGCTATGATCCCTTATTGATGTTACCCGTTAAATACACTTCAATCAGTGTAGATGAAGGGCAGGAGACAGGTTAAAGAAGGTTTTTTAAGCCTTGAGACAATTGAGACATGGATTGTGTATGTGACATTGTGCCTTTCAGAGGGTGAATGAGCAAGACAAAAGACTTAAGTGCCTTTGAATGGGGTATGGTAGTAGGTACCAGGCACATCGGTTTGAGTGTGTCAAGAACTTCAACAAGAATGGTCCACCACACAAAGAACATCCAGCCAACTTGACACAACTACGGGAAGCATTGGAGTCAACATGAGCCAGCATCCCTGTGAAACGCTTTTGACACCTTGTAGTCCATGCCCCGTCGAATTGAAGATGCAAAATGTGGTGCAGCTTAACATTAGGAATGTTCCTAATGTTTTGTGCACTCAGTGTATTTGAAAGACAATAAGTGCTCATTGTGCAAATGTATTTATGTTTTCAATGAATATAGTCTACATATGGTCAACAATCTCAGACAATCACGATTGTTTGCCCCATGGTTGTGCACACATCGGTTTTGTTGCTCAACAACCAACCCGTCTATGGTTTTCAGTGATTAGGAATAAAGGGAGGAATTGGAGAATAACACATGCATGTGCTGTGGGCTGGCCTCTCTCAGGTGGCAGATGTGTAATCCCTGGGAGTGTCTGGCAGCACCTGCTCTGTGGCAGAGCCATGAATGTTCAGCATTAAAATGAGCATTAAAGCCAGGTGTAAAAAGTCAACTTTTCTGAAATGTTAATGGGTCCTCAGTTTATGCATCTTTACTAAATTATACAAAGTTGGTGGCTCCACATAGTACTAGGAACATTCCGGCCACCTCAATAAATAATTTAATTCCAGAACAATAGCCTCTTTACTTCTGAAACAGCTGTCACTGATCTATTAATTAGATGCTTTGATGTTGGCTGTGCCGCATGCAACTTGGGGGGAGGTGGAGGAAAAAGACTCTAGCTTCATCATACCTCTTGACACAGTGGAGATAAATAATGTACGATGTCTTGAACTGTGTCATCAAAAATTATGATAGCACTGTATATTAAAGATTTCCCTGAATTTATGTTGTATTTACACTGAAATTGCTATTTTAACAACAGTGCATTAAAATGTAGGCAATCTACGCAAATCAAGGAGCACCTGCATTGTGTTAAGAAATGTGCATTTGGAAAGTATTCAGACCCCCTTTTTCCACATTTTGTTACATTACAGACATAATCTAAAAAGTATAAAATCATTGTTTCCCCTCATCAGTCTACACAAAATGCCCCATAATGACAAAGCAAACACATGTTTTCATGCATTTTTGCACATTTATAAAGAAGAAAAAAAAGAAATACCTTATTTACATAAGTAACAGAGCCTTTGTTATGAGACATGAAATTGAGCTCAAGTGCATCCCGTTTCTAATGATCATCCTTGAGATGTTTCTACAACCTGATTGGAGTCCACTATGTGGTAAATTCAATTGATTGTACATGATTTGGAAAGGTACACACCTGTCTAGATAAGGTTCCACAGTTGACAGTGCATGTCAGAACTCAAACCAAGCCATGAGGTCGAATTAATTGTCCATAGAGCTCCGAGACAGCATTGTGTCGATACACAGATCTGGGGAAAGGTACCAAAACATTTCTGCAGCATTGAAAGTCGCCAAGAACACAGTGGCCTTCATCAATCTTAAATGGAAAAAGTTTGGAACCACCAAGACTCTTGGAGAAGGGCCTTGGTCAGGGAGGTGACCAAGACCATGATGGTCACTATGACAGAGCTCTAGAGTTCCTCTGAGGAGATGGGAGAACCTTCCAGATGGACAACCATCTCTGCAGCACTCCACCAATCAGGCCTTTATGGTAGAGTGGCTAGACAGAAGCCACTGCTCAGTAAAAGGCACATGACACCCCGCTTGGAGTTTGCCAAAAGGCAGCTTAAGACTCTTAGACCATGAGAAACAAGATTCTCTGGGCTGATGAAACCATGTTTGAAGTCTTTGGCCTGACTGCCAAGTGTCACGTCTGAATGCTTGGCATTCAGGCCAAAAGCCTGGCAACATCCCTACAGTGAAGCATGGTGGTGGCAGCATCATGTTGTGGGGATGTTTTTCAGCGGCAGGGTCTAGGAGACTAGTCATGATCGAGGGAAAGATGAACAGAGCAAAGTACAGAGAGATCCTTGATGAAAACCTTCTCCAGAGCACTCACGACATCAGACTGGGGTGAATATTCACCTTTCAACAAGAAAACGACTCTAAGCACACAGTCAAGGCAATGCAGGAGAGGCTTCGAGACAAGTCTCTGAATGTCCTTGAGTGGCCCAGCCAGAGCCCGGACATGAACTGGATCGAACATCTCTGGAGAGAACTGAAAATAGCTGTGCAGCGACGCTCCCAATCCAACCTGACAGAGTTTGAGAGGATCTGCAGAGAGGAATGGGAGAAACTTCCCAAATACAGATGTGCCAAGCTTGTAGCGTCATACCCAAAAACACTCAAGGCTGTATATCGCTGCCAAACGTGCTTCAACAAAGTAAAGGGTCTGAATACTTATGTAAATGTGATTTTTCTGTTTTTTTATTTGTAAATACATTTGCAGAAATGTCTACATTTCTTTGGACACTGTGTTAACTAACGTCCAGACGAGCTTCAATGCCATACAACTCTCCTTCCATGGCCTCCAACTGCTCTTAAACTCAAATAAAACTAAATGCATGCTATTGAACCGATCATTGCCCGCACCTGCCACCCATCCAGCATCACTACTCTGGACGGCTCTGACTTAGAATGCTTGGATAACTACAAATACCTAGTTGTCTGGCTAGACTGTAAACTCTCCTTCCAGACTCACATTAAGCATCTCCAATCAAAAATTCAATCTAGAATCGGCTTCCTATTTCACAACAAAGCTTCCTTCACTCATGCTGCCAAACATACCCTCATAAAACGAACCATCCTACCGAGGCTTGGCTTCGGCGATGTCATCTATAAAATAGCCTCCAACACTCTACTCAGCAAACTGGATGTAGTCTATCACAGCGCCATCCGTTTTGTCACCAAAGCCCCATATACTACCCACCACTGCGACCTGTACGCTCTTGTTGGCTGGCCCTCGCTTCATACTCGTCGACAAACCCACTGGCTACAGGTTATCTACAAGTCTCTGCTAGGTAAAGCCCCGCCCTATCTCAGCTCGCTGGTCACCATAGCAGCACCCACTCGTAGCACACGCTCCAGCAGGTATATCTCACTGGTCACCCCCAAAGCGAATTCCTCCTTTTGTCACCTTTCCTTCCAGTTCTCTGCTGCCACTGACTGGAATGAACTGCAAAAATCACTGAAGCTGGAGATTCCCATCTCCCGCACTAGCTTTAAGAACCATCTGTCAGAGCAGCTCACAGATCACTGCACCTGTTCATAGCCCATCTGTATACAACCCATCTATCTACCTCATTCCCATACTGTATTTATTTATTTAGCTCCTTTTGCACCACAGTATCTCTACTTGCACATCCATCTTTTGCACATATACCATTCCAGTGTTTAATTGCCATATTGTAATTACTTCACCACCATGGCCTATTTATTGCCTTAACTCCCTTATTTGACCTTATTTGCACTCACTGTATATAGACTTTTTTTTCTCTACTGTATTATTGACTGTATGTTTTGTTCATTCCATGTGTAACTCTGTGTTGTTGTATGTGTCGAACTGCTATGCTTTATCTTGGCCAGGTCGCAGTTGCAAATGAGAACTTGTTCTCAACTAGCTTACCTGGTTAAATAAAGGTGAAATAAATAAATAAATAATAAATAAAAGAATGTTTTTGTTTTTTTAATTATGAGGGGAAAAAACTATTTCATCCATTTTAGAATGAGGCTGGAACGTAACAAAATGTGGAAAATTCAAGGGGTCTGAATAATGCACAGTATGCTGCTGTTCTACTGCACGTGCAATGATGTCAGAGGGGGAAAACTGTGCCTTGTTTTAATATTGCAAATACACGTGGCATATCAACATTAAGGATTCAAGCTTTAAAGGTTGAGAAAGATGTTTTAGAAGCTTGCAGGATGCATTACAGCTGCAAATCCCAATAAAACCACATCAAGTTTTGAAGTTGACTTTCCTTCTCTTGTCTAACAAGCCTACAATATCTTGAATCTAGTTAAATAAAGCTTAAATTGAAAAAAAAAATACAATTTTCTTTTGTGGTTCAGAGTACAGTAGTATTTAGTTTCATAGCGCAAATGTTTGCTAGCAAGTTTCTCACCCTGGATTTAGCCACAACCTTCTTAAATTCCTTGGCCAAGTGGGAGGTGCTTGTTTGGCTGGGCAAGTCCCTCAGAAGGGAGGAAATGTTGGCAAATCTAATCAAAATCAAATCAAATTGATTTATCACATACACATGGTTAGCAGATGTTAATGCGAGTGTAGCGAAATGCTTGTGCTTCTAGTTCCGACAATGCAGTAATAACCAACGAGTAATCTAACCTAACAATTCCAAAACTACTACCTTATACACACAAGTGTAACGGGATAAAGAGTATGTACATAAAGATATATGAATGAGTGATGGTACAGAGCGGCATAGGCAAGATGCAGTAGATGGTATCGAGTACAGTATATACATATGAGATGAGTATGAGGTCAGTTTGTTATATCTGGAGTACTTCTCCTGTCCTATTCGGTGTCCTGTGTGAATCTAAGTGTGCGTTCTCTAATTCTCTCCTTCTCTCTTTCTTTCTCTCTCTCGGAGGACCTGAGCCCTAGGACCATGCCCCAGGACTACCTGACATGATGACTCCTTGCTGTCCCCAGTCCACCTGGCCATGCTGCTGTTCCAGTTTCAACTGACCTGAGCCCTAGGACCATGCCCCAGGACTACCTGACATGATGACTCCTTGCTGTCCCCAGTCTACCTGGCCATGCTGCTGCTCCAGTTTCAACTTCCACCTGACTGTGCTGCTGCTCTAGTTTCAACTGTTCTGCCTTATTATTATTCGACCATGCTGGTCATTTATGAACATTGAACATCTTGACCATGTTCTGTTATAATCTCCACCCGGCACAGCCAGAAGAGGACTGGCCACCCCACATAGCCTGGTTCCTCTCTAGGTTTCTTCCTAGGTATTGGCCTTTCTAGGGAGTTTTTCCTAGCCACCGTGCTTCTCCACCTGCATTGCTTGCTGTTTGGGGTTTTAGGCTGGGTTTCTGTACAGCACTTTGAGATATCAGCTGATGTACGAAGGGCTATATAAATAAATTTGATTTGATTTGATTTGATTTGATGTAAACAAAGTGGCATAGTTTAAAGTGTTTAGTGATACATGTATTACATAAAGATGCAGTAGATGATATAGAGTACAGTATATACGTATACATATGAGATGAATAATGTAGGGTATGTAAACAATATTAAGTAGCATTGTTCAAAGTGGCTAGTGATATATTTTACATCAATTCCCATCAATTCCCATTATTAAAGTGGCTGGAGTTGAGTCAGTGTGTTGGCAGCAGCCACTCAATGTTAGCGGTGGCTGTTTAACAGTCTGATGGCCTTGAGATAGAAGCTGTTTTTCAGTCTCTCGGTCCCAGCTTTGATGCACCTGTACTGACCTCGCCTTCTGGATGATAGCGGGGTGAACAGGCAGTGGCTCGGGTGGTTGTTGTCCTTGATGATCTTTATGGCCTTCCTGTGACATCGGGTGGTGTAGGTGTCCTGGAGGGCAGGAGGTTTGCCTCCGGTGATGCGTTGTGCAGACCTCACTACCCTCTGGAGAGCCTTACGGTTGTGGGCGTTGAGTGTGAGCTGTAGTCGATGAACAGCATTCTCACATAGGTATTCCTCTTGTCCAGATGGGTTAGGGCAGTGTACAGTGTGGTTGAGATTGCATCGTCTATGGACCTATTTGGGCGGTAAGCAAATTGGAGTGGGTCTAGGGTGTCAGGTAGGGTGGAGGTGATATGATTGATATCCTTGACAAGTCTCTCAAAGCACTTCATGATGACGGAAGTGAGTGCTACGGGGCGGTAGTCGTTTAGCTCAGTTACCTTAGCTTTCTTGGGAACAGGAACAATGGTGGCCCTCTTGAAGCATGTGGGAACAGCAGACTGGGATAAGGTTTGATTGAATATGTCCGTAAACACACCAGCCAGCTGGTCTGCGCATGCTCTGAGGGCGCGGCTGGGGATGTCGTCTGGGCCTGCAGCCTTGCGAGGGTTAACACGTTTAAATGTTTTACTCACCTCGGCTGCAGTGAAGGAGAGTCCGCATGTTTTGGTTGCGGGCTGTGTCAGTGGCACTGTATTGTCCTCAAAGCGGGCAAAAGTAATTTATCCGTGATTGGCTGTAGACCCTGCCACATACCTCTTGTGTCTAAGCCGTTGACTTGCGATTCTACTTTGTCTCTATACTGACGCTTAGCTTGTTTGATTGCCTTGCGGGGGGAATAGCTACACTGTTTGTATTCGGTCATGTTTCCGGTCACCTTGCCCTGATTAAAAGCAGTGGTTCGCGCTTTCAGTTTCACGTGAATTCTGCCACCAATCCACGGTTTCTGGTTTGGGAATGTTTTAATCGTTGCTATGGGAACGACATCTTCAACACACGTTCTAATGAACTCGCTCACAGAATCAGCGTATTTGTCAATGTTGTTGTTTGATGCAATACGAAACATATCCCAGTCCACGTGATGGAAGCAGTCTTGGAGCGTGGAATCAGATTGGTCGGACCAACGTTGAACAGACCTCAGCGCGGGAGCTTCTTGTTTTAGCTTCTGTCTGTAGGCAGGGAGCAACAAAATGGTGGTCAGCTTTTCCGAAAGGAGGGCGGGGAAGGGCCTTATATGCGTCACGGAATTTAGAATAGCAATGATCCAAGGTTTTACCAGCCCTGGTTGCGCAATCGATATGCTGATACAATTTAGGGAGTCTTGTTTTCAGATTAGCCTTGTTAAAATCCCCAGCTACAATGAATGCAGTCTCAGGATATGTGGATTCCAGTTTGCAAAGAGTCAAATAAAGTTCGTTCAGAGCCATCGATGTGTTTGCTTGGGGGGAATATATACGGCTGTGATTATAATCAAAGAGAAATCCCTTGGTAGATAATGCGGTCGACATTTGTTTGTGAGGAATTCTAAATCAGGTGAACAGAAGGATTTTGAGTTCCTGTATGTTATGATCACACCACGTCTTGTTAACCATAAAGCATACGCCCCCGCCCCTCTTCTTACCAGAAAGATGTTTGTTTCTGTTGCCGCGATGCGTGGAGAAACCAGCTGGCTGCACCGACTCCGATAGCGCCTCTCGAGTGAGCCATGTTTCCGTGAGCAAAGAACGTTACAGTCTCTGATGTCCCTCTGGAATGCTACCCTTGCTCGGATTTCATCAACCTTGTAGTCAAGAGACTGGACATTGGCGAGAAGTATGCTAGGGAGTGGTGCGCGATGTGCCCGTCTCCGGAGTCTGACCAGAAGACCGCTTCGTGTCCCTCTTTTACGAAGTCGTTTTTTTGGAGGGTCGCCGGCTGGGATCCATTCCGTTGTCCTGGGTGAAAGGCAGAACACAGGATCCGCTTTGCGAAAGTCATATTCTTGGTCATACTGATGGTGAGTTGACGCTGCTCTTATATTCAGTAGTTCTTCTCGACTGTATGTAATGAAACCTAAGATGACCTGGGGTACCAATGTAAGAAATAACAAAAAACTGCATAGTTTCCTAGGAACGCGAAGCGAGGCGGCCATCTTTTATTTTATTTTATTTTACCTTTATTTAACCAGGTAGGCAAGTTGAGAACAAGTTCTCATTTACAATTGCGACCTGGCCAAGATAAAGCAAAGCAGTTCGACAGATAAAACGACACAGAGTTACACATGGAGTAAAAACAAACATACAGTCAATAATGCAGTATAAACAAG
This sequence comes from Oncorhynchus kisutch, assembly GCF_002021735.2. NCBI lineage: Eukaryota > Metazoa > Chordata > Actinopteri > Salmoniformes > Salmonidae > Oncorhynchus > Oncorhynchus kisutch. Next base: position 22,739,161 of record NC_034177.2, read on the forward strand.
TCTATATACAATGTGAGCAAATGAGGTGAGAAGGGAGGTAAAGGCAAAAAAAGGCCATGATGGCAAAGTAAATACAATATAGCAAGTAAAATACTGGAATGGTAGTTTTGCAATGGAAGAATGTGCAAAGTAGAAATAAAAAAATAATGGGGTGCAAAGGAGCAAAATAAATAAATAAATAAAAATTAAATACAGTTGGGAAAGAGGTAGTTGTTTGGGCTAAATTTTAGGTGGGCTATGTACAGGTGCAGTAATCTGTGAGCTGCTCTGACAGTTGGTGCTTAAAGCTAGTGAGGGAGATAAGTGTTTCCAGTTTCAGAGATTTTTGTAGTTCGTTCCAGTCATTGGCAGCAGAGAACTGGAAGGAGAGGCGGCCAAAGAAAGAATTGGTCTTGGGGGTGACTAGAGAGATATACCTGCTGGAGCGTGTGCTACAGGTGGGAGATGCTATGGTGACCAGCGAGCTGAGATAAGGGGGGACTTTACCTAGCAGGGTCTTGTAGATGACATGGAGCCAGTGGGTTTGGCGACGAGTATGAAGCGAGGGCCAGCCAACGAGAGCGTACAGGTCGCAATGGTGGGTAGTATATGGGGCTTTGGTGATAAAACGGATTGCACTGTGATAGACTGCATCCAATTTGTTGAGTAGGGTATTGGAGGCTATTTTGTAAATGACATCGCCAAAGTCGAGGATTGGTAGGATGGTCAGTTTTACAAGGGTATGTTTGGCAGCATGAGTGAAGGATGCTTTGTTGCGAAATAGGAAGCCAATTCTAGATTTAACTTTGGATTGGAGATGTTTGATATGGGTCTGGAAGGAGAGTTTACAGTCTAACCAGACACCTAAGTATTTGTAGTTGTCCACGTATTCTAAGTCAGAGCCGTCCAGAGTAGTGATGTTGGACAGGCGGGTAGGTGCAGGTAGCGATCGGTTGAAGAGCATGCATTTAGTTTTACTTGTATTTAAGAGCAATTGGAGGCCACGGAAGGAGAGTTGTATGGCATTGAAGCTTGCCTGGAGGGTTGTTAACACAGTGTCCAAAGAAGGGCCGGAAGTATACAGAATGGTGTCGTCTGCGTAGAGGTGGATCAGGGACTCACCAGCAGCAAGAGCGACCTCATTGATGTATACAGAGAAGAGAGTCGGTCCAAGAATTGAACCCTGTGGCACCCCCATAGAGACTGCCAGAGGTCCGGACAGCAGACCCTCCGACTTGACACACTGAACTCTATCAGAGAAGTAGTTGGTGAACCAGGCGAGGCAATCATTTGAGAAACCAAGGCTGTCGAGTCTGCCGATGAGGATATGGTGATTGACAGAGTCGAAAGCCTTGGCCAGATCAATGAATACGGCTGCACAGTAATGTTTCTTATCGATGGCGGTTAAGATATCGTTTAGGACCTTGAGCGTGGCTGAGGTGCACCCATGACCAGCTCTGAAACCAGATTGCATAGCAGAGAAGGTATGGTGAGATTCGAAATGGTCGGTAATCTGTTTGTTGACTTGGCTTTCGAAGACCTTAGAAAGGCACGGTAGGATAGATATAGGTCTGTAGCAGTTTGGGTCAAGAGTGTCCCCCCCTTTGAAGAGGGGGATGACCGCAGCTGCTTTCCAATCTTTGGGAATCTCAGACGACACGAAAGAGAGGTTGAACAGGCTAGTAATAGGGGTGGCAACAATTTCAGCAGATAATTTTAGAAAGAAAGGGTCCAGATTGTCTAGCCCGGGTGATTTGTAGGGGTCCAGATTTTGCAGCTCTTTCAGAACATCAGCTGAATGGATTTGGGAGAAGGAGAAATGGGGAAGGCTTGGGCGAGTTGCTGTTGGGGGTGCAGTGCTGTTGTCCGGGGTAGGAGTAGCCAGGTGGAAAGCATGGCCAGCCGTAGAAAAATGCTTATTGAAATTCTCAATTATGGTGGATTTATCAGTGGTGACAGTGTTTCCTATCTTCAGTGCAGTGGGCAGCTGGGAGGAGGTGTTCTTATTCTCCATGGACTTTACAGTGTCCCAGAACTTTTTTGAGTTAGTGTTGCAGGAAGCAAATTTCTGCTTGAAAAAGCTAGCCTTGGCTTTTCTAACTGCCTGTGTATAATGATTTCTAGCTTCCCTGAACAGCTGCATATCACGGGGGCTGTTCGATGCTAATGCAGAACGCCATAGGATGTTTTTGTGTTGGTTAAGGGCAGTCAGGTCTGGGGAGAACCAAGGGCTATATCTGTTCCTGGTTCTAAATTTCTTGAATGGGGCATGTTTATTTAAGATGGTTAGGAAGGCATTTTTAAAAAATATCCAGGCATCCTCTACTGACGGGATGAGATCAATATCCTTCCAGGATACCCCGGCCAGGTCGATTAGAAAGGCCTGCTCGCAGAAGTGTTTCAGGGAGCGTTTTACAGTGATGAGTGGAGGTCGTTTGACCGCTGACCCATTACGGATGCAGGCAATGAGGCAGTGATCGCTGAGATCTTGGTTGAAGACAGCAGAGGTGTATTTAGAGGGGAAGTTGGTTAGGATGATATCTATGAGGGTGCCCGTGTTTAAGGTTTTGGGGAGGTACCTGGTAGGTTCATTGATTATTTGTGTGAGATTGAGGGCATCAAGTTTAGATTGTAGGATGGCTGGGGTGTTAAGCATGTTCCAGTTTAGGTCGCCTAGCAGCACGAACTCTGAAGATAGATGGGGGGCAATCAGTTCACATATGGTGTCCAGAGCACAGCTGGGGGCAGAGGGTGGTCTATAGCAGGCGGCAACGGTGAGAGACTTGTTTTTAGAGAGGTGGATTTTTAAAAGTAGAAGTTCAAATTGTTTGGGTACAGACCTGGATAGTAGGACAGAACTCTGCAGGCTATCTTTGCAGTAGATTGCAACACCGCCCCCTTTGGCAGTTCTATCTTGTCTGAAAATGTTGTAGTTTGGAATTAAAACTTCAGAATTTTTGGTGGTCTTCCTAAGCCAGGATTCAGACACAGCTAGAACATCCGGGTTGGCAGAGTGTGCTAAATCTCTGTCGGCGCCGGAAGTCAAGAAGTCAAGGCATGGTCATGGCTTAAGGTTTATTGTTTATGTCAAAGTGATGTCACACTCTGGCTCTGAACTCAGACTTCAAACAAACCTACCCAGTCGATAGCCACAGTTTTAAGCTAGTTATTCTAGCTAGCTGAAAACAACAGCTGGGCGCTAATTACATTCTTTATAAGAAAACTTTCTTTATAAGAAAGTGATATTTATTTTGGTGGGCGTGGGTGAAAAAACGTGTAATGTTGGTCACCATCTGGATGTTGCAGTGACATGCCAAATAGCTATTGGTAACCTACTGGCCTTGGGATGCACAATAACAATGTTCTCCCGCAGAATGGCAGGGAAGTAGCTAACGTCACCCTGGCAAAACCCACACACGTAGCACACGCTCCAGCAGGTATATTTCACTGGTCATCCCCAAAGCCAACACCCCCTTTGGCTGCCTTTCCTTCCAGTTCCCTGCTGCCAATGACTGGAACGAATTGCAAAAATCACTGAAATTGTAGACTTATATCTCCCTCACTAACTTTAAGTGTCATCTGTCAGAGCAGCTTACAGATCGCTGCAGCTGTACACAGACCATCTGTAAATAGCCCATCCAACCAACTACCTTCCTCATCCAATTTTGTTTTTGTTTTTTCTTTTGCACACCAGTATTTCTACTTGCTCATCCTCATTTGCACATATCACTCCAGTGTAAATTGCTAAATTGTAATTATTTTGCCACTATTGGCCTATTTGTTGCCTTACCTCCTTACTTCATTTGCACACACTGTATACAGATTTTTCTATTGTGTTATTGACTCTACGTTTGTTTATCCCATGTGCAACTCTGTGTTGTTTTTGTCCCACTGCTTTTCTTTATCTTGTCCAGGTCGCAATTGTAAATGAGAACTTGTTCTCAACTGGCCGACCTAGTTATAATAAAGGTGAAATAAAAAAATAACAAATATTTAGATTATTTTTTTTAGATACGGTGACAGTTACATTTTAGAAGAAAAAAAATACAATTACTTTGTAATTGAATGATTCTGAACCCTCTCAGAATTCCCAAAATCGGCACACAAGCAATGGTCCCTCAAAAAAATGTCAGCATTGAGTAAATTTCAGGTCTGCTGAGAGCAAACTTGAATGTTGTGAAAATTCTGTGCAACTTTCGGGCGGCATTTATTGTGAACACTGAGGCTGTACCCGCTTTAAGTTCATTTTAACAGTGGTCAAGTAGGCTACTGTGGCTATTTGGTCATAATGTAGGCATACCAGAGTGGCCTACCATCAAAGCAATGGAGAAAATGCATAGCATAACATTTTAACATAGAAATAGCTGTTCTGGGCGCTGTATCGCAGCGCCAGCTGTGCCACCAGAGACTCTGGGTTCGTGCCCAGTCTCTGTCGTAACCGGCCGCGACCGGGAGGTCCGTGGGGCGACGCACAATTGGCCTATATCTCCTCCCAAGTCCAGAAGTCCTTTGGTCGCTGCTCCTCACGATTAACAGGGAGAGTTGGCTCAGGTCTGACTCCTGACTCTGCCACTCTCTCCCTGAGCCCCCCCCCCATACATTTCTGGGGCTGACTTTCGGGTTTCTTTCTGCGCCGCCGTGTCTTTCTCTTCGACTCCATTCTCCTATAGCCCTCTTCGCACTGCTCCAGCGAATCCCAGGCGGGCTCCGGCACTCTCTCTGGGTCGACCGCCCACCTGACTATTTCCTCCCACGTCGTATACTCCATACTCCTGCTGTCCATAACGTCCTCCCATGTCCATTCCTCCTTTCGCTGCTCCTGCTGTCGCTGCCTGTTACCACGCCGCTCGGTCCGGGTGTGGTGGGTGATTCTGTAACGGCGTTCGTCTGTTGAAGGAGAGTCGGACCGAAATGCAGCGTGGTGGTTACTCATGTCTTTTAATGAAGAATAGCGATACATGAAATAACTATATATATAAACAAAACAACAAACGGAACGCGAAAACCTATTACAGCCTATCTGGTGAAACTACACAGAGACAGGAACAATCACCCACAAAATACACAGTGAAACCCCGGCTACCTAAATATGGTTCCCAATCAGAGACCACGAGAATCACCTGACTCTGATTGAGAACCGCCTCAGGCAGCCAAGCCTATGCTAGACACACCCCTAATCAGCCACAATCCCAATGCCTACAAAAAAAACAATACGACAACACAATAAGCCCATGTCACACACTGGCCTGAACAAATAATTAAAGAAAACACAAAATACTAAGACCAAGGCGTGACAAAACCACATATCCTGAGGCGGCATTCATTGTATCTGGGGATTTTAATAAGGCTAATATGAAAACAAGAATCCCTAAATTCTATAAGCATATCGATTCGGCTACCAGGGCTGGAAAACCCTGGATCATTGTTATTCTAACTTCCGCGACGCATGTAAGGCCTTCCCCCGCACTCCTTTCGGAAAAGCTGACCACGACTCCATTTTGTTGCTCCAGCCTATAGACAGAAACTAAAACAGGAAGCTCCCGCTCTCAGGTCTGTTCAACGCTGGTCCGACCAATCTGATTCCACGCATCAAGATTGCTTCGAACACGTGTATTGGGATATGTTCCGCATTGCGTCAAACAACAACATTGAATACGCTGATTCGGTGAGCGAGTTCATTAGCAAGTGCATTGGCGATGTCGTACCCACAGCTCCTATTAAAACATTCCCCAACCAGAAACCATGGATTGATGGCAGCATTCGCGAGTAACTGAAAGCGCGAACCACTGCTTTTAACCAGGGCAAGGTGACCGGAAACATGACTGAATACAAACAATGTAGCTATTCCCTCCGCAAGGCAATCAAACAAGCTACCCGTCAGTATAGAGACAAAGTAGAGTCGCAATTCAACGGCTCAGAAACAAGAGGTATGTGGCAGGGTCTACAGTCAATCATGTATTACAAAAAGAAAACCAGCCCAGTCACGGACCAGGATGTCTTGCTCCCAGACAGACTAAACAACTTCTTTGCTAACTTTGAGGACAATACAGTGCCACTGACACGGCCCGCTACCAAAACCTGCGGACTCTCCTTCACTGCAGCCGAGGTGAGTAAAACATTTAAACGTGTTAACCCTCGCAAGGCTGCAGGCCCATACGGCATCTCCAGCCGCGTCCTCAGAGCATGCGCAGACCAGCTGGCTGGTGTGTTTACGAACATATTCAATCAATCCTTATCCCAGTCTGCTGTTCCCACATGCTTCAAGAGGGTCACCATTGTTACTGTACCCAAGAAAGCTAAGGTAACTGAGCTATACGTGCTTTGAGAGACTAGTCAAGGACCATATCACCTCCACCCTACCTGACACCCTAGACCCACTCCAATTTGCTTACCACCCTAATAGGTCCAAAGACGATGCAATCGCAACCACACTTCACACTGCCCTAACCCAACCCGACAAGAGGAATACCTATGTGAGAATGCAGTTCATCGACTACAGCTCAGCATTTAACACCATAGTACCCTCCAAACTCGTCATCAAGCTCGAGACCCTAGGTCTTGCCCCCGCCCTGTGAAACTGGGTACTGGACTTCCTGACTGGCCGCCCCCAGGTGGTGAGTGTAGGTAACAACATCTTCACCCCGCTGATCCTCAACACTGGGGCCCCACAAGGGTGCGTTCCGAGCCCTCTCCTGTACTCCATGTTCACCCACGACTGCGTGGACATGCACGCCTCCAACTCAATCATCAAGTTTGCAGACAACACTACAGTGGTAGGCTTGATTACCAACAACGACGAGACGGCCTACAGGGAGGAGGTGAGGGCCCTCGGAGTGTGGTGTCAGGAAAATAACCTTACACTCAATGTCAACAAACAAAGGAGATGATCGTGGACTTCAGGAAACAGCAGAGGGAGCACCCCCCTATCCACATTGACGGGACAGTAGTGGAGAGGGTAGAAACATTTAAGTTCCTCGGCGTACACATCACGGACAAACTGAATTGTTCCACCCACACAGACAGCGTGGTGAAGAAGGCGCAGCAGCACCTCTTCAACCTCAGGAGGCTGAAGAAATTTGGCTTGTCACCAAAAGCACTCACAAACTTCTACAGATGCACAATCGAGAGCATCCTGTCGGGCTGTATCATCGCCTGGTACGGCAACTGCTCCCCCCACAACCGTAAGGCTCTCCAGAGGGTGGTGAGGTCTGCACAATGCATCACCGGGGGCAAACTACCTCCCCTCCAGGACAACCACCCGAGCCACTGCCTGTTCACCCCACTATCATCCAAAATGCGAGGTCAGTACAGGTGCATCAAAGCAGGGACTGAGAGACTGAAAAACAGCTTCTATCTCAAGGCCATCAGACTGTTAAACAGCCACTACTAACATTGAGTGGCTGCTGCCATACATGTAAAAAATGAATCACTAGCCACTTTAAACAATGCCACTTTATATAATGTTCACATACCCTACATTAGTCATCTCATATTTGTATGTATATACTGTACTCGATACCATCTACTGCATCTTGCCTATGCCGTTCTGTACCATCCCTCATTCATATATATTTATGTACATATTCTTCATCCCTTTGCACTTGTGTGTATAAGGTAGCTGTTGTGAAATTGTTAGGTTAGATTATTCGTTGGTTATTATTGCATTGTCGGAACTAGAAGCACAAGCATTTCGCTACACTTGCATTAACATCTGCTAACCATGTGTATGTGACAAATAAAATGTGTTTTGTCCTTCAGACAAGGTGGTGACTGAAAAGGTTGTGTTGTTTGATGCAAGAAACCACCTTACAAAATACAATGCATCATTATTCCCATACCGTTCTTACAGAGAATCAGACAAATTATGCTACCCTCTGCCTATTGGCTACTTAGCTTATTCAAGTTTGTCTCAAAATAGAACACTGCCCCTGTAATACAAAAAAAAAGCTCTTTACTGGCTTTTCAAAGATGTCTTGAAATGCCCACGTTTCTAGAACTGAGCTGATAACTTACTAACTATCAAAGGTTATGAACAAATGTACAAAAGTGCACATACATGTAGCTCTCACTTTGACCTCAAAACAAGCCATCTACTCATGACCACTGATGCTGTAAAAACAGTCCAGATCAAAGTGAATGGCGATGGGACAAGACTGTACCTACCAATTGAATATTATGAAATGTGGGTAGAAAGTACAAAAAAAGATATATATATAATTTCACAGATCCATATATGGCAATCGTCTATTTGCATATAGGCCTACCGAAGCTCTAATTGGTTATGGCGCACCGGTCTGTGTAGAATATTCGCCTGAGTAGTGCCTGTCAATGCAATAGAATCCGAAGCATTCTGTCAATCTCATGCTTTTCTGCGCGCACTGATATTTCTTTAGCGAACGTACTCAGTTTAGAGGTAACATTGCAGAGAAGTTTATTTTTCATTTTATCGATGACCCCTTGGCATAGCGGGACAAATTCCCATGATTCTATGCTAGAATCGGGTCGAACAATTAGCGTGACAGCTAAAATAGCTTTGAAATATAAATAGTCAGCTAATAGGGAGAAGTTTCTAACAAATTAACTACATTATGTCATTCACTAATTTTTAACTATTTCTATTTAATTGTAATTTGGGTACATTTGTGGATAAAAATCTAACTTACTCAACCTTTAACTGGAAGGAAAGGTGGAATGGTTTTCTTCTATACTTCAGTTATATTCAGGTTGTCTAACATTGGAAAATCACAAATAAAACTCTATAAATATTGATGTATTTTCAGGATAAGGATGTTCAGCTTGATATAAATTGTGTCATTGCTATGAATCGATCATTGCTAAAAAACCTTTCCTTACATGCAATCAAAATGAGCCTGCAGTGATCATGCTGTACTGTGCACATTTAACCTTTATTTAACTAGCAAGTCAAATTTAGCAAGTCAGTTAAGAACAAATTCTTATTTTCCAATGACAGCTTACTTATAAAGCCCCCCCGCCAAACCCTCCCCTAACCCGGACGATGCTGGGACAATTGTGCGCCGGCCTATGGGATTCCCGATCGCAGCCGGTTTTGATATAGCCCAGGGTCGAACCCGAGTCTGTAGTGATGCCTCTTGCAGTGCCTTAGACCTCTGCGCCACTCGGGGACCGCATACTGTAAGGAGGTCAGTCACTTACCATTGCGAATCCTCTCAAATACTTGCCATTTCAATCAACGATATTATTCCTTAGTCATCCAGTTCAATCTATGCATTTCTTAGTAAACCATTTTTGCAACATTTTGACTCATAACATTTTTATTTCAAAGCAAATATACACCATTTGGAGCCAGAAAAGGCATTTGAGAGGCCAATATGAAAATGACGGGGACATTTCAGAGTGGAAGGCTATTTTGATGGCCTGGTGAGAAGGTATAATAACAGAGGTGGGTAGGATGAAGTCAGTCTGAATCCAAGGCACTATTTTTGTCCTCATATGCAAAAAAGTTTTTGTAATTTCCCAGCCTCATTTATGTGGTGCCTCAAGTGGTGTCTGACCTCTTTGCAGTCAAAGTAAAAACCAGTCAAAAGAGGAACAGTCTGTTGACATGTATTGAGGCATGGTGATCCCTGGCATCATCTGTTCATTTCAATAGATCATATATGACTTTTAAATTGAACAAACCAACACCAAGCACTTTAAATAATACAGCATGTCAAAACCTTGCTGTCATAAACCTGTATATCATGCCAAGGCACATGCCCTGGTGCCTTTGTATTAAAATGAGAAAGGATTTCTTCTAATAGAGGAGAGGAGTTGAAAAGGCTAGGTCATCAGACAGGAATGACAGACATTATCTCATTTGGAATCTGTTGGCAGAGAGCATGAGAGCACATCAAGCTAGCTCTTCCCTCAAGACGATCTCACACTGTTTTAATTACAGACACGGGCACAACTATCTGCATGCAAATTAAATCTCCATTAAGGCCCTGTCTTCTGCTTTACCCCTGGGTCAGTGGCACGCATTGGCAGTGGAGGGACCTCTTCAGAAATAAAGAGTTTTTTCCCCAAAAAATAACAATATCCACCAATTTTTCACATTTGTGTTTTTTCATCAGAAATGATTGCTTATGGTTACCTTTATGTGTGGGTAAAATGTGCCTATTCTCAGATATTTATTCATAGGATTTTAGATGTGTATGAAAATGTATATATTTTTACAAAACACTATATATGATGCCTTTAATGCTTGCTTCGAGGCAAGCAACACTGAAGCATGCACGAGAGCACCAGCTGTTCTGGATGATTGTGTGATAATGCTCTCGGTAGCCGATGTGAGCAAGACCTTTAAACAGGTCTACATTCCCAAAGCCGCGGGGCCAGATGGATTACAAGGATGTGTACTCAAAACATGCAAGACCAACTGGCAAGTGTCTCCACTGACATGTTCAACCTCTCCCTGGCTGAGTCTGTATTGCCTACATGTTTCAAGCAGACCACCATAGTCCCCTGTGCCCAAGAAAGCGAAGGTAACCTGCCTAAATGACCACTGCCCTGTAGCACTCACGTCAGTAGCCATGAAGTGCTTTGAAAGGCTGGTCATGGCTCACATCAATAGCATCCTCCTGGACACCCACTCCAATTTGCATACTGCAACAACAGATCCACAGATGACACAATCTCAATCGCACTCCACACTGCCCTTTCCCACCTGGACAAAAGGAACACCTATGTGAGAATGCTGATCATTGACTACAGCTCAGCGTTCAACACCATAGTGCCCATGAAGCTCATCACTAAGCTAAGGACCTGGGACTAAACACCTCCCTCTGCAACTGGATCCTGGACTTCCTGACGGGCCGCTCCTAGGTGGTAAGGGTAGGCAACAACACATCTGCCATGCTGATCCTCAACACTGGGGCCCCTCAGGGGTGGGTACTTAGTCCCCTCCTGTACTCTCTGTTCACCCATGACTGCATGGTCAAACACGACTCCATCACCATCATTAAGTTTGCTGACGACACAACAGTGGAAGGCCTCTATAGGGAGGTGGTCAGAGACCTGGCAGTGTGGTGCCAGGACAACAACCTCTCCCTCAATGTGAGCAAGACAAAGGAGCTGATCATGGACGAGAGGAAAAGGAGGACCGAACAGGTCCTATTTAACATCAACAGGGCTATAGTGGAGCGGGGACTATCGAGAGTTTCAAGGTCATTGGTGTCCATATCACCATCGATCTATCATGGTCCAAACACACCAAGACAGTCGTGAAGAGGGCACAACAGAACCTTTTCCACCAAGATTTGGCATGGGTCCCCAGAAGTTTTACAGCTGCACCATCGAGAGTATCCTGACCGGTTGCATCACCGCCTGGTATGACAACTGCTTGGTAGTTGACAGTAAGGCACTACAGAGGGTGTGCGTACGGCCCAGTGCATCACTGGGATCAAGCTTCCTGCTATCCAGGACCTATATAATAGGCGGTGTCAGAGGAAAGCCCATAAAATTGTCAGAGAATCCACTCACCCAAGTCATAGACTGTTTTCTCTGCTACCGCATGGCAAGCGGTACCAGAGCACCAAGTCTAGGACCAAAAGGCTCCTTAATAGCTTCTACCCCCAAGCCATAAGACTGGTGAACAATTAATCAAATGGCTACCGGGAAATTACATTGACCCCCCTCCATTTGTTTTGTACACAGCTGCTACTCGCTGTTATTTATCTAAAAAAATGCAGAACTAAGAATAGATATAGCCCTTGGATCACTCCAGACCTGACTGCCCTTGACCAGCACAAAAATATCCTGTGGCGTACTGCAATAGCATCGAAACTATCCTTTCTATAACTATCCTCCGCCATTGTTGCAACCGCTATTACCAGCCTGTTCGACCTGCATTTCGTATCGTACGAGATCCCTAAAGATTGGAAAGCTGACGCGGTCATCCCCCTCTTCAAAGGGGGTGACACTCTAAACCCAAACTGTTACAGACCTATATCCATCCTGCCCTGCCTATCTAAAGTCTTCGAAAGCCAAGTTAATAAACAGATCACTGACCATTTTGAATCCCACCGTACCTTCTCCGCTGTGCATCCGGTTTCCGAGCCAGTCACGGATGCACGTCAGCCACGCTCAAGTTACTGAACGATATCATAACCACCACTGATAAAAGACAGTACTGTGCAGCCGTCTTCATCGACCTGGCCAAGGCTTTCGACTCCGTCAATCACCGTATTCTTATTGGCAGACTCAATAGGCTTGGTTTTTCTAATGACTGCCTCGCCTGGTTCACCAAATACTTTGCAGTCAGATTTCAGTGTGTCAAATCGGGGGGCATGTTGTCCGGCCCTCTGGCAATCTCTATGGGGGTACCACAGGGTTAAATTCTCAGGCCGACTCTTTTCTCTGTATATATCAATGATGACGCTCTTGCTGCGGGCGATTCCCTGATCCACCTCTACGCAGACGACACCATTCTGTATACTTCTGGCCATTCCTTGGAAACTGTGCTAACTAACCTCAAAACGAGCTTCAATGCTATACAGCACTCCTTCCGTTGCCTCCAACATCTCTTAAACGCTAGTAAAACTAAGTGCATGCTTTTCAACCGTTCTCTGCCCGCACCCGCCCACCCGACTAGCATCACCACCCTGGACGGTTCCGACCTAGAATATGTGGACAACTATAAATATCTAGGTGTCTGGTTAGACTGTAAACTCTCCTTCCAAACTCATATTAAACATCTCCAATCCAAAATCAAATCTAGAATCGGCTTTCTATTTCTCAACTAAGCCTTCTTCACTCACGCCGCCAAACTTACCCTCGTAAACCTGACTATCCTACCGATCCTCGACTTCGGCGATGTCATCTACAAAATAGCTTCCAATACTCTACTCAGCAAACTGGATTCAGTCTATCACAGTGCCATCCGTTTTGTTACTAAATCGCCTTACACCACCCACCACTGCGACCTGTATGCTCTAGTCGTCTGGCCCTCGCTACATATTCGTTGCCAGACCCACTGGCTCCAGGTCATCTATAAGTCTATGCTAGGTAAAGTTCCGCCTTATCTCAGTTCACTTGTCACGATAACAACACCCACCTGCACACGTTCCAGCAGGTATATCTCACTGATCATCCCCAAAGCCAACACCTCATTTGGCCGCCTTTCCTTCCAGTTCTCTGCTGCCAGTGACTGGAACAAATTGCAAAAATCACTGAAGTTGGAGACTTTTATTTCCCCCACCAACTTTAAACATCAACTGAGCAGCTAACCGATCGCTGCAGCTGTACATTGTCCATCTGTAAATAGCCCACCCAATCTACCTACCTCATCCCCATACTGTTTTTATTTACTTTTCTGCTCTTTTGCACACCAGTATCTCTACTTGCACATCATCATCTGCTCATTTATCACTCCAGTGTTAATCTGCTAAATTGTAATTATTCGCTCCTATGTCCTATTTATTGCCTACCTCCTCATGCCTTTTGCACACACTATATATATACTTTTTTTTTTACTGTGTCATTGACTTGTTTATTGTGTTATTGGCTTGTTTATTGTTTATTCCATGTGTGACTCTGTTTTGTTGTCTGTGTCACACTGCTTTGCTTTATGTTGGCCAGGTCACAGTTGTAAATGAGAACTTGTTCTCAACTAGCCTACCTGGTTAAATAAAAAATATTAAAATAAAAATCTACGTACAAATGACCTCTAACCTGTACCCCCGCACACTGACTCGGTACCAGTACCCCCTGTATATAGCCTCGTTGTTGTTATGTTATTGTGTTACTTTAAAAAAAGACTTTAGTTTATTTGGTATATATTTTCTGGGTTGGCGCCCCCCCCCCCCCCCCCCCCTTGGGTTGTGCCGTGGCGGAGATCTTTGTGGGCTATACTCAGCCTTGTCTCAGGATGGTAAGTTGGTGGTTGAAGATATCCCTCTAGTGGTGTGGGGGCTGTGCTTTGGCAAAGTGGGTGGGGTTATATCCTTCCTGTTTGGCCCTGTCCGGGGGTGTCCTCGGATGGGGCCACAGTGTCTCCTGACCCCTCCCGTCTCAGCCTCCAGTATTTATGCTGCAGTAGTTTATGTGTCGGGGGGCTGGGGTCAGTTTGTTATATCTGGAGTACTTCTCCTGTCCTATTCGGTGTCCTGTGTGAATTTAAGTGTGCTCTCTCTAATTCTCTCTTTCTCTCTTTCTTTCTCTCTCTCGGAGGACCTGAGCGCTAGGACCATGCCTCAGGACTACCTGACATGATGACTCCTTGCTGTCCCCAGTCCACCTGGCCGTGCTGCTGCTCCAGTTTCAACTGTTCTGCCTTATTATTATTGGAGCATGCTGGTCATTTATGAACATTTGAACATCTTGGCCATGTTCTGTTATAATCTCCACCCGGCACAGCCAGAAGAGGACTGGCCACCCCACATAGCCTGGTTCCTCTCTAGGTTTCTTCCTAGGTTTTGGCCTTTCTAGGGAGTTTTTCCTAGCCACCGTGCTTCTACACCTGCATTGCTTGCTGTTTGGGGTTTTAGGCTGGGTTTCTGTACAGCACTTTGAGATATCAGCTGATGTACGAAGGGCTATATAAATACATTTGATTTGATTTGATTAACCCTTATTGAACTGCACTTTTGGTTAAGGACTTGTAAGTAAGCATTTCACTGTAAGGTCTACCTACACTTGTTGTATTCGGCGCATGTGACAATGTTTGATTTGATTGATTTTGATGTCCATTGTTTAGCTGCAATGGAATGTTTGTATCCTGTATATTTGACTATTACATGTTGTTGGCACACCTACATATTTTAAGATGAATGCACTTACTGTAAGTCACTCTGAATAAGAGCATCTGCTAAATGACTCAAATGTCAAATGTAAATGTTTCACATGCAAAACTCACATTACTGTATTTAGTGATTATTATTAATCATGTTTTAAATAGTGATGTCCCAAATGTATAATTTGTATATTTCTTTATTAAAAGTGTAGTTATTTGTTATATTTAAAACCTACAGTTCTACATATTTCTCTGAGAGTGAGGCAGATATATAGCATTTTGGAAGAACACTGGATTATTTGTCTCTCTAAAAAAATCCTACAATGTGATTTTCTAGATTTTTTTCTCATTTTGTCTGTCATAGTTGAAGTGTATCTATGATGAAAATTACAGGCCTCTCATCTTTTTAAGTGGGAGAACTTGCACAATTGGTGTCTGACTAAATACTTTCCCCCCCCCCCTGTATAGTGTTTTGGAATAATCTCTTTAAATAGATTTACAGCTTTCAATCACATTGTCTTAATGGGGAGAGGGTGCGTGAAAAAGACAGAGTGGGAAAGGGAAAAATAGGGACCTTGTTTTGATCATAACAATAATGTGCTGTAGCCCTGGAAGTGAGTTGCTGATTGTCATTGAATAGGGATAAAAGTTACAGACAATTTATGTGTATTCAGAAACTCTACCAGAGTCAACATGCTGCCTGAATGACTCAACCCATAGAGTCAAATTATTTGACTCCACACTACTCATTATACAGTGCATTTATAGCACTGGATTTGACTTAATAAGTTGTCAAATACAGTGCCCTAATTACACTGTATAATGAGTAGTGTACAGACCTCCCATAGAGACATAGGAACAGCAGCCCACTATGATGTCAGACTGAGTTGTGAGACTGCAGAGTATGAAGAGGGGCTGAGGCTGGCTGGCAGACTAGCAGGTTGGAGTACACTTGCCCTCTCTGCTGGGGTTGTGGCTGAGGAGGTTATCAAGGTCCTGCAGGTGGAGGAGAAGGGAGAATAGACAGTGTGGGAGCCAGCCCAAGAGACACCCAGCCAGAACTAGCAGTGGAGGCAAAGTGATTTCCTGGCCTGGGATATATGAGTGTGATGACAGCTGAGGCTATATCATGCTCCAGCCTGCTGGGACGAATACGACTGAATTATTCCCTTCAAGGTCAGACTAATAGTGGTCAGTTGGGCGGAGAGGGGTCGACTGAGAACTGGACTAAACTACACATGGGTAATCAACAGATGAGGATGGTGATGATGATTTATGCATTTCCCACTTCAATAAGTGATACAGCATGAATGTACCATCATCAATATACCTACACAACTCAAAAGTTGTGAACATAGAATATCATCTTTAACATGTAACACTATCATGACTGCTGCTTTCATAACACATTTATCACATAATAAATAAAAAAAAATCACGAGATTGGAGTTTTGTGGTTTTGATTTATTTATAGAATAGGTCTACATAAATCATTGTTGGATACATACTTAATTACAGCTGTTTTTAGTTTATAGATGGTAAGTAAACAGAACACAATGGATTAAAGATGACTTACAAACAGAGGAACCATGAGTTAACTTCACACCTTTTTCCCCTAATCACTCTAACAGGGGTTGGACACACCGAGAGATAGAGAGAGAAATACTAAAGAGAAATAGCAGAATCAGCGCTTAGCTAAGACTTCTCATGTGAAAAATACATTACCAATGATGCCAGGGGGCGTCACAAAGTTATTATTTCAACCGTACATAGCTTGATGGAAATGAAAACACAAAGTACTCGTCACACAGAGATAGAGAGACATTTCCATAAACCCTTGACTCAATTCCTCCAGTCACAACTCCTCAGTTAATCCCAGGTAGAGAAATAGCCGCACAGGGAACAACACTCTTATACAGTAGTTATGGCAACATACAACTGCTTCAAACATTTAAATATTGCACCATATTTCATAGGAAATATTTACTGGAAGATAAATATATTATTAAGATCAAGAAGCTATGGAAAAGTGTTGGTGTGTACAGTATAGTAGCGTATGAAGCCTACTACATGGATAGTATAACGTATAGTTTATTTATTTATTTTTATTGTATTTTTGCTCTTTTATACAATGTATCTGATATAGTTTGTTTCATCAGATGGAGAGTTGTATCTCCAACTCTAATCAATACTATAATCGTATCCCCATGGTTGGGTGACCTCAGTTATGCATTGCCAGTGATGTAAAAACATTGTACATAACACTGTAATATATTTCTCTCCCACCAACATTTATCGGAAGTGGGATTCATCATGTTGTTCATGGGAAACTGAGTCCTGTCACATCTCTCTTAGTTTGATCTACCTTTCCTCTTTTGCCCTCCAGCTACTGCCTCCTTTCTAGAGGTTGGCAGGAACCCTGATGGGTTGGCACTGAGACTGCCACAGCATGTCACCCAGCAGACACACATGTATCTAGACAGGCTGGACAGACTGATTGAGGTGGTCTGCTCTGCTTTGCTTTGTTAGAGAGTAAAGTGATGATGGAATCAGTGAGGCTGTGCCATGGTGTTCAGATGAGATGATATACTGTGCTGTCTGTGTCTGGACTTGTCCTGATGCTCACAACCTCTCAGACAGGTTTAGCTGGCTTCAAAGCAGAAAGCATTGTGCCGTGCACGCTGACGGCTTTGTAGGGTTTCCTGGATAGGCTCCTTTGTGGATGAAAGCCCTGCTACCGCTAGGGGGGAGAGGCATTTTGTTCTGAGTGAAATGTAAAATGTGGAGCTTTGCTATGTTCTCTCTGCCTAATAAAATCAATAAAACGCTTGGCAGCCTTAGTCTGATCAGTACAAAAGGTGGGACTAGAAATGACAGAGTGGATGACACACTGTGTCTGCTCAGCAGAGGCAGTAGACCCATGTACAAACTAATAACACACACAGACACACACACACAGAGACACACACACACACACACACACACACACACACACACACACACACACACACACACACACACACACACACACACACACACACACACACACTGAGATCTAGATTCCAGAGTACCATTTCCCATGGAATATGAAATCACTCACACTATATACCAGGGATCATCAACTAGATTCTCCTTGAGCGGATGGTCAAGGGGCCAGAACATAATTACAAATCATTTGTAAACTGCAAATTGACCACAAGAAGCCCAAACGGATATAGTATTGAACTAAAACAGAATCATTTCAAACCTCTCTATTATGCTTGGGAATACTTTGGAACAGATATCCAAAATTAAAATAACTTAGGGGAGGGGGGGGGCAAATAACATCACCTGCCGCCAGTTGGGAAACCCTGCTATATCCCCTAAACATTCTATAGCCTTGTATATCATAGCCACAGCCTTTCCCAACAGAACCAACCTAAATACCATATTGTGATGAAAATGCATGGACGTGTATCAGAAGGAAGTATAGTTATGGTGTTTAAAAGAAAGAGAGTTAGGTTTTCAAAATGTCATGCAATGAGGCTAATAGTGTCTGATATGAATGTGTCAGAGCCTCCATCTCTCTCTCTCTCTCTGCCTGTCTGGTCCTTCTGTCCCTGCTGGGAGCTTCTAACCAGGCTTGTCTGCATGGTGTCAGTGCAGGTGCCTGCCTCTGAGGACGGCCACCCTCTATCTACTCAGCACAGAAGCTAATGGCGAATCAGGAAGCATGCTATTTACCACCGTACTGTACTTCATCCTTATTCTGAAACATTACAGCAGTGTCTGCCACTCCCTTAATCCAACACACTTTAATAAAATCTTCTCATCATCAACAAACAGTGAGTGTGCTACGAAATGTGGACTTTCTTTTATGGCTTTGGCCTACTTGTGTTATTTTGCAGCAATGTAAACTCAGCAAAAAATAAACGTCCTCCCACTGTCAACTGCGTTTATTTTCAGCAAACTTAACATGTGTAAATATTTGTATGAACATAAGATTCAACTACTGAGACTTAAACTGAACAAGTTCCACAGACATGTGACTAACAGAAATGGAATAATGTGTCCCTGAACAAAGGTGGGAGGTAATAATTAAAAGTAACAGTCAGTATCTGATGTGGCCACCAGCTACATTAAGTTCTGCAGTGCATCTCCTCCTCATGGACTGCATCAGATTTGCCAGTTCTTGCTGTGAGATGTTACCCCACTCTTCCACCAAGGCACCTGCAAGTTCCCGGACATTTCTGGGGGGAATGGCCCTAGCCCTCACCCTCCGATCCAACAGGTCCCAGACGTGCTCAATGGGATTGAGATCCGGGCTCTTTGCTGGTCATGGCAGAACACTGACATTCCTGTCTTGCAGGAAATCACGCACAGAACGAGCAGTATGGCTGGTGGTATTGTCATGCTGGAGGGTCATGTCAGGATGAGCCTGCAGGAAGGGTACCACATGAGGGAGGAGGATGTCTTCACTGTAACACACAGCGTTGAGATTGTCTGCAATGACAACAAGCTCCAGAGTGTAACGCTCATTCCTTTGACGATAAACGCAAATCCGACCATCACCCCTGGTGAGACGAAACAGCGACTCATCAGTGAAGATCACTTTTTGCCAGTCCTGTCTGGTCCAGCGATGGTGGGTTTTTGCCCAGAGGCAACGTTGTTGCCGGTGATGTATGGTGAGGACCTGCCTTACAACAGGCCTACAAGCCCTCAGTCCAGCCTCTCTTAGCCTATTGCGAACAGTCTGAGCACTGATGGAGGGATTGTGCTTTCCTGGTGTAACACGGGCAGTTGTTGTTGCCTTGCCATCCTGTACCTGTCCCTCAGGTGTGATGTTCGGATGTACCGATCCTGTGCAGGTGTGGTTACATGTGGTCTGCCACTGCGAGGATGATCAGCTGTCCATCCTGTCTCCCTGTAGCGCTGTCTTAGGCGTCTTACAGTACGGACATTGCAATTTATTACCCTGGCCACATCTGCAGTCCTCATGCCTCCTTGCAGCATGCCTAAGGCTCATTCACGCAGATGAGCAGGGACCCTGGGATTCTTTCTTTTGGTGTTTTTCAGAGTCAGTAGAAAGGCCTCTTTAGTGTCCTAAGTTTTCAAAACTGTGACCTTAATTGCTTACCGCCTGTAGGCTGTTTTTTTCTTAATGACCGTTCCACAGGTGCATGTTCATTAATTGTTTATGGTTCATTTAACATGCATGGGAAACAGTGTTTAAACCCTTTACAATGAAGATCTGTGAGTTTATTTGGATTTTTACGAATTATCTTTGAAAGACAGGGTCCTGAAAAAGGGACGTTTCTTTTTTTGCTGAGTTTATATTCAACAGACCTCCCACTGTTCCTTTGAATTGAGGGTTTTGTGGACGGGTAGAGAGATCTGGGATTTAGTTACATCTAGTGGCCTCACTAGGACTGAGATGAGGAAGTTTAATGAAACCCCCATTGCTATCAGCTCCAAGCAGGAAGCAGCTCAGTGCAGCTTGAGTGGAAAAGGTCAAACACTATGTGCCCTGCCTAAGATCCCTAGCCATATCCTCTCCCAATAGTCTACAATAGCACATCTAGTCTACAACAACAAGAGACTACAGGCAGCGTAAGATAATGAAAAAAAAACAGTGACTTACTTCTCAAAACAAACTAGAATATTTAGCGATGGCAACACTCTGTGAGCTGAAGTGGGGGTTAGTTTTATCTTTGATCCTGCTGTTACAGCCCATGAATTGACACAATAATCAGAGATTGTTCTATTCTTGAAACAGCCAGACGCTCCTCTCATAGTAGGTATTGCATTTAGAAGTTAAACTTCAAAGCTGCGCTTAGTGCGGGGCCGACTGTTAAGCAAATAAATTAAAGGTGAAGACCATTTAAATAAAGACACTGGTTGTAATCATACTGAAAACATGAATGTCCTCTGCAAGCTGACTAACAGAGAAAGAGGACTGAATAATAGATTGAAGGCACAGTAAAGCAGGTTTTAAAATCTCTCTCTCCCCTTCTCTCTCTGCTCTGACTGACACTCATTGTTCTGTGGTGTAATAGCTTTACATCCTCTCTCTGTGGTGGAAAAAACAGAGAAACTATTGGCCCTGTAGTCAACAGAGAGAGAGGCAGAGCCCTAAACATAGCTATCGGCACTGGCCCTCTGGCCCAACCCTTCCCACTGGAGCAGCCAGCCAGGAAGAGGCAGGGGAGGAGAGGTGGGCTGGATCAGTGTTTGTTCAGTGCTTCCATTCCAGCACTCCAACATCACCTCCCACTCAGTGAGCACAAACAACATCTCCCAGAGAGAGGTACATACACGCACGCACACAGAGAGAGGGAGAGGGCAGAGCACAGGATAGCCATAAGATTTTGCGAATGTAGTTCTTGTCATTTCTTATATCTCTTCAGAACAGTTCTATGCCAGAATGTGGAGCCCAGCGCGGTATATGGCTGGAAAAATGTACCTGTCGCTGTACTCCTAATTATCCCGAAATGATGAACGTTGAATCGAGAAGTTTGGAATACTGCATTTTTTGTTAAACTGATGTTGTCGTCAGAATGATAGGCTAGCTAATGCTATAGCAGCCCATTGGATTCCATGAAAATGTGACGCCTAGCGTTTGGGTGAGTAACTACCAGAAGTGTTGTGGAATCCAATGGGTTGCTTTAGTATTAGCTAGCATGCTGACGAAAACAAATGTTTCGTTAAAAACTAGAAGTATTTAAATATTCTCAATGTCTCATTTTGGATAATGGGATAATTAGGTGTACAGCACCATCTCCCATCTGTGGATTGATGTATGTTTTCTGAGCGATATATCATGCCGGCCTCATTGTGTCCTGATCAGCCTGCCGTTCCGACCTTACAGGGAAGATGTATTTACAGCGACCGCAAGGTCGTAATCTTTAGACCTTACGGTCGCTGTAAGTACATCTTCCCTTAGCACAGGGGGGAAGCGAGGCAAGGAGGTAGGTGGATGGGAGGGTGGCCAGTGCAGTCAGAGCCGTGAATTGGAGGGCTGGAGATGCTTTTTGCATTCCAATGAGACTCCATCAGAAAATGTTCAGCATCAAGGTTAATCTAGATGTCAAAGTCTGCTGACAGTGGAGGAGATTGCTCCTGGGTGACATCCTGTCTGAAGTCTTAACGCTGCAGTCAATTTCATCCCTCCCTCCAGGAAATGGAGTCGGGCTTGCCATTTTTGTGGACGTATGCATCCCTGTATATGGCAGGATTTTCTCGTGTTTTGTCATTGTATGATGCATGTGGTATCAATGCTGTGTCTGAATGCATCTAGGACAACAGTCGGATCAACTGTGATTGGCTAATTCTTTCAAACAAGCTCGGCCCAAAAAAACACAACATGCAAAGTCAAGGTAAATCAGTACAAAACTGCTTATGAGACAACGGTCATAGTTATATATCATAGGACTAACATCTGACAGAAAATGGCATCACACAATCTTATTTGAACTTTTCTTCAAAATACCTATCTTCTGAACCTGTACGGTTTTACTGAAGTCTCCAAGATAAAAGAGGTAACTGCTAGTTTCTAGTCTCATAAATGAAGAGGTGTTTCTAAAATCAGACACATAATGTTTTATTAAATGCTTTGAAGGTAAGTAAAAAAATATGAATTATGTAGGGAAGCAGAGAGAGGATAACTACCTGTTGTTGGTTGGATGGCTGTTCTGCAACACCAGCACTTATGCTGACTCCATTGCGCATAAGATATTCATCCTGTCCACAATTCAGTAACATTACCTTATTGAAAATTATGAACGTAGCAGCAAACCTTGATAAGCTGGCAACAAGAAAGTATCTTAGACTATGTTTCTGGTGTAAGCTTGCAGTTCCAGCTGAGTGTATGGGGACTATTGGAGACAGGCAGGCAGGCAGGCCGTGTGTGCGTCTGTGGTGTAGCAGCCTAGCTCCACAAGCCCCTGGGTTATGAAGTGCTCAAAGAGAGCTCATTTCAACTGCAATGTTCCGCTTTTCTGCTTCCCTCCTCACTCCTCCCTCCTCCCCATCATGATTAAGGTCTTAAACCCCTCATCAATCGTCAGCCTCTTCACTGCAGAAGCTCTAACAGGACACCAGCAGCCTGCTCTGTTCTGTTCTCCTATCTGCTCTGTTCTGCTCTCCTATCTGCTCTGTTCTGCTCTCCTATCTGCTCTGTACTGCTCTGGCCAATAAACAGCACTATGCATTGCCACTGGAAGATGTTTGGAGGTGGGGATGTTGCGATTTTTACCCTGTTCGCGCTACAGACAGCTGTCTCGGTCCGCTAATACAGGACTAATAAAGGCCCAGTGTAGAACTTTTGTGAGAATTTATTTGATCAAAATTTGAATGAATATATTTTTGGATTGCGATTTTTCAGGGGGTGCTACAGCAACCTCAGCACCCCTAATTCCCACAGCTATGGTGCTATGTCCCTGTGCTAAAACATGCAAGCATATGACCTTGCACCATCAAAGCTCTGCTCTGCCCTCCTCTCCATAGCTTCTGACCTGCAGGGATTACCCCCAGCATGGCCATCAAATGTAAGGGATATCTTAAAGCTGGGGCCAAAAACCCATTTCATTGGTCATTTCCCCCCTTGTCTGCAAGGTGTACTGGTTAGAGTGAGCTGCAACCTTTGGAGCTGCCCCACTGTCCACCTCTTCCCTGTCACTGTCACTCTCCCTGGATGATCTCTCCACTCAGTCACACACCATCTCAGGCCATCTCTGGTATTCTTAGAAACAACTAATTCATCTATTTCCTCTCTGATGGCTCTGGGGGGATAAATAATAAATATACATCACATAAAGACACGTTGCCCTCCAACGCTCTCTCTCTCCCCTCAATAGCCCTCTGAAAGTCCCCCATCCACCATCTTCCCCCCCGCTTGCTGCTACCATCAGTACTAAAGCATACTCTGTCCATGTGTCATTGACAAGGTAAATGGGGTTAATGCTTGGCTCTGGCGGTGGCCTGTCTGTCACAATCACACACCTAATGATGGGAGTAATCCTGAGGATACAGTGACAGGAGTTGTGATGTCCCACTCCCAGGCTATGAGGGGGCTATAAGGGGGCTACAATGGGACTATGAGGGGCAGTAAGAGGGCTACGGGGGGGCTATAAGAGGGCTATGAGGGGGGTATGAGGGGGCTATAAGGGGACTATGAGGGGGCTACAGGGGGACTATGAGGGGGCTACAATGGGACTATGAGGGGGCTATGAGGGGGCTATAAGGGGACTATAAGGGGACTATGAGGGGGCTATGAGTTGGCTATAATGGGACTATGAGTGGGCTATGAGGGGACTTTGAGGGGGCTACAAGGGGGGTATGAGGGGGCTATAAGGGGACTATGAGGGACAGTAAGAGGGCTATGAAGGGGTATAAGAGGACTATGAGGGGGATATGAGGGGACTATGAGGGGGCTATAAGGGGACTATGAGGGGGCTATAAGAAGGCTATGAGGGGGATATGAGGGGGCTATGAGGGGGATATGAAGGGGCTATGAGGGGCAATAAGAGGGCTATAAGAAGGATATGATGGGGCTATAAGAGGGCTATGAGGGGGCTATAAGGGGACTATCAAGGGGCCATCAGGGGACTATCAGGGGGCTACGAGGGGACTACGAGGGGACTATCAGGGGGCTATGAGGGGACTATCAGGGGGATATGAGGGGACTATCGGGAATATGAGGAGACTATCAGGGGACTGTCAGGGGGATATGAGGGGACTATCAGGGGGAAATGAGGAGACTATCAGGGGACAATCAGGGGGCTATGAGTGGGCTATCAGGGGGCTATGAGGGGACTATCAGGGGACTATCAGTGGGCTATGAGGGGACTATCAGGGGACTATGAGGAGACTATCAGGGGGCTATGAGTGGACTATCAGGGGGCTATGAGGAGACTATCAGGGGAATATCAGGGGGCTATGAGGAGACTATCAGGGGGCTATGAGTGTACTATCAGGGGACTATCAGAGGGCTATGAGTGGACTATCAGGGGGCTATGAGGAGACTATCAGGGGAGTATCAGGGGGCTATGAGGAGACTATCAGGGGAGTATCAGGGGGCTATGAGTGGACTATCAGGAGACTATCAGGGGGCTCTGAGGGGACTATCAGGGGGCTATGAGGAGACTATTAGGGGGCTATGAGTGAACTATCAGGGGGCTATGAGGAGACTATCAGTGGACTATCAGGGGGCTATGAGTGGACTATCAGGGGGCTATGAGGAGACTATCAGGGGGCTATGAGTGGACTATCAGTGGGCTATGAGGGGACTATCAGGGGACTATCAGAGGGCTATGAGTGGACTATCAGGGGGCTATGAGGAGACTATCGGGGGAGTATCAGGGGGCTATGAGGAGACTATCAGGGGAGTATCAGGGGGCTATGAGTGGACTATCAGGGGACTATCAGTGGGCTATGAGAGGACTATCAGGGGACTATGAGGAGACTATTAGGGGGCTATGAGTGAACTATCAGGGGGCTATGAGGAGACTATCAGTGGACTATCAGGGGGCTATGAGTGGACTATCAGGGGGCTATGAGGAGACTATCAGGGGGCTATGAGTGGACTATCAGTGGGCTATGAGGGGACTATCAGGGGACTATCAGAGGGCTATGAGTGGACTATCAGGGGGCTATGAGGAGACTATCAGTGGACTATCAGGGGGCTATGAGTGGACTATCAGGGGGCTATGAGGAGACTATCAGGGGGCTATGAGTGGACTATCAGTGGGCTATGAGGGGACTATCAGGGGACTATCAGAGGGCTATGAGTGGACTATCAGGGGGCTATGAGGAGACTATCGGGGGAGTATCAGGGGGCTATGAGGAGACTATCAGGGGAGTATCAGGGGGCTATGAGTGGACTATCAGGGGACTATCAGTGGGCTATGAGAGGACTATCAGGGGACTATGAGGAGACTATCAGGGGGCTATGAGTGGACTATCAGGGGGCTATGAGGAGACTATCGGGGGAATATCAGGGGGCTATGAGGAGACTATCAGGGGGCTATGAGTGTACTATCAGGGGACTATCAGAGGGCTATGAGTGGACTATCAGGGGGCTATGAGGAGACTATCAGGGGAGTATCAGGGGCCTATGAGGAGACTATCAGGGGAGTATCAGGGGGCTATGAGTGGACTATCAGGGGGCTATGAGGAGACTATCAGGGGAGTATGAGGAGACTATCAGGGGGCTATGAGTGAACTATCAGGGGGCTATGAGGAGACTATCAGGGGGCTATGAGGGGACTATCAGGGGGCTATGAGGGGACTATCGGGGGGCTATGAGTGGACTATCAGGGGGCTGTCAGGGGACTATCAGGGGGCTGTCAGGGGACTATCAGGGGGTTCTGAGGGGACTATCAGGGGGCTATGAGGAGACTATTAGGGGGCTATGAGTAGACTATCAGTGGACTATCAGGGGGCTATGAGTGGACTATCAGGGGGCTATGAGTGGACTATCAGGGGGCTATGAGTGGACTATCAGTGGGCTATGAGGGGACTATCAGGGGACTATGAGGAGACTATCAGGGGGCTATGAGTGAACTATCAGGGGACTATCAGGGGGCTCTGAGGGGACTATCAGGGGGCTATGAGGAGACTATCAGGGGGCTATGAGGGGACTATCAGGGGGCTATGAGGGGACTATCGGGGGGCTATGAGTGGACTATCAGGGGGCTGTCAGGGGACTATCAGGGGGCTGTCAGGGGACTATCAGGGGGCTCTGAGGGGACTATCAGGGGGCTATGAGGAGACTATTAGGGGGCTATGAGTGAACTATCAGGGGGCTATGAGGAGACTATCAGGGGGCTATGAGGGGACTATCGGGGGGCTATGAGTGGACTATCAGGGGGCTGTCAGGGGACTATCAGGGGGCTAACGTAAATGTCAACATGTTTTTTATTTCAGTGATTCATTATGAAATACTATATCAGACAATCAATGTGTAATGTTCTTTATGTTATTAGAAATGTCATCGCCTTGTAACACCAATGCCTAAATGTTCCTTTCCTCAAAGTTTACTATACTTGTAAACATTTTCAATCTAGTGTTGTGCAGACTGTTGATAAACATGTCTCTGAGTCTGTTGGTTCCTATAGGATCTTTTTGCAACATCCTCAGAAGAGACATTTGTCTGTTTCCTTCCAATTAGGACCTAATCCGGCATGAATGGGCTCTGTGCACTCCATTTGATGAGTAAAAGTCACCCTATGTTTTTTTCTTTAAATTATAACGAGTTTGTAAAGTGTGCCTCTATTTGAGCCTGTGCTGGATTTGTGCACTCATCCATGGAGGAGGTGTTCGGAAAGGAAGAGGGCAGAGTTGTTAACTAGCGGAGATTCAATCATAGGAAGGAGCAGGATAGGGTTGTGTGGTGTACTACCAGGGGAAATCTCCTCGTTTACTTTGCCTGGGAGATCAGGATGCATGCAGGTGCATTGTGAAGTCATTGAATGCAGACAGTCAGTCAATGTAGACAGTCAGTCAATGCAGACAGTAGGCAGCAGCAGGCCTGAAGACAGACAGGAATATTAAAAGAAGTGGCATCTTATCGCACATAACCATGTCGGAGTCACACCACTGTCGTGGAAAGCTTCTGCAATCCCCCTCCGTGCTCTGTCATACAGAGACAACTACTGGATTTTTCTAAATATGAAGAGAAGGAATAAACTAAGAGACCAGATTACAAATGTTCCAGTCACGTTCCATTCCAATAGTCGGATGCACCTCGGAAACTTTGCAGATGTGAACTCAGAGATTAAGGCGAAGAAGAGTTTTTGCGATGTTGTGATGAGTAGGCAGAAAATGGAAACGCTTCTTTTGAAGTACTTGCAAAAAACGATGAGAAAACTTTGAGTATGTCGCCATTCTAACATAAAGGAACTTTTCATTGAAATAAAAGTACATTATTTGTACGTTTTGACCAGAGAATTCATATTGAAACTTTTGAAATACATTTTTGTTGAAGTAGACAAATGATTGTGTACATAAATGTTAATATGAAAATGATCACAAAATAATATCTCTCCTTGTTAAAGAAAATGAAGATAGGCAAAACATGGTGCCAGTATGGCTCAGCATTGAATAATTATGGATGTATCATTGGGGTGTTATTGAGACCAAACACAACCTTGAATGATTCACATTACTCAGCAAAAGCAGGAGCAGCGAGAGAGGAGAGGGAGAGAGAGCACTTTCTCCCGAAGCCCCAGTGTTTGTCATCACAGTGCAATGTTTCAAGCAGCCCCCATAGCTACAGAGTGCTCTATCACTACTACTTAATGAATAATTCACGTCACTGTGTTTTGCCAAGTTTGCTATTGTTTAACATTGGGAGAGCTGTGGAACATAAAGGATTGTTTGCTTAATGGAACCTTGTGCACATTGAGAGAAGAAAACATTCTCAAGCATTTGATGAATGCTTTAACTTGAATCTAAGTGTTTAGAGTATGGAAAATGAGAGGAAGGTACTGCACTAATGTATAGTGTTACGATGTGTATAATGTCCAGTAGTGCATTGCCTATTGTATAAACTGACAGAATTGAAACATCAGGGTCATGACTATTTGAAGGCAGTTGAATAACATTATTCACAACCTGGAAAACAAGATGAAGTATACTACAATGTCATAAAAATGTACTTTTTAGGAGACAGCAACTGACAGATAATAATGCAATATCATAGCTATAGCTCTTTTCTCTGGCTAGATGTACTGTACATGAGATACATGACTATTACTAGAATACACTGAAAGAACAAAACAATGAGCTGGGATGAGAGGGAGTGGGGGCCTATGTAAGATCTTCATAATCACTTTCTACTTTACTGTATGCTTCTTGCTGAAAGTCTGTCCTGATTACTCTACTGAGTCTAAATCCTCTTTATGTCACATCCTAACATCCTGACTCACAATGTCACATTATAATCACATGTTCAAAATGATAAGCCTAAATAAAGTAGATGAAATTCATTAAAACCAACAGAAATAACATAGTAACAAAAAATGAAAGATTATCAAAATATCTATAGAATTCACTCACCATAACAACACATCAAGAAACTAAAATAGTCTAAATAGGAAATGAAATAAGTTAACATATTTTTTGTGACATAGAAATGTACAGTATATACATTCAATTTTAAATTAAGATGTCTGTGTTGATTGGTGGCTCTGTCTTTTCTATGAGTTCACATCTCATTGAAAAGCTGTTTCCCATCAGTAACTAATCACCTCGTTGGATCCAGAGTCAGAAGATAGATCCAGCCAATCAGAGTGCAGTAAGGCCTACTTTAATAAGTCCCTGCCAATTGTCTGACTTGCCAATATCAAGCAGTCATCTCCAACATGTGACATACTGTACCTTTAGCGAGAAACATGGCAGATATCCACACTTTGAAAATAAAAATAAATTAAAAATATATATAATATATATTTATAAAAGGAAAAAGAAAATCACCTGGGGAGTTTGATCTTCTGTCAAGATGGCAGGATCCCAAAAGCAAAACAAATTTCCAGGGTTTTCAGCTTTTTTAAATTTAATTTGTTTGGTGTTTTTTTTGGTCGTTTTCTTCCTGTTTTTTGTTTTAGTTTTTTTTGTGATACTTTAAGTTGGCTGTTTTTACGAAAAACTTGAAGTATGTCCTCTTCATATAGTATACAGCAACTGTACATTTTTGAATGCAGGTAAACAAAATGTAAAAGTACTTTTTTTTAAGACTGTTATCCAGTGTATCGAAAGGAGTAGCAGGCACTTAAGTCCATCCCCATTTTGTAGGTGTTTGCCAGTGGAGCAATAAGGTACTCGTTGCTTGAGTTATTCCTGGGTTTTTATTCATCTGTTGGGTAGAGACAGACAACAAAACAGACAGATCGACAAAACTCAACATACACTAGCCCAGGATGTCCAGGTAGACAGGTGTGGCTTTTCCCAAGGCATAAAGGATTTTCTGGATGTCCTTGATGTTCAGCCTCTGCTGGGGCTCCCTCTGCCAGCAACCCAACATGATGTCATACACCTCCTTGGGACAAGCTCGTGGCCTCTCCAGAACCCGTCCTTGCGTAATACACTCGATGACCTGGGGTAGGGGAATGAGAGCGATAGAGAGAGAGAGTGGGGTCACTCATTACAACCCAATTTTGAGCATTATACTGTTTGTCAAAAGCATAACAAGCCATTTACAGGCAGAATTAGGTTTTGCTTAATCAGTGTTGTTAGCACCCCCGAGGCTATGGCACCACACTATTTATACAGCAGTAATTATATGAGTGCAATGTCAAGGTCATAAAGCAGGTTTCAAAGTATGAGGTTTTGTAGTACACATAAACAAACAAACTTGTAGTGTAGTTCATGCAATATCCATGCGTCAGACATGCCTGTTAGGGACATGCAGAGTAGGGTTGAATATTTTCTCTGTATTTTACAAATGTTCCCTCGCAAGAATAAATCCCTTTTTTCCTGGGTAACCCAATATTTCCCATCAAAACTGGAAGTGTCATTATAAAGCATATAAATATGTCTGGATTTGATTCGAGCATTTATTGTTTCGAAACTTCAAGCCTGATGCTACCTGAGCTTGATGAGCCATACATTAAAGACATTTTATGAGCCCAAGCCCAAAAAAGTCCAACTGATGGTGTCATTATCCAGTAGGCCTACATTGCCTATTATATATAGGCTATAGCACATTACGAAAACAGATAAGCCCATTAATGTAGCTATGCTCTCTTGGGTAAATAAACGATACAAGCTCCAGTAGGCTAATCTTTCTGAGGGTGGACTGTATTACTGTACTGTATTACTGTACTGTATTGTATTATGCCATATTATATGTCTGAAATTATGCTCCTCGTTCAAACTATCAAGCTGAGAGAGAACATGCAACTATGGTGCAGGACATGCGGCCTTCAAAGTTACAATTATAGGATAGCAAATCTGGTTGAATTTGGAAATATCATAGGGCCTATTTTACATTTTTACAATTAGTAGACTGACGCATATCTTTCATAATATTCCCCCTAATGTTGTGCGACATGCGTATTAGCCTACTTCCTATTTGCTGCTTCATTCCTTCCTCACTTTCAACAATTCATTGAAATACATTTTGATGTCCTTATCTTCATCATTGTAATGACATGCTTGAAAAATTTCGGACTAGACTAAGATGCAGACTGCCTTCACTTCTCTTCACGAAGATTGAATGGTTATGGGTGAGAGGTATAAATAAATAACTGATTCAGCCTACCGCCATCAAGCATTCTTCCTTCCCCTCTTGAGTTCTATTGGCTGCTGTACTTAACATTCAGCCAACAAGAGCTTGCATCCCTCTTCGAATAATCTATTAGTAGTTTTTCATGCAAGCTATTCTAGGTTAGCTTTTCGCGGGACTCTACGAGCTAAGGAGTGTTTTTTAAGGCCAGTGGAGCACAGGTGCAGAGGCACTTGCATAACCCATCATTCATTAGATATATGGCTAATGCTGCATCAAATGTATTACGTGAAAGGGTATGATAAGACATCTATAGGAAAATAATGATCTATTTTGGATGCAATTTGAATGGAATTGATGGAGAGAGAGAAAGACCGCGAGAGCGTCGGCTGATTTAAAACAACTAAACTCAGCAAAAAAGAAACGTCCTCCCACTGTCATCTGCGTTTATTTTCAGTAAACTTAACATGTGTAAATATTTGTATGGACATAACAAGAGTCAACAACTGAGACTTAAACTGAACAAGTTCCACTGACGTGACTAACAGAAATGAAATAATGTGTCCCTGAACAAAGGTGGGAGGTCATAATTAAAAGTAACAGTCAGTATCTGATGTGGCCACCAGCTACATTAAGTACTGCAGTGCATCTCCTCCTCATGGACTGCACCAGATTTGCCAGTTCATGTTGTGAGATGTTACCCCACTCTTCCACCAAGGCACCTGCAAGTTCCCAGACATTTCTGGGGGGAATGGCCCTAGCCCTCACCCTCCGATCCAACAGTTCCCAGACGTGCTCAATGGGATTGAGATCTGGGCTCTTTGCTGGCCATGGCAGAACACTGACATTCCTGTCTTGAAGGAAATGACGCACAGAATGAGCAGTATGGCTGGTGGCATTGTCATGCTGGAGGGTCATGTCAGGATGAGCCTGCAGGAGGATGTCTTCCCTGTAATGCACAGCGTTGAGATTCCCTGCAATGACAACAAGCTCAGTCCGATGATGCTGTGACACAACGCGCCAGACCATGACGGACCCTCCACATCCAAATCGATCCCGCTCCAGAGTACAGGCCTCAGTGTAATGCTCATTCCTTTGACGATAAACGCGAATCTGACCATCACCCCTGGTGAGACAAAACCGCGACTCGTCAGTGAAGAGCACTTTTTTCCAGTCCTGTCTGGTCCAGGGACGGTGGGTTTGTGCCCATAGGCGACGTTGTTGCTGGTGATGTCTGGTGAAGACCTGCCTTACAACATGCCTACAAGCCCTCAGTCCAGCATCTCTTAGCCTATTGCGAACAGTCTGAGCACTGATGGAGGGATTGTGCTTTCCTGGTGTAACTCGGGCAGTTGTTGTTGCCATCCTGTACCAGTCCCACAGGTGTGATGTTCAGATGTACCAATTCTGTGCAGGTGTTGTTACACGTGGTCTGCCACTGCGAGGACGATCAGCTGTCCGTCCTGTAGCGCTGTCTTAGGCGTCTCACAGTACGGACATTGCAATTTATTGCCCTGGCCACATCTGCAGTCCTCATGCCTCCTTGCAGCATGCCTAAGGCACGTTTACGCAGATGAGCAGGGATCCTGGGCATCTTTCTTTTGGTATTTTTCAGAGTCAGAAGAAAGAACTCTTTTGTTTCCTAAGTTTTCATAACTGTGACCTTAATTGCCTACCTTCTCTAAGCTGTGTGTCTTAACGATCGTTCCACAGGTGCATGTTCATTAATTGTTTATGGTTCATTGAACAAGCATGGAAAACAGTGTTTAAACCCTTTACAATGAACATCTGTGAAGTTATTTCGATTTTAAGGAATTATCTTTGAAAGACAGTGTCCTGAAAAAGGGACTTTTTTGTTGTTGTTGATGAGTTTATATTCGAGTGATACGCTGCAATAAAAATGTACAATTAAAATATGGTGGCCCCCGAAATCCAGATCGAGATGTGTAAATTCGAAATGCGTTCAGTCCTTATATAGCATAGGCTATGTTGCAGAAAATGTAGGCCTACCTGTCACAAGACAAAAAGTTACCAAGATGAGATGATACATGCATTGTGAACTGTGCTCCTACTGAGATGCGCTGTCTGTCCCCACCCCGAGCTGTCTGTCCCCACCCTGAGCAGACAGTAGAGAGTAGGCCATAGAGAAGCCATATTTAATGTATATATTTTAACAGTTCCATTTCACATCATGCTGTTCATATAAATCATTTATTATAATTTACCGGTTTCTCACAGTTATTTATCCTGGGAAATGTGAGTGGGTTTGGGCAGGAAATCTCGGTATATCTCAGTAACCTAGTTTCCCGGTATTTTTTTAATATATTTTTTTACCTTTATTTAACCAGGCAAGTCAGTTAAGAACAAATTCTTATTTTCAATGACGGCCTAGGAACAGTGGGTTAACTGCCTGTTCAAGGGCAGAACGACAGATTTTGTACCTTGTCAGCTCGGGGATTTGAACTTGCAACCTTTCGGTTACTAGTCCAATGCTCTAACCACTAGGCTACACTGCCGCCCCAGTATTCAACCCTAATGCAGAGAGTTTGGCCGCTGCAGTTTCTGAATTATAATGAATTTACATGACACTTCAACATTATCTAGCAGACATGTTAGCTCCCCTTTAACATTATATGGGGAATACTAAAACTTTGTATGAATGGTATTAATTGTATAAAACCAAATGTCTAGAATGCGCATTATGATGCATTTACATAACACTACAACATTATATGGCAGCCATGTTAGCTCCATAGAGGTCTTATTAAATTAATGAGTATTCTAATTCCTAATTCTATGGTTCATTCCCCATTAACATTACACAGGGAATATTTAAACATTGTAAATGAATGTTCTAGAATAAGAACATTCAACATTCTTAAAGTTGGCCTAACTCTCTAAATATATGGCTCTGGGGACATGTTTCATTTCACAGGTGATCCCTTTGGGCTAGGGGGGAAATTGGGTCTCTATGAGTTGTATTGATCTGTGTTTGTTCGGTGTGTTCTGTTGAATGGCTATGAGAATAACTGCCTCACGTTCCCATCCACAGACACACACACACAAAGGAACCCGGACATGAACAATCATTACCAATTAATCCACTCTGTGCAGTTCAAACAGGTCAAGGATGATAATGTGATTGCCATGCTAGTGAAGCACACCTGTGAGTTTTATGTTATGTTATTGATGTTGTCATGTTATTTAGCTTTGCTGCTCATTTTGATTGGATAGTAGGTGTGTTTATTGGTACATATCATATTGAGACCTGTGTAGCTAAAAATAGGACCACTTCAAGGTAGGGTTAAACATATCAACTCCAGTAAGTATGGTAACTTTGTTCTGCTGTCTGTGTTTATTTTGGGAGCATTTTGAGAGGCTGTGTTGTCGTCAGCGTGATGCTCTGTCTGCACAACTGCAGCCAAAAGGCTCTTTCCACAGGCGTTCGTTGAGTCAGTGAGTCACCACAGCCCCCCGTCTGCAGCCGAGACCGGGCACATTTACATTCACAGCACATTCACATAATTCACATTTATAAAATACTTCTGTCTGGGCCTCTGGTTATGGTTTCTATACCTATGGCTGGCTTCAGGATTGATTCATAATGCTGCTTTTCAGGTCTCAACGTAATGGAACAAGCAAATATATAAACAATGGCTCTGTCAGACTGGACATGCTGACGTTTGGCTGGAACTTGGGGCATTGTTGTTCTGAGATTTTAATTATCATGCCTTTTTAAAAAATGGTGGAATTGGTTTGGTGGACTATTGAACTCACAAATGAGTATAGTCCTTCATAGCTTCTGTCAATGTCAACAGTGTGATGTCTTTATGGTGGTTGGTTGAGAGGAATTTCAGTGGCACAGTGACTGTCTGCACATCATCACTACTTATATGTTCTATAGATAGAAAGCCTGGTGTAAAATGACTGTTGCTCACCTCACATGCCATCCCTTGTCTTTTATATCTATGGTGGCTATAAGACTTATGCGTGTGTTTGTGTGTAAATGGGAGTAATTTAATTTCAACACTCTCAGCTCACACTAACAGTTGCTGCTCTCTTGTCACCTTTGTTTAAGTCTTAATTGATTTCTCTTCTGGTCCAATATTGAGCCCAAAGGCCACTCTAAGAATAGGCCAATTAGCCTCTCCCACACTGCACCATTCTAGGGATTAGTAAGAGCGTTATGAATCACTGGCCCTGATTATCCACTGATGTGGTTTTAGTACGAGTGTGACTGTTGGATGGTAGTCTTTGCCGAGGAAGCAACAACTGTCGAATGCACATTATTGCATTGTGTGGTTATGTTGCTTATTTTCATTTCTGTTTTTCAGAAAAAGAGCAGAATACAAAAGATGGGTGTGCTACAGTACCTCGTTGTTGGCCAGTTGAAACCATGGCTGCTTCCCGTAGGTGAAGATCTCCCAGAGGATGACACCGAAGCTCCACACGTCGCTCTCTGTGGTGAACTTTCTATACATTATGCTCTCAGGGGGCATCCAGCGGATGGGCAGCATGGTGTGGCCTCCCACCTGTCAGAGAGAGAGAGATAGAGAGACATGGAGGGAGAGAGAGATAGAAAGACAGAGGGAGAGATATGGAGGGAGAGAGCGAGAGGGAGAGAAAGAGAGCAAGAGAGAGAGAGACATGGAGGGAGAGAGAGATAGAAAGACAGAGGGAGAGATATGGAGGGAGAGAGCGAGAGGGAGAGAAAGAGAGCAAGAGAGAGAGAGAGAGATGGAGGGAGAGAGAGAGAGAGAGAGAGAGAGAGAGAGAGAGAGAGAGAACAACAGATGTCAGCACAGTGTTATGGACCTGGGCTAACTGGATTTAAAACAACTGAAAAAGAAAACAATTGTACATGTCAAAGAAAATGACATTTTCACCAAAAGGCATGCAGAAGACACAATTTGAATACTTCTAGATGGTCTTTTCTAGTTTATTTTATTTATTCATTTATTTACTTTAAACTTGTATTTTTCTTATAAAATATTTGAGAAGAAGGGAAACCTACACAGCCCTGTAACACAGAAGATGAAGAAGAGTCAAATGAGGCTCAGCTGGGAGGAGGAAGAGAAGATGGAGCCAAGAGAGGGAAGGAAAAAGGATCCATTAAAGAAGTTTGACAGCTTCAAGCCATGCAGCAACATAAATGACGTCTTCCCTTCAGCCTTCCCTTCCCACTGACAGATATTCATCGATTAAAACAATGAGTCATTAATGATCTGTGCCCTCGTCTTTAACTCAACTGGATTGTTTCTAAATCCTTTTCCTAATCAGGTCAATTACACTGTGTATAATCACATCCGTGGAAGGATTGAACAAGAGTGCCTTTCAATAGGGGATGTCTGATTATTGTTACTTTCAACTCTTAAGTGGTAGCTGCATATTAATGACAGAGCTCATTGGCACTGAACTCACTATGGGTCAATGTATTGACTGAGCATGTGAATACAAAGAAGTTAACATTACATTACATTCCCACATTGCTGATACTGTAGCTATAAAGGACCAGTCTACCATGTCTGCCATCGATAATAACATCAGTTTCCTTCAGGTAATTATGTATTGTTGGTTTATCTTTGTTAAATTTGGCCCACTGAACATTATAATAAGTTGTTCTGTTTTACATCTCCAATATACTCACCCCTTCCTTCTCCCCCTCCTCCTCCTCCTCCTCCTTGTCCGCCTGCTCTGCTTTTTTAAGATTTATGACGGTTTATTAATGAGATTATGGTAAAATGTCTGCTGGACCACGTCCCATAAAGCCTGTGTGAATATGGAACCCTAACGCCACTACCACACTCTACTGATCTTCTTCCAAGCTGAAAAGAGAAAAAGGCTGTTTCAAAAATCAAATGTATTCATGTTCAATCATATAAATGAACCACATCTAATTATAAATAAGGGGGATGCAGATTTCAAATGTGTGTCTGTACTGTGCAGAAAAGGGTATCCGATAGTAAAATGTGAAGCCAAAGCAGTTCTAAGAGTTGTAATACGTTCCAGGACTATTAGAGAAAGGGGTATTGGTCTATCATATAATACACACACTACAACCCCAATGTTCACTGTAACACTGTAAATTGTCTTACCTTGAAACTCCACCATTGCCATATCTCTACCCTACTATCTCATCTCCTGATACATCCCCAGCTCTACCTCATTATCAATACTTGACAAGGAACATGTCGGAATGCCCGGGGAAGTACCTTCTCCTACATACTACATTTGCAAGGGACTCTGAAGTGAATTGGTTTCCCTGCTGCAATGACCTGACACCCTTTCCATTCATTCATCTTTATGTGGACAGATTGTTCCTCACCAGACTAATGTTGTTGGCACTACATGAGTAGGTACACCGCTCCATAATGCAGGCTGGTGTCCAACACATAGAGAGAGTAGAACAGGAGGATGATCCAAATTCACATATCGTTTTTGAAAACTTACCACGGTTCTATGATATTTGCATAATTCATAGAATGACAGATCTGTGTTTGTTATGCTAGCTCGGTCTGTCTTAGGGGACTGGGTCTGCTTCTCGGAGGCAGAGTATTTGTGAACTTGTTCATGTGTTTGTGTGTGTGTGCTGGGCGATTAAATGAATTGATTGAATTTCAATTAATCTTAATGGCTTCTCCCTGGCAAGCACCACCCTCAATTCAGTCTGGGGTTGAACGGAGGACCGTGGAAGCATATAAATCAGAGTGTGGGCTTCCCTTGGAGCAGAATTCAAACTGGCATGGTGACAACAAAAACTCCACCACAATCTCAAAGCATAGCACAATTAGCAAATAGTGAGACATTTAAATATTGCTAATAGACTGACGATAACATATGCATTGATTGAAGCAAATGTCAATACATTTTCCATACTGTCCATCAATGTTGTTGTTAGAGTCTAAAGGCAATTTAAGCATAATAACGAATCTGCTATATACCTTTCATAACTTAGAACATTGTCATTGGATTGTTGGATTAACATTACAGCTTGCTAACAGTGGCTGTTGGGGGGGTGCAATGTAATTACAGACCCAGTATAGTTTGTTATCCAGCGACCAGGTATTCAGTATTGATTATGTATAATAATACCACATCTAGTCTGCAGAATGCATTCCTCTGTGATGTGATATCAAGTTGTCATTGTCCACTCCTTAGTTCACAAACACAGTGCCATACCTGCAGACTGAGAACCAACAGCTAATTTGGCATTGGGGAGCCCAGGCATCACTTTCATTATACAGATGGGGGCTGTTATGCTGCCTGTGAGAACCCAGCTCAGACCGTGCTTTTGCTTACTGTGTCATATCCCTGGAGGGCAGTTTTCTTGGTTGGTTCTCCTTGAGGAGAGGAGAGGAGCGGATGTCAATATGTGACCAGTGTCAGGGAGATGTGTTCCTGGCTGCCACCCCGATTTATAATCACTCAACAAAAGGGAATGTGTCCAATGCAGTTACGACCTCCTAATCTCTCTGTCAGTGGACCATACACCAGGCCTGTTCTGGCAGAGATGCCCAGGCATAAAATGGCCAAGGCCCACAGTCCATTGCCAGACCAGCATACCAATAGGGGGCAGTCCAGCAGTCCTGTTAGTAGTCTGATGGTGAATCAGACATCTCTCTCTCACAGGCTACTCCACTGATGACCATCTGTACCTGTATGCCTATGATGTTGAGATTTTCTTACTATAACTTACTCGTGTTAGTATCTAAAAGGAGAAAAGCAACATGAAAGCTGTTGCAGTAAAGAACAGAAGTGGTTGGAACAGTAATTACACAATGAAAGTCAAGCATATTGCCTTAATTTACATCACTTCCTGGTCTCTTTGACACCTTATTGAGACATGTATTTTACTGAGCTGTGTGTTGCAAAGAGAAATCAGCTATTAGAGGTACCACTTAGGAAAAGTAGCCTGCAGAATACATTAAGTGGGAGGAGACTCAATGGACTATTTGACATTTACTGCAAATGTAACATATTTTCCACAATGGCAATTATAGTCTGTATCTAGTGAAAAACTGATGTACCACAGTAATAATCCCTTTGTGATGTCTGCACAGCTTCAGCAAGTCCATTATCAACTGGGACAAGAGCTCTATATTCAGTCTGGTCACCGTGTCTCAGAGACAACAAACAAAAGAATACAGCAAGAATGGTTCTGCCCTACACCTGACACATGTTTACTAATAGGGTCGTTCCACCAATTGAGTACCTTTTGGGTAGTGTAACTTGTTGTAAAAAAAGGACCATTAAGAGCCACTATTAAGATCCAAATAAAGTAACACGGTTAAACTTAACAGGGTTGACGATTTTACTTTAAATCAGCCATAAATCCACTTGTGACAGGAGGAATAAAGCTTGTTGTGTACAGTGTCAATTGAATACAAGCTTCACAAAACATTTCTAGACTGTCTATCTATGTGTAACACCAGAAAATGGCCAAAAAGAGTAGGATCAGCTCACCCGCCTTTACATTATGAATTGACTACTATGATTTGACTACTATGATTTGACTACTATGATTTGACTACTATGATTTGACTACTATGATTTGACTACTATGATTTGACTACTATGATTTGACTACTATGATTTGACTACTATGATTTGACTATTTTTAACATGACTTTAGCAAGTCATACTAAAATTCAGATTTATAGAATTTTCCATGTGGTCTACATTAAAGGACACTTAACTTACTATAACAGGCTTTTAAATTAAATATTGGTGGACAAATTCAACTAAAATATCAAAGGGACGCAAAAGGCCCTCTATTCATGGAACGACCCAATAGACATCATTATATTGAGCATGCATCACTTTTCTTGTACATTTCCTAGCATTAGTAAAGGTAAAGAGTTCAGGCATCTATAAAGGAAAAGATAACACACAATCATGAGGAATGGAGGCGAATGCAGAGTGAACACCACACCTTCCAGCCCACTGTGTCAAAACACCACCTGTTCACTAAAGCAAAAACACTGAGGTTGTCGCCGACAAGGTTAGCTTGATTATGAAGGTACTTACAAATACATGAATAATATGGAACAAATATTTTATTATGCAACATACATACTGTAGGTGCTTACCCGGTAGTAATCCGTGCTGTAGATGTCCCTGGACATTCCAAAGTCACCAATCTTAACCAGAAGGCCGTTGCCCACCAGGCAGTTCCGAGTGGCTAAGTCACGGTGCACAAAGTGCTGGGAGGCCAGGTACATCATCCCTGCGGCAATCTGAGTGGCAATGTGCAGCATCTGAGACAGGCCCAGCTCCCCATTGGTCTGCAGCGACTGTCCGTCAACCAGGATCAACGCATCAGGCCCATGAGCTCTGTGGATGGAGAAATAAGGGAGGGAGGGAGAATCTTATCTCAATCACCATATTCTTACTCCACATTACATTTTATAATGGATTTTAGCTCAGCATAGTATATGACAGTGGTATGTTCTTCAGTTGTAATAGATTGGACATGAGATTCATGGTGTTTTACATTCAAACTTTAATTGAGACAGGAACATGGGCCACGTCATTACCGTACCAGGGCCACTAGGTGCAAAACCAACAAGAGCTCTTCTGTATTAATGAATGCAGAACAATTGAATGGAAATGCTATAACTGTCATGACATTTGCATGTATAAAGCCATCAGCAAGCAGCAGACGTCGATCTACTCTGCCTCTGCTATTGAGCAACCAATGTTCCCTGCCACTGCCAAGCATCCAGGGGCTCAATAACATCCAATCATAAAGCTGTCTCATTTGAATTCTGAGTCCCAGCTTCCCTAGTCCGTGGAGGCTCAGTCAACAGACAGCCGTTACACACAGCATTTTGTGGTTTTACCCTAACAGGTTATCTCTACTTAATCTACAGTGTAGTGAATAGGAAGTCGCTGCTGCTGGTACTGGGTGACAGGTCTAGTGGAAAACAACGAAAACATTGTATTACCCCTCCTGTTTCTTGTACGCTACAACATTTCTCTGAGGGGAAGCCATCCATCAATCACAGCCTGATGCTTGCGGTGAAACCTGCAGGGTTGTGGCTGTTCTACTACACTACATGTAGAAATGATGAGGAAATAGACAGGAACTGGTTTCATCTTTGGAAATGATCACATATATTATATTGCTGGCCAAAGTATTTATTGTATGATGTTAACTCTAATACTGAGGATAGTTATTCAGGTTAGCGTAATGTGGACCAGCACAGCACATCACTAGTGGGGTGCAGTCAGCCTGCCATTAATTGTTGAGTCTATAGACACTTGTGGTTGGTAAACAGGGGGAGATGCTTCCACACACGTTTCAATTAAGATGAGTAAACTTCCACAGTTCCAAAAACACATATAAAGTATGTTTCTCAGTTGACAGTTTTTATAACTCATAGGCTACACCAAAGACACATTTATAGACATATGAGTTGAGCACGTCTTGTTTATCCCACACGTCACTGCTTTATTCAACTGAGTAAACTTAGCAATTCCAACAGCACACATCAGAAAAGTCTGGGCTACAGCACCCAAAGACAGAACTGAGTAAGAGTTGAGCACGTCAAATTTATTCTACACGTCACTGCTTTATTCAGCTGAAAAATCTATAACATCCAACAACACTCACCAGAAAAGTATTTCTCGGTTGGCAGCTTGTATTACTCCAAATACTAATTTACCCGAAATTAGGAAGAGTTGAGCATATCTTACTG
The DNA here is from genome assembly GCF_002021735.2 of Oncorhynchus kisutch. NCBI lineage: Eukaryota > Metazoa > Chordata > Actinopteri > Salmoniformes > Salmonidae > Oncorhynchus > Oncorhynchus kisutch. Next base: position 22,780,796 of record NC_034177.2, read on the forward strand.
TGCATTTAGTTGACACAACTTACCTGAGGAACTTATTGAGGTCTCCGTGTTTCATGTACTCAAAGACCATTATGAGGGGGTCTCCATCCACACACACACCGTAGAACTTGACAATGTGCTCGTGCTGCAGGTTCGTCAGTAGTTCCGCCTCCCTCTGGAAATCTTTTCTCGCTGCAAGGGTGGGGTCCTTCAGCGTCTGAGAAAATACAAGGGTGGAGTCCTTCAGGGTCTGAGGAGTACAAGGGTTTCTTTTAACTGCTTAGCAAAGTATGATACTGTTGCAACAACTTTATTAGACTGAGGAAATAGAGAGGAAAATTCAAATAGACCTTAGAAAATTGACCTTAGACATTTTCACTAGCCGACTACCCTATGGTATTCTACCCTGCACCTTAGACACCACTGCTGCCCTATGTACAGAGTCATTGAACACAGGTAAAAAATAACGTTTACATACTGTTTTGCCAACTTTATCTGTATATGCTATATTCTAGTCATGATTCATCCTATATAACTACTGCTGTACACATGTTCTATTCATATAGTGCCCATACATTCTATACACATCATTATATACAGTTGAAGTCGGAAGTTAACACACACCTTACATAAATACATTGAAACTCAGTTTTTCACAATAACTGATAATTTAATCAGAGTAAAAATTCCCTGTCTTAGGTAAGTTAGGATCAACACTTTATTTTAACAATGTGAAATGTCAGAATAATAGTAGAAAGAATGATTTATTTCAGCTTTTATTTCTTTCATCACATTCCCAGTGGGTCAGAAGCTTACATACTCTCAATAAGTATTTGGTAGAATTGCCTTTAAATTGTTTAACTTGGGTCAAACATTTCGGGTAGCCTTCCACAAGCTTCCCAAAAAAGGTTTGGTGAATTTTGGCCCATTCCTCCAGACAGAGCTGGTGTAACTGAGTCTGGTTTGTAGGCCTCCTTGCTCACACATGCTTTTTCAGTTCTGCCCACACATTTTTTATAGGATTGAGGTCAGGGCTTTGTGATGGCCACTCCAATACCTTGACTTTGTTGTACTTAAGCCATTTTGCCACCACTTTGGAAGGATAGTTGGGGTCATTGTCCATTTGGAAGACCCATTTGCGACCAAGCTTCAACTTCCTGACTGATGTCTTGAGATATTGCTTCAATATTATCCACATAATTTTACATCCTCATGATGCAATCTATTTTGTGAAGGGCACCAGTCCCACCTGCAGCAAAGCATCCCACAACATGATGCTGCAACCCCCGTGCTTCATGTTTGGGATGTGCTCTTCGGCTTGCAAGCATCCCCCTTTTTCCTCCAAACATAACGATGGTCATTATAGCCAAACAGTTCTATTTTTGTTTCATCAGACCATAGGACATTTCTCCAAAAAGTACGATTTTTGTCCCCATGTGCAGTTGCAAACCGTAGTTTGGCTTTTTTATGGAGATTTTGGAGCAGTGGCTTCTTCCTTGCTTAGCGGCCAATCAGGTTATGTCGATATAGGCCTCGTTTTACTGGGGACATTGATACTATTTTACCTGCTTCCTCCAGCATCTTCACAAGGTCCTTTGCTGTTGTTCTGGGATTTATTTGCACTTTTCGCACCAAAGTAGGTTGATCTCTAGGAGACAGAACATGTCTCCTTCCTGAGCTGTATGACGGCTGCGTGATCCCATAGTGTTTTCTAAGCTGTTTAAAGGCACAGTCAACTTAGTGTATGTAAACTTCTGAACCACTGGAATTGTGATACAGTGAATTATAAGTGAAATAATCTGTCTGTAAACAATTGTTGGAAAAATGACTTGCGTCATGCACAAAGTAGATGCCCTAACCGACTTGCCAAAACTACAATACAAGAAATTTGTGGAGTAGTTGGAAAACTAGTTTAAATGACTCCAACCTAAGTGTATGTAAACTCCCGACGTCAAGTGTATATACAGTATATAGAGTATATAAACACATACATATTTATTTATATATATTTTTCCACCTTTATTTAACCAGGTAGACTAGTTGAGAACAAGTTCTCATTTACAACTGCGACCTGGCCAAGAATAAAGCAAACAGTTTGACACATACAACAACACAGAGTTACACATGGAATAAACAAACATACAGTCAATAATACAGTAGAAAAAGTGTAGATATAGTGTGTGCAAATGAGGTAAGATAAGGGAGGTAAGGCAATAAATAGGCCATGGTGGCGAAGTAATTACAATATACCAATTTAACACTGGAGTGATTGATGTGCAGAAGATGAATGTACAAGTAGAGATACTGGGGTGCAAAGGAGCAAGATAAATAAATAAATACAGTATGGGGATGAGGTAGCTGGATGGGCTATGTACAGGTGCAGTGATCTGTGAGCTGCTCTGACAGCTGGTGCTTAAAGCTAGTGAGGGAGATATGAGTCTCCATCTTCAGTGATTTTTGCAGTTTGTTCCAGTCATTGGCAGCAGAGAACTGGAAGGAAAGGTGGCCGAAGGAGGAATTGGCTTTGGGTGTGACTAGTGATATATACTGTACCTGCTGGAGCGCATGCTATGGGTGGGTGCTGCTATGGTGACCAGTGAGCTGAGATAAGGAGGGGCTTTACCTAGCAGAGACTTGTAGATGACCTGGAGCCAGTGGGTTTGGCGACGAGTATGAAGCTAGGGCCAGCCAACAAGAGTGTACAGGTGCAATGGTGGGTAGTATATGGGGCTTTGGTGACAAAACGGATGGCACTGTGATAGACTGCATCCAATTTGTTGAGTGTTGGAAATTACATCGCTGATGTCGAGGATCGGTAGGATGGTCAGTTTTATGAGGGTATGTTTAGCAGCATGAGTGAAGGATGCTTTGTTGCGAAATAGGAAGCCAATTCTAGATTTAATTATGGATTGGAGATGCTTAATGTGAGTCTGGAAGGAGAGTTTACAGTCTAACCAGAAACCTAGGTATTTGTAGTTGTCCACATATTCTAAGTCAGAACCATCTGGAGTAGTGATGCTGGACGGGCGGGCAGGTGCGGGCAGCAATTGGTTGAAGAGCATGCATTTAGTTTTACTTGCATTTAAGAGCAGTTGGAGGCAACAGAAGGAGAGTTGTATGGTATTGATGCTGGTCTGGAGGTTAGTTAACACAGTGTCCAAAGCAGGGCCAGAAGTATACAGAATGGTGTCATCTGCGTAGAGGTGGATAAGACAATCACCAGCAGCAAGAGCGACATCATTGATGTATACAGAGAAGAGAGTCGGCCTGAGAATTTAACCCTGTGGCACCCACATAGAGACTGCCAGAGGTCCAGACAACCGGCCCTCCGATTTGACACACTGAACTCTATCAGAGAAGTAGTTGGTGAACCAGGTGAGGCAGTCATTTGAGAAACCAAGGCTGATGAGTCTACCGATAAGAATGTGGTGATTGACAGAGTCGAAAGCCTTGGCCAGGTCGATGAATATGGCTGCACAGTAATGTCTCTTATCGATGGCCGTTATGATGTTGTTTAGGGCCTTGAGCGTGGCTGAGGTGCACCCATTACCAGCTCTGAAACCAGATTGCAAAGCGGAGAAGGTACGGTGGGATTTGAAATGGTCGGTAACAAACTAGAATGGTCCAAACACACCAAGACAGTCGTGAAGAGGGCACGACACAGCCTATTCCCCTCAGGAAACTAAAAAGATTTGGCATTTGTTCTGAGATCCTCAAAAGGTTCTACAGCTGCAACATCGAGAACATCCTGACCGGTTGCATCACTTCCTGGTACGGCAATTGCTCGGCCTCCGACTGCAAGGCACTTCAGAGGGTAGTGCGTACGGCCCAGTACATCACTGGGGCAAAGCTGCCTGCCCTCCAGGACCTCTACACCAGGCGGTGTCAGAGGAAGGCCCTAAAAATTGTCAAAGATCCCAGCCACCCCAGTCATAGACTGTTCTCTCTACTACCGCATGGCAAGCATAACCGGAGTGCCAAGTCTAGGACAAAAAGGTTTTTACCCCCAAGCCATAAGACTCCTGAACAGGTAACCAAATGGTTACCCGGACTGTATGCATTGTGTGCCCGCCCCAACCCCTCTATTACGCTGCTGCTACTCTCTGTTAATCTCATATGCATAGTCACTTTAACTATACATTCATGTACATACTACCTCAATTGGCCCGACCAACCAGTGCTCCCGCACATTGGCTAACCGGGCTATTTGCATTGTATCCCACCACCCACCAACCCCTCTTTTTACGCTACTGCTACTCTCTGTTCATCATATATGCATAGTCACTTTAACCACACCTACATGTACATACTACCTCAATATATATGTATATAGACTTTCTTTTTTTCTCTATTGTGTTGACTGTACACTTGTTTATTCCATGTGTAAGTCTGTGTTGTTGTTTCTGTCACACTCCTTTGCTTTATCTTGGCCAGGTCGTAGTTGTAAATGAGAACTTGTTCTCATCTAGCTTACCTGGTTAAATAAAGGTGATGTAACGCTCAATGAGTGAATGGGTGTGGAGTCAGGCGCAGAGAGCAAAGGATGCGGGAAAAAACACGCTTTAATGTCCAAAATCAAAAATAACAAAATAGTTATACCCAACACAGGCTACAATATTACTACAATAAGTACCCTTAGGTAAAAATGAGAGGACATCGCGAAACCCAACAAAACACTAACACCTCTCACAAATACAGAAGAACAAGCCTGCACAAACAGAAGCGGGCTAAACTAACTTAAATACCACCACCCTAACAACCAAACAATGAAAAGGTGAAAACAATTAGACAAAACCAAACGAACACAGAACAAAGGATCGGTGGCAGCTAGTAGACCGGCGAGCGCCACCCGAACAAGAAGGGGAGCCACCTTCGGTAATATTCGTGACAGGTGAAATAAATTAAATAAAAAAAATATATAAAAAAATAAGCCTGACTTATTGTGTATAGCCTTGCTACTCTCATTTTCAAATGTCTTTTACTGTTGTTGTTTTTTCTCGCACTATTGGTTAGAGCCTGCAAGTAAGCATTTCACTGTAAGGTCTACACCTGTTGTATTCGGCGCACGTGACAAATAAACTTTGATTTGATGAATCTGTTTGTTATCTTGGCTTTCGAAGACCTTAGAAAGGCAGGGTAGTATAGATATAGGTCTGTAGCAGTTTGGGTCTAGAGTGTCTCCCCCTTTGAAGAGGGGGATGATCGTGGCAGCTTTCCAATCTTTGGGAATCTCAGACGATATGAAAGAGATGTTGAACAGGCTAGTAATATGAGTTGCAACAATTTCGGCAGATCTTTTTAGAAAGAGAGGGTTCAGATTGTCTAGCCCAGCTAATTTGTAGGGGTCCAGATTTTGCAGCTCTTTCAGAACATGACCTATCTGGGTGAAGGAGAAATGGTTGAGGCTGTGGGCAAGTTGCTGTGGGAGATGCCGGGCAGTTGACTGGGGTAGGGGTAGCCACATGGCCAGCCGTAGAAAAATGCTTATTGAAATTCTCAATTATAGTGGATTTATCGGTGGTGACAGTGTTTCCTAGCCTCAGTACAGTGGGCAGCTGGGAGGAGGTGCTCTTATTCTCCATGGACTTTACAGTGTCCCGGAACTTTTTTGAGTTTGTGCTACAGGATGCACATTTCTGTTTGAAAAAGCTAGCCTTAGCTTTCCTAACTGCCTGTGTATTTTGGTACCTAACTTCCCTGGGGGCTATTCGGTGCTAATGTAGTACACCACAGGATGTTTTTGTGCTGGTCAAGGGCAGTCAGGTCTGGAGTGAACCAAGGGCTATATCTGTTCCTGGTTCTACATTTTTTGAATGGAGAATGCTTATTTTAGATGGTGGGGAAGGCACTTTTAAAGAATAACCAGGCATCCTCTACTGATGGGATGAGGTCAATATCATTCCAGGATACCCCGGACAGGTTGATTAGAAAGGCCTGCTCGCTGAAGTGTTTTAGGGAGCTTTTGACAGTGATGTAGGGTGGTTGTTTGACCACAGACCCATTACGGATGCAGGCAATGAAGCAGTGATATAGACACATAACATGACCAAAAGTATGTAGACATCTGCTTGTCAAACATCTCATTCAAAAATCATGGGCATTAATATGTAAGTGGTCCCCCCTTTGCTGCTATAACAGCCTCCACTCTTCTGGGAAGGCTTTCCATTAGATTTATTTTTTTTTGCTATAAGACCTGAAATTGAGCTATCATCTTTGATATGTTTGAACAACTTGATTGGAGTCCACCTGTGGTAAATTCAATTGATTGGACACAGTTTGGAAAGGCACACACCTGTCTATACAAGGTCCCACAGTTGACAGTGCATGTCAGAGCAAAAACCATGCCATTAGTACGAAGGAATTGTCCATAGAGCTCCGAGACAGGATTGTGTCGAGGCACAGATCTGGGGAAGGGTACCAAAAATGTCTGCAGCATTGAAGGTCCCAAAAAACATAGTGGCCTCCATTATTCTTAAATGGAAGGCACCTAAAGACTCTCAGACCATGAGAAACCAGATTCTCTGGTCTGATGAAACCAAGATTGAACTCTTTGGCCTGAATGCCAAGTGTCACGTCTGGAGGAAATCTGGCACTATCACTACGGTGAAGCATGGTTTTTCAGCGGCAGTGACTGGGAGACCAGTCAGGATCGAGGGGAAGATGAACGGAGGAAAGTACAGAGAGATCCTTGATGAAAACCTGCTCTAGAGCGCTCAGGACCTCAGACTGGGGCAAAGGTTCACCTTCCAACAGGACAACAACCCTAAGCACACAGCCAAGACAATGCAGGAGTGGCTTCGGGACAAGTTTCTGAATATCCTTGAGTGGCCCAGCCAGAGCCCGGACTTGAACCCGATCGAACATCTCTGGAGAGAACTGAAAATAGCTGTGCAGTGACGCTCCCCATCCAACCTGAGAGCTTGAGAGGATCTGCAGAGAAGAATGGGAGAAACTCTGCAAATACAGGTGTGCCAATCTTGTAGCGTCATACCCAAGAAGACTTGAGGCTGTAATCGCTGCCAGAGGTGCTTCAACAAAGTACTGAGTAAAGGGTCTGAATACTTATGCAAATTGGATATTTTAATTTCTTTTTTTGCTTTGTGATTATGGGCTATTGTGCATAGATTGATGAGAAAAAAATACAAATTTAATTAATTTTTAAAATGTGGAAAAATTCAAGGGGTACATTCCGAAAGCACTGTAAGCATTTCGCTGCACGTCTGATAACACCTGAAAATCTGTGTACACTACCAATAAACTTCGATTTAATTTTATTTATCTGCTAAATGAGTGGAAAATATTTGATAACTGAGTTATATTTATGAAAAATTTGAAAATATAAATGATTTTTGGGGCTTCCTAACAATGATCCATAGATAAAAACTAAAACCCAAGCACACACACAATAACCTGGTTGGTGCGAAGAGAACAGAGACAGGGTAATGAACAGAGCAGGGGAGGTAAAGCACTGTAATCTTCTAATTTAAGGAACAGAACATTAAATAAACTTTTCTCTGACAGGTTGTCACAATGACCCAGCAAACCTCATAGCTTTACAGAAGCAGATCATTTAGTCATTTACTTCATTATGTTTCCCATATACATAGTCTGACATTTCATTATAGAGCTGTGATAAGAGACGTTCGTGCTTTACCAGATCTAGACGTTGTGGTTGCCTACCATATTGGCTCAGAGTTGTGGTATCATTATTGACAAGCTTAACACCCTTCCTGATTTCCCACCTATGAAATATTTGGCATTTACACTCAATGTCTTGTCTCTTTCTGATCCACCATACGTTAACAGGTAGGATTAGATCCTTATTTTGTCTAGGACGACTGCCAAGCAGTAATTTCTGGGTACTTTTCCATTAAAACACTATATATTTTGTAGCTGTACTGTAAACTAAAGTTCGAAAACAAAATTCATGTTTTCCAGAGATTTGACAATACAATCCTCCACCTACGTAAAAGTCCACAACAACAACACCACAGCTAAAACATAATAATTCAAAGCATTCTTAACACACTATTAATTGCATACAACTAACATTGCCTTACTGTATTCAATTATTTGACAGTTAGTTATATGTAGGCGATATATGATTCATCAATGATAGATATCTGAATGATGATCACAATGTTTTGCTAATGTTTTATTACATTTGAATTCCCTTATATCACAAATGCAGAGGGGAATTAGAATGGACGGCAGTGCCCATGGACAGATGGCAAGACATCCATCCCTATCATCCTGGATGCTTTATGACCCCTGTTCTGCAGTGGAGTGCTGTGTCCTCAGAGTCTACCTGCATATACAGGACATACTGGAGAGCCGACACATAGACTAAACAGTTTTACTGGTAGTCTCCGAGACTTGTTGACCTACACATATATAGTCTGACATTCCATTATAACCTAGATATAACTTAAAATGACATATAAGTAGCTATGTAGCTGTGGTGCTTACGTTGCAATCTTACCTAACATGAAATACAAACTACATTGTTAAAAAACAATAGCATACAAGCCTATATGTTTGTGCGGCATCTATTTCAATAGGATCCACTCTGGTGACTGGGGATGTGAAGAAAAGAATGAACGAAAAAGCAAGACAAAAGAAAGCCAGCTCAGTGTTGCCTCCATTACTCTTAATCAAAGCATATGTGGAGTAGAACAGTTTGGGAGATGATCCCTCACAGACAGCCTTATTTCTCCAGCTGCAGTCTGTCTCTGTAAGGTCGGCCTCTTTCCCCTGCCTCTGCACTGCGGCTCCCTCCCTCTCGCTCCACACTATCATGGCTAACATCATTCCATGGATGAGCGCATTGATGAAGAGTGGTGGTGACAAGAGGGAAACAGTGATGAATGTGCCCCTTGTCTCCAACCATCATAGCGTGACCCCTCCTCCAGCAGCAGATCTAGGTACCTTTGTATGACCTTTGAACTTTAATATCCTCAACCGTGTCATGTTAGAGGTGAAATGTGTATTTTAACCCTGAGGTTACCATTGTAATCTTTACGTGAAATGTAATAAATCAAGCGCAACAATTACTGACAGCCACTTCTCATTTCAAGGAGATTGTGACAGTACGACCCACTGTGTTAAAGGATGGATATGACACAGTTATGTTATGTGACCAGCTACCAATATCTTATGTTTTTAACAGGAACAAATATATTGTTTGAGAATACGGTATCTCTTTTTGCACTAACAATTAAGTACATTTCCATGAATGTTTGACCTGGTTCCTCCTCTGACAGCCAACACAACTGCTGTCTACATATGGGTTTCACCTTGCTGTGAAAGGAACTCTCTCTGCCAGCCTCACTAACAACCAACCATTCACATTATGCAGGCCCACACCAGCTATACCACCTCCACAGTATTCACCTTGCTTTATCCTATTGTCCACAATACTGAGTCGATTCCAGACAACTTTGTGAGATGCCATTCACGGGTTTATAGACGAATAAGCAAACTCAAAGCAATGTTTGGAGGGGATAAGTGAATAGAAAAGTGCCTGCAATCCTAGATTCAGATCATTTAGGCGAGAAAAAACATCACCCAGACAGGGCAGTTGTGTGAGAAACTCGTCATCATGCAAGACGTCAGACAAGTGAAAATTATGTTCAGTAAAGAAAACTTTGAGCTTGTCTCTCAATTATTTATTTTTTTGTCAATACTTTGCCCCTTGATAGCCAGCGCACTTCTGTATGTTGTAAAAGCGTTACATGGTCACTGCCCATATCATTGCATAGTGCAAAAAATACACGAGAGATCAGGGGCCTTGCTTTAACAAAGTTAACCATTTTCACTGTAGTATCCAAAACGTCTTTCAAGCTGTCAGGAATTCCCTTGGCAGCAAGAGCCTCTCGGTGGATGCTGCAGTGTACCCAAGTGGCGTCGGGAGCAACTGCTTGCACACATATGTTACCACTCCACTGTGTCTCCCTGTCATGGCTTTTGCGCCATCAGTACAGATACCAACATGAGCAGCAGCTACGTTTGGCTACGTACGGACCATTAGTGGAATTCCCGCGAGAGAGTAACGGTTAATATGATTGGATGTTAATTATTTGACTAATTTGACTAGACTATGGTTTAATTTGATTTTTGGCAGTGACATGAGGCTACTCGGGCGAGAGGAAAAACTCACCCAAATGTAAAGCCCCGTTGGAAAATATAAATGGACTGTTTGAAAATGTGAAGATTTTTATTTGATTTTTAAAATGTGAATCACAATTTTATTTGGTGTACCCCCTACGACATTGTGCGTACCCATACCCCAGTATGGGAGTACCTGATATAGACCGAGCAGTGGTGGTGGTTTTAGTTTAAATGTAGCTTATGTCTCTCGAGATTGTACTGAGCTCAACATAATTTAAGCAATATCAGTTTACCATTATTTAGTTACGGCTATCTTGAGGTTTACATTTAATTTCAAGATCAATCCCTGAGAAAATAATCCTAATTTAATATTTGGTCGATTAAGTTAATTGTTCAGTGCTGGTTAATGATACAGATGCTGAAATATTGAAACTGCTCTTCTTCAGTTTACAAAAGGTTTCTGTCTAAAAAGTGTCAACAGTGCACTTGGCAGATTGATTAAATGTCCAATGCAGCCATTTTTATTTCCATATCAAATCAATTCTGGGTAACAATTAAGTACCTTACTGTGATTGTTTTCAATTAAAATAGTCAAAAGGATTTTAAAAAATGGCTTCTTAGCAAAAATACATTTCTCAAGCAAGAATTTTGCTAGTTCTGTCTGGGAGTGGTCTGAGTGGGGAGGGGAAAACTGAAAACTATTTGTTATCGGCAGAGAGGTTTGGAACTCTCTTTCTTATTGGTCTATTACCTAATTTACCGCCTGGTGATGTTACTCCATCCCACCAAAACTGTCTGAAATTTCTGCCGATCTTTTCAAACAGCTCTTACACTAAAAGGGCGTTATCATCATTTTCACAATGTCACAGTATTATTCCAACCTCATAGGGTGGAAATATAATACCCAGGAAAATCCTGTTTTTGACTGCACTGGCCTTTAAAATTGATGTCATTGTAAACAGGTGTCTGCATCAACTAGGGCTGCTATAACACAATCCCAACAGACCTGATTAACCTTGAAGCTGTGGAAATCTATACCCTTGTAATAATGGGTTGAAAATGTGCGAACAAACATAATAGCTACACAAGCTGTTTGGTGGCCACCACCTCAATTATGCCCCAACTGCAATCCAGGAGGACTCCTCTAAAGTCACATAAATATTGATCGCTGAACATTTAACGCCTCCCTTCTCCCTGTGTACCATTGTAACAAGGTGCACCATATGGCCCTGGTTGAATGACAGATCTTACTGCTGCCATCAAACCAACTGAGACCTATTTAGAATCAGGAAATCTATGATCACCCTTTAGCCTCACTAACAAACAGCTATATTTTAACATGCCTCCTATGACAGTCACATTTATGTTCTTTAAAAGCTAAGGGAATCACTGAATAAGTCAGAGGTCATATTTATAAAAGACCCTGACAAAATGTCATTCAATTGATAAATATGCTTGGCTCAGAGGATTAAGAAACAACTAAATAACAGACATTTTGGTTAATTGCTCAGCACTAGCGTGTGTGTGTGTGTGTGTTAGTGAAGGGGTGAACCCAGATGGTTAATGCCCACCAGTTGTACATAATGCTCAAAGTTGTTTGTCTGTTCTACAGTTAATGCTACGGTTCATTAGCCGTTTATTTAATATTGAGCAACATTGAGCTCAATTCCAACAGTGAAGCCATTGCTAAAAGTGGCACAAAAAATCTGGACCCAAAAGTTTATATTGAAGTCAGCCATAAGGACCTGTACAGCATGTAAAACATGTTTAATATTGTGTTAAGTGAACCTGCTAAATGAGATATATTGCTATGAACGTGACTTCCAGGGGGAAATGTTCTCACCTATTAGTCAGCTGCTGCAGTCACCCTGCCCCAGTATCCAAAAAAGGTTTAATACAGGTTTTGTACAAGCAGCCGAAGAAAAAAAATGCCTCTTCGGCACCTCAAATGTATTGAGCTGGTGTAGACTTCCGATCTGAGCGTGGCAGTAATGAGTGATTTACATTGGAGGTGCCGAATAGGATCTTTGTTCGGTTGCTTGTACATTTTTATTTAGACCTTTTTTGGAAGTACAGTACATACTGACTGTAACAGGAGTAAATTAAGATAGTTGCTCAGCGAAACTATTTGGCGAGTAACAAACACATTTTGACATCAAAACACTTACAGAGCTGTCTAATGGGAGTCTGAATCTGAGCTGCCTGTGCATTACAGAGGAGATACGGCATACTCATCGTCTCTAACGCATAGATGCTGGGGCACCGTCACCTCATATTGGACTGGGGCATTGTCACCTCATATTGGACCGGGGCACTGTCACCTCATATTGGACCGGGGCACTGTCACCTCATATTGGACCGGGGCACTGTCAACTCATATTGGACCGGGGCACTGTCACCTCATATTGGACCGGGGCACTGTCACCTCATATTGGACTGGGGCACTGTCATCTCATATTGGACCGGGGCACTGTCACCTCATATTGGACCGGGGCACTGTCACCTCATATTGAACCGGGGCACTGTCACCTCATATTGGACCGGAGCACTGTCACCTCATATTGGACCGGGCCACTGTCACCTCATATTGGACTGGGGCACTGTCACCTCATATTGGAGCCTCATACATTCAGTCTGATATGAAACAACCAACATCGTACTCATAGTGACCTCAATGATCATTAGTATAATAATTGATCTACACTACAGCAAAAAAATCTAATTTTTATCGATCCACGTTGTTGAGGCGGCTGGCCATGGCAGGTGTGGTGGCCCCAAGAGTCGTTCAAGGATCAGGTTAATACAGTTCATACTCTGAGCGCTGAGGGGCCCTGACCTCTGTGAGGGGTCTGCTGTAACTGGAAAGTGAGGTGGCCCTGTGTAACTGAGAGATCAACTCTTACCTTGACAGCCACAAGCATCTTGTCCTTGGTAGGGCTGAGGTTGTAGCACTCTGCCAGGAACACCTTCCCAAAGGCCCCCTCTCCCAGCTCCCGCTTCAGAATGATGTCCCGACGCTTTATGTGTTGCACGTCTGAGAGAGAGAGAGAGAGAGAGGAGAGAGAGAGAGAGAATTGATATGGTAACTGTATTCCCAATCAAATACCAACAATTTGCAAATATTTGACAGAGAGATGTGGTTTAAGTGGTCAGCAGGTCCAGGAGCAACAAACCATCAGTGTTTCTGACAGAATCAAGGGCAAGTGTTAAGTGATGGTTTACTGATGGGACTGGTATGTCTTAAATCCTGCTATGAATTCTCAGTGTATCTAATGATGAGGTTGGATTAATTGGCTACAGGCATACAGAACACAGCCATAAGACCTGCTGTGGCACTACAGTGTTAAAAGAGATGTGAGGTTAAAAACAATTGTGTTTGTTACTTTCTTGCATAAATACAACACATTTATAAAATGTCCATTGCCCAGTAATAAAATAACATCTTAGAACCTGCACACCATAGCATCTTCAGTGAGGAAATGTTCATTCAACCAGTAGGATGCAATGCTTAAAAGTCTAAATGTCTCTTCCCCTTCCCTCCCCCAAAATAAAGTGATCATAATAATCCAAGCAAACCTGTGAAATGTCTGCAACCTGCCTGCAACCTGTATACTGTGCTAAAATGGTACAATTGTGAAATCACAGTGTACAGCCAGAATTAGTCCTTAATCTCTGTGCGTTCCACCTGTTCTGAGTGGCTGAAAGCTGCATTCTGGGGGAAGTGTGGCTTCCATATGGCAAGTCACAGCAGCAGCTGGTATTTACTCAAAACAGGGGTTCGGATGAGCTGCTGTCCAACACATATACCCACTAATGTCCAAGGACCAGCCCAGTACGGTACCACAGTTCCCCCCTGGAGGACTAGTGCAGAGAACAGAGATAGATACATACTGAGGGATGGGATGGACAGAGCTCGTATTACTATTGGTTGGCACAAACTAGGCATTTCCCTTATGAAGCACCCAAAAAATAATAGCTACAATGCAATGAGCACCATTAAGGCAATAACAGATTAATAACACCATGATATCACTGCAAATATTTCTGCTTGAACTGCGACCATAGGTGATCTTAAAAATATGTTTGATAAAGGTTTGCACTGGACTGAGACAAATAAAAAAATCTGCAAAACCCACACAAATATCAGTAATCACATTAGATAACATTTATTTAATCAGGATCCAGAAATAAGTCATTGTTTTGTTCTCTGCAATTGCTTTTTTTATCCCCTCCCTTCTCAATTTCCCAGAGAGAGTGATAGGTTTACAATTAGCAGGTAGCTTACGTGTATGCTGGAAGGTGTGCTGTCTATCCACACAAAGCAATTAAGGAAGTTACAAATAGCTTGGGCTAATTTTCTGATTACCACAGCGGTTGTGGTGCATTCACCTCCTTGTTTATGTGGGCGAGGGCATCCATTCAGGGAGTTTACCCTCACTGGGCCATATCCCTCTCAGTGTGGCCCAGTAGCACATAGCACACAGCTGGGATAGAACAGGACAAAGTCTTCATCCTAATTAGGCTGCTTTGCATTGGAAGAGCAGATGTTGACTTCACAGTGCTGAAAATGACAGAAGAGCAAACTAGAGCTGGTTTGGTTTCAAATGTTTGCAAATGATTGGTATTTGATTGGGAATATAGTTACCATAGCAATTCTATCTTTCTTGCTCTCTCTCTCCAGTAGACCACAAATGACAAACAGAAGTGCAGCATTTCATTCAGTCCAATCACTGGCACTTGACTTCTGAATGATGACTTTATGCAAATGCAGCTGTTTTCAGCGGTGACTTTTCATCAAAAGTGACTTCTCATTACATGAACTCTGTTTAACATATTTGAGTTCAAACACAATTGTACAGTAGAGTAAACACAGGTGTGAAATACATACCAAATCTTCAATCTATCAGTAAAAGGCTACATTTGAGTCCTTTGTAATAGATTCACATAAACTCACATAAACCCATTTTCCTTTGGGTTGGGAACTAAAATAGGAAGATGCCACAGCAAACTGAAGCAATATCTGCATGTTCCCTGACCCAGTCCTCAAATGTAAAGTCCCCTTACTTCCTGGATTATTTAGTGTTTAGGTTAGTAGCAATGTAATCAGATAGGGATTTACTTCCCTCTAAAGCCTTGTTCACACTGCAGGCCTTAATGTTCAAATCAGTTTTGTTTTTCAAATCTGTTTTGGAATACTGACTGTCCAAACAGCAATAATTTTCTGACATGGCTACGCTAGTTGTCATAGTAATGATGGGTATGTGTGCTGTGGTGTAGGCTGATTTGTGGTGGAAATTGTGCTTCCTATCAGGCAGAAGTTGTGTAGCAATCAAGCGAAGGTGACAATGCCTACCATGGATGTTTTCCAGTAGCTTTGAATGATCAAAATCATAGGGTAAGAACACCTTTAAAGCCTCAAAGGAGAAGATGATCCAACTTTCTGGTCCTTTTTGGTTTGCCACAGAATTCAACTAGCTAGCTGTTTAGCTTTCTAGCACATTTCCTAGCGTTATAAACAATTAACAAGCTAGTTAGCTACCACATGTTCTTGTCAAACTGTCAACAGAGTAGCTAGCAAGCAACAAGCTATGACAAATAAGTCTAAAAACCACTGACTGCAAAGTCGCATGGCCAGGAATCAGATTTGTATCTTATTTCAAACCCCATATAAAGGTGGTTTGAAATGTAGCTTGAAATATCCGGTTCCATGTGCTTTTTGGCTGTTCAGACTGCAGGAAAAATAACAGATTCGAATCGGATATGCAAAGAAATATTGATTTGAGTAATTTGAAACTGCCAATGTGAACAAGGCTTAAAAGTTTCGATAATGCCCTGCTCAACATACTTCGATTACATGTACAAACAGAAGTACAGCATTTCATTCAGTCCAATGGCACTTGACAATCTGAAACAGCGCCTCTTCAACCTCAGGAGGCTGAAGAAGGCTGAAGAAATTTGGTTTGGTCCCTAAGACCCTCAAAAACGTTTACAGATGCACAATTGAGAGCATCCTGTCGGGCTGTATCGCAGGCTCATACTGCAACTGCACCGCCCTCAACCGCAAGGCTCTCCAGAGGGTGGTGCGGTCTGCCCAACACATCACCAGGGGCACACTGCCCGCCCTCCATGACACATACAGCACCCGATGTCACAGGAAGGCCCAAAAGATCATCAAGGACATCAACCACCCAAACCACGGCCTGTTCACCCCACTACCATCCAGAAAGGGAGGTTAGTAAAGGTGCATCAAAGCTGGGACCGAGAGACTGAAAAACAGCTTATATCTCAAGGCCATCAGACTGTTAAATAGCCACCACTAGCTGGCTACCACCCATTTACTCAACTCTGCACCTTAGAGGCTGCTGCCCAATATACATAGACATGGAATCACTGGCCACTTTAATAATGGAACACTAGTCACTTTAATAATCATTTTTACATACTGCTTTACTAATTTCATATCTATATACTGTATTCCATTCTACTGTATTTTAGTCGATGCTACTCCGATATTGCTCATCCTAATATTTATATATTTCTTAATTTCATTCTTTTACTTTAAGATTTGTGTGTAATGTTGAAACTTATTAGATACCACTGCACTATTGGAGCTAGGAACACAAGCATTTCACTACACCCACAATAACATCTGCTAAGTATGTGACCAATAAACTGTGATTTGATTTGTACTACTCCTAGCAAGACCTTTCCTACTCTCTCTAAAAACCTATGGGTGTCTCACACACAGTACCTTGTCTTCTATTCTTCACAATGTTGTTTCTATGATACCTGTCCTAACAGTTCTCTCACACAACTTAGTTTTTGCCTCCTCATAATATTTCTTGAAACAAAGACATACACAACAACATTCCATGAGAAAACCAGATGCATTTGAGGATTCATGAATGTATCTATGCCGTTAGGCATACTTAAAAAATTAAGAGATGTTGATCTATTTAGATCATTCACAGGAAGAGAAAATGTTTTAAATAAACCATTGCCTGCTGAGCTGACTCCTGTTGAATAAGTGTTAGAAGTGTCTGTCTCCCCTCAGTGGCTAGACCATATCAAGTTCATATACAGTACACAACATGTGCAAAACAAGTGTCCTGAAGATATTAGTAATATGGGGTGGGGGAGTGTGTGCTGCTTGCCAGCTAGGTTAATGGCTAATGGCTCTGTGTACTGGTGTAATGAAAACAGTGTGGGAATGCGGAGAGAGGGCACAGCCTGCATGTGTTCAGTGTTGGGGGCAGGTGGTGCCCCAAAATGACTGTTCGGGGGGATCCCGGAAAGTACCGGCCTGTCTGTTAGTCTGTAAACACCCTTGCAGCATTCTCAGACTTTTGTACCTCACAGACAGAAGACACTGTTCTACAGAGCAGAGCACCTTCTGCTCTCACGACTCACCCTTCTCCTCCTCTTATACCTCCCCCTCACGCCTAGCGCTCTCCTCTCATGCCTCCCACACGCATCATTCCCCGCTCCTCTCACAAACAAATAAACAAAATGCAAATGAGGGCCGTGGCCATAAAAGGCTCCAATCTCTGAATCTCTCCATGCGAGTCATCCACAGGGCTCTCACCTGAATCCCAGTGTCACCTTACGTGGTTGCCTTGCCTCATCTTTATTTGATTATTTTTCTCTTATGCAGACGAGCAGAATGAATCTCTATCAGCACATTTCCTCCACAGGCTCTGCCAGACACTGGCTGATACATAATGTAGAGCGCGCTCTCTCGCTCTTCAGAGCAGCACAGTTCTCCAGGTGCTTTGGCTGAGGGGATGTTGAAGAACACTACAGCAAACAGAGGGATGCAGAGCATGAAGTAGGAAAACCATCAAAACACTACAAAAATAAAGCACTCAACAACAGGTCAGAGGAGTGCACTGCGGTTGCTATAGATTTTGTAACCGTACATCTATGGATTGCAAACATACAGGACATTTACACTAGGATTTGTTCCTGTTGCTTTGTTCCAAACACAATAGGCATATGTACAATATCGTCAAACATAGCACAAATTAATTCGACCTTCTAACGCTTCTACACCCAACCTTATGGTGAGCGAAGGGCCTTGCCACCATAAAGTGAAACTAGATGCAGAGAAGAGATAGACAGGTTATTCACGTATGGAAACATCTAGCATATTCTTATGTTGGTGTTGACAGAAGGAGAGATCAAGGAGAGACAGACACATAGAGAGAGGATATCATACTCGGGTGATTCTGGGAAAGTGTGTTGTGTCAGAAAGTCCTGAAGGGAAACAAAAGGCAGGGCAATTCATGACTGCCGTTGAAACCTGGATGCTGCACAGCACTGTCAGTAAACATGACAATCACATGAATAAGGAATGAGCTTTAAAGTGCGAGCAGTGGTGTGTGAAAAAGAAGTCTCATTGTGTCTGGAGAGGCTTGCGAGGAAGGAAGCAGCAGGCTTCACTTCAGGGCTTTACAACCATCCAAGGTTGGTTGGAGGATTGTACTGTAGCGCGGTGTACGTATAAAGAGGGCCGAACATAAGGAGCAGCTGGAGTCAGTGCCAACTCTCTCAGCAAGGCTCCTCCCAAAACAAAACAGGACATAAGGAAGCCAAAAGAGCACAGTGAGAGATTCAGACTGGGTTCAAATGTGTTCTGTGTAGCAGGAGGAATGACGAATACAGGTCCTCAAACTCTTTCATACTCTGACTTGAAATTACTTTGGAGTGAACCAGCAGCACTCAGGGTCAGAGGTTGGAACCGGTTCAGGGAACAGACCCGAAAACCGGAAATAACTACGTTTTTAGAGGAACAGAAGCATAACTGAGAACGAAAGTGATATATACTGTTCAGGAACAGAACCGTTATTTTAAAAACATGGGAACCGGTTAATAGTCCCCACAAACAAATGCAACAAAGCTCCTACGCAAAGCCAACTTTCTGAAGTTCATAGACATTCACAGTTCCTTCAGAGAATCCGCCCCTCTGTAGATATAATTTCATGGGCCTTATTTGCAATAATGCATGTGATAACAACAAGATGCCCAGCGCTTCATGTCCAGCATTGTCCTCACCTGCAAAATGTCAGTCTCATGTCGTACCCTACACTTCACTTGTCTGTCCAATGCACGTAAATAGCTTGCCCGCTCTTGAGCAAGCTGCTCTATCCATTGGTGAAATAATTTAATGTCGAGCTAAATGTATTTTTTAAAATAAATTTCAGAGTTTTAAAAGGGAACAGAAAGGAACAATATAAACCTGAACTTTTTTGGTTCAAACCGGTTCAGAACTTTATTTTGCTGGTCAGAACAGTGGAATGGAACGAAAAAATAATGGTTCTGTTCAGTACAAAATGATTGGAAAATAATTTTGGTTCCAACCCCTGCTTAGGTGAAATTGGATGACCTCAAGTGCAGATGTTGGGGAGATAAATCGGAGTTAAATTGTGCGAGTCAAAATGTTTTGGGGCTGAAAAGCCATCATGAATTTTTTATGCTAGAGACTCTGCACAGTCTGTGTCGCAGAGACGTTAAACATAGTCTGTGTGAGGGTACAAACCACACATATCATCTTCTTGTACAAAAGCTATGATTTGACTTCAACAAATCCTTCTTTGGGATGAAAGAATGGCCAACTACCCATCACATATCGGAACTACTTTAAGTATAGGAAAGCATAGATTTCTTTAATGGAAAACTAGTTTGGTTAATGTGACATATACTGAATATATTCCACTCCAAAACATGCTTCTTTCATCTGTTATGTGTCAATATAGAGCCTGTACTCTCTGTAAGTATGTGAAGCATTTTTTTTTCTCATTTAGATTTTATTGGCAAATTAAAATGTTGAAACACTCCCCCGACTGACTCTAACCAGTATTCCACTGTTATTGAGACACTGTCAAGGTCATATTAACTTTCTGAATCCAGTACTGCAGCAGAAGTTGCATCCATGGATGGATACAGTAGCATAGCAGGAGGTGGAGCGCAGAGCAAGGATAGAGTCTGCAGTGTGATGACCGTTCCGCCACTGAGTTGCAATTAGAATGCTTTTAATGAGTTGGGAGACTCAAATTTGCATACATATAGCTACGTTAAGTATTTACTTCAAGGAAGAAATTAGAGGAAGAAAAAATTAAGCAATGGATTTAGCAAGTAATACATACCCAACAAGTGATGAGATTTTTAGCCTGTTGATCATATTACTGTATGTTCAGTAATGTATGAAAGTGGCATCAACTGTAAAGTATACTACATATATGACTACTCTCCTTTTATAATAATAAGTGTCCTACAAAAATGTTCCTTTTCTTAAGAGGCCAGCTGTTAACTAGAAGATAACCCTCGACTCATATGTTCATCCTTAAATGGAGATAGAAATAGCCATGATTTCTCGGACGATGGGGCTCATTGGATGTTGTTTTGCACCTAAATCCAACTGATGAATACATTAATGGATGAGGGGAGAGGCCACGATACCTGGCTATGAGTCATGGAGCAGGGTTACAGCCAATCTCTGATATTGATTGCATCTGGAAAAAACTCATATTTTGCTCATGATCTCTGTGTAGGGGCTACCGCCATCAGTCAACTGTTGCCATGGAAAGAGAAGATGGGGGGAGGTATCTGTTCTGTAGTGGTGGAGCAGGGGCTAACATTTAGTATCTGGTTCTGAATACTGTTCTTTTCACCTTGCAACAGAAAATTGCCTGTCTAAAGAAAAGGAGATTGAGTGTTTGATTAAGTGATTGGGTGAGTGAGTGAGTGAGTGAGTGAGTGAATGTTGCTCTATCTTTCTCACATAGTAATGGTATTTTGTTTTACCTCTTGGTAACCTTTGCCATTGCTACCATTCCCAGTAGACAGCCAAGTCTTTGACTTTGAGGTGATTTGAAATACTTCTGGCCCGAAGATCTTCAAGTGATTACCTGCATAAATACATTTAGACAACAGCTCTGCACTAGCCATATCTGAATTTCATCACTGAACATATTACATCTGCTCATTATGAAAGGCTATAAAAATAAAACTGTTTCATTAAAACACCAGGCAGAGTGCTAAAACAAAGAGGTTGTCTGAAGAGGTAGAAGTCGAAGCCAGATCTGGATGGGTCTTGCCAGGGGACATGTCCTCCGTCTTTTTGTCACTAAAAAGGATTCATTTCCCACAGATTTTCTACCTGCAGGTGATGGGAAGGAATCCAGCTGACCACAAGTTGTGCTGCTCCTATCAGCCCTCTCTCTCTCTGCAGTTATGCTGACTGTCATGCAGCTCAGTAAAAAGCTGGTAGCAGAGAAGGGAAGCATTCTGACAGAGGGTACAGGCTCTGACCACAGAGACACTCATGGTGAATATTTCAAGTGAATTTACATTTAATCAAATTAGTTCCTTGATGATTTAAGTGAATGTGTCATGTCCTGACCATAGAAAGCCTTTATTTTCTATAGTGGTGTAGGTCAGGGCGTGACTGGGGGGTGTTCTAATTTATTATTTCTATGTGTAGTCTAGTTTTTGTATTTCTATGTTGGCCTGGTATGGTTCCCAATCAGAGCCAGCTGTCTATCGTTGTCTCTGATTGGGGATCATATTTAGGTAGCCTTTTCCCACCTGTTGTTTGTGGGATCTTGTTTTGTATTGTTGCTTTTGAGCCCTACAAGGCTGTATGTTCATTTGTTTGTTTCTCTTTATTGTTTTTATTGCTGCTTCACATTCAAATAAATTATGATGAACCCAAATCACGCTGCGCCTTGGTCTACCCAGTTAATTTAAATGAATAAATACATACAATAATAATTAATTCCCAGTGATTTCACATCACTGGGAGTTAATTATTATTTTATGTATTTATATATCAGAAAACCAGTCAATTGTGACCACCATTTGCCTCATCCAGTCCTCTTCAATGGGTGTGCAAAGTTGCTAGATATTGGCGGGAAAGTGGAACATGCTGTCGTACAGTTCGATCCAGAGCATCCCAAACACTCAATGGGTGACATGCCTAGTGAGTATGCAGGCCATGGAAGAACTGGGATATTTTCAGCTTCCAGGAATTGTGCAAAGGTCCTTGCGACATGGGCACTACATTATCATGCTGAAACATGCAGTGATGGTGGAGGATGAATGGCACAACAGCTGGCCTCAGGATCTCTTCACGGTATCTCTGCGCATTAAAATAGGCATCAATAAAATGCTATTGTGTTCATTGTCGGTCAGTTATGCCTGCCCATACCATAACCCCACCATCACCATGGGGCACTCTGTTCACAACGTTGTTGTCCACACAACGCTCACCCACACGACGCCATACATGCTGTCTGCAATCTGCCCAGTACAGTTGAAACCGGGATTCATCCGTGAAGAGCAAACTTTTCTAGTGTGCCAGTGGCCATTGAAGGTGAGCATTTGCTCACTGAAGTTGGTTATAATTCCAAACTGCGGTCAGGTCAAGACCCTGGTGAGGATGATGAGCACGCAGATGAGCTTCCCTTAGACAGTTTCTGACAGTTTATGCAGACATTCTCTGGTTGTGCAAACCCACAGTTTCATCAGATGTCCGGGTGGCTGGCCTCAGACGAACCCGCAAGTGAAGAAGCCGACTGTGGAGGGCTGGTCGTGGTTACACGTCGTCTGCTGTAGTGAGGCCGGTTGGACTTACTACCAAATTCTCTAAAACAACGTTGGAGACGTCTTATGGGAGAGAATTGAACATTACATTCTCTGGTGGACATTCCTGCCGTCAACATGCCAATTGCAGTCTCCCTAAAAAACGTCTGTGACATCTGTGGCATTGTGTTGTGTGACAAAACTGCACATTTTAGAGTTGCATTTTATTGTCCCCTGCACAAGGTGCAACTGTATAATGACCATGCTATTTAATTAGCTTCTTAATATGCCACACCTGTCAGGAGGATATGTTGGCAAAGGAGAAATGCTCACAAACAGGGTTGTACTATGAACACATTTTGCACAACATTTGAGAGAAATAAGCTTTTTGTGTGTATTGAACATTTCAGGGATCTTATATTTCAGCTCATGAAACATGGGACCAACACTTTACATGTTGCGTTTATATTTTAATTCAGTATATATTTCCATTCAAACCCATCTGCATCTAGTATTAAATATAAACCACAGAAATATCTGGTAAAGCTGACAGATGAATTATCAACGAAAGCCACAGGTACGTGCGTGACACTAGATGAAGCCATTGGATTTACTGTTGCAGTAATAGAAATATCAGTGATTATAACCACACAAGGTGATTTCCATGATGGACCTGATTCTTCATCAGCCGCGGCATTAGACTGGCTGAGGGGAACAACACTGTGATTTATGCTCAGACAGAGAAAATAACGACAGCACCCTCGGGGCCATGAATTTCTACTGGATCTCGCTCTTGCTGTAAATACGTATTAAAATGCCCTGGAGTGAGCTGGGTAAGGTTTGCTGTCGTCTCTGCTAAGAGAAAAGTTAGCATCTTGTTGGTGACATCTTTTGTCTACAGAGAGCTCAAGTGAGTCTTACCTTAATTATATTAGCATAAATCCATTATCACAAACAGACAAAGGGTTATGACTTATCAGAAACCGAAAGGACACATCTTTCCAATATGATAGTCCTGTACTATAACTGTTTGAAGAACATTTATACCCACTTGCACTAAAAGAGGATGATATTCGATGATTGCTTAAAAAAAATATTAAGACATCAAGCATTAAAAAAATGTAATTTCACAGTGAATTTCACTACGCTGTGTAAATTCTCATTGCTTTCTACTCTTCTGATATCTTGGAGGAAAGAAACCCACATTGTTCAGTGTTGTTTGAAGGAAAGTCAACGAGGATGAAGTAGGTCTCGGTTTTTCCTATCTGCTCATTGATTGGTTGAATATATCTCATTGCCTACTTAAAGTCCATGAGGTCAGCTTTATCCGAGCAGTGTTTCTCTGAGTGTCTGTCTGTTTTGGGTATTTCATTTTGAACAATGCCTCGTTTAGTATATAGCACAAAGTGTCATAAAGGGCATTTTTTACTTCATTTTCATCCCCATTTGATTTGGATCCTAGAGTACTATATAATGAATGATCAATATACTAAATGTTTCTGATATTTTGTTGTACAAAGCCATCACATGCAGAGACACACAGTAGACACACAGATGAACAGTCACACACACACACACACACACACACACACACACACACACACACACACACACACACACACACACACACACACACACACACACACACACACACACACACACACACACACACACACACACACACACACACAAGAACCTGATGGATTGGCTTAAAAGATTCATGCAATGTATAATGTATAACTCCTGCAATGTATTTTTCAGGACTAAATGTGATTTCCTTTTCTCTCATTGGGTCTCCCTTTCGAACCCAACGAGCCCCGGGAGTCTGGACTATATTGAAGGTGTGTGTGTGTGCAGGGGCAGGTGTGTGAGCTGTGGGACCACTAATTTAGTTAAACATAGCCCTGCTGGTTTTGATGAGAACCGTGGCTGCAGGAGAGTGCCAGTAACCCATCTTAAATTCACATCACGTACTGTAGCATGTCCTCCATCTGACATGACAAATCCTGCTGCTTTACACGCCATTCATGATGAGTTTCTCTCTCCACAGCCACCAGGCACTTCTTGATTGTGTATCAGATGGAACAGCGGATATTGGCTTTGCTTGCCTCTGTGTGCCTCTATCATTTTTCATCCATTTATCTTTTTTCTCAAAGATTCACGGAAATGTGAACAATTAGTGTCTCGAGAGGATGCAGACCTTTCCAACATTTAGTATTGATCCAATTACAGTTATGATCTCCACTGAGAATACAAAACATTAGGAACACCTGGTCTTTCCATGACATAGACTGACCAACTGAATCCAGGTGAAAGCTATTATCTCTTATTGATGGCACCTGTTAAATCCACTTCAATCAGTCTAGATGAATGGGGGAGAAAGGTTAAAGAAATGTTTTTAACCCTTAAGACAATTGAGACATTGATTGTGAATGTGTACCATTCAGAGGGGAAAGGGCAAAACAAAAGATTGAATTGCCTTTGAAAGGGGTGTCAAGAACTGCAACGCTGCTGGGTTTTTCATGTTCAACAGTTTCCCGTGTGTATCAAGAATGGTCCACCACCCAAAGGACATCCAGCCAACTTGGCAGAACTGTGGGAGCATTGGAGTCAACATGGGCCAGCATCCCTGTGGAATGCTTTCGACACCTTGTAGAGTCCATGTCTCGACGAATTGAGGCTGTTCTGAGGGCAAAAGGGGGTGCAACTCAATATTAGGAAGGTACTACAGAATGTTTGTACACTTAGAGTACATTTTCCATGCCAGGTCAGATAAACGTAGCCTGCTGCTACAGAGTAATATCACATTCTGTAGCCTAACAGCAAAGGAATGTGTGGTAATAGTAAGATACAGTGCCCGCCATAATTATTGGGACAGTGAAGCATTTCTTCTTCTTTTGGCTCTATACTCCAAAAGTTTGGATTTGAAATCAAACAATGACTATGAGGTTAAAGTACAGACTGCCAGCTTTCATTTGAGGGTATCTTAATCCATATCGGGTGAACCGTTTAGAAATTACATCGCTTTCTGTACATAGTGCCCCCATTTTAGGGAAGCACAAGTATTGGGACAAATTCACTTATATATGTATTAAAGTAGTAAAAAGCTAAGTATTTGGTCACATATTCATAGCACACAACAACTGCATCAAGCTTGTGATTTGCTGTTTGTTTTGGTTGTGTTTCAGATTATTTTGTGCAGAATAGAAATGAGTGGTAAATAATGTATTGTGTCATTTTGGAGTCCCTTTTTATTGTAAATAAGAATATCATATTTTTCTAAACACTTCTACATTAATGTGGATGCTACCATGATTAAGAAAAAAAAATTCGCTGTCCCAATAATTATGGAGGGTAATGTATATAAAATGCTGTACATGGCCAAAGAGACCTGAAAGCTGAAAGCACCTGCAGAAAAAGTAAGCCCTCAGCTACAAATTCCCTACAAAACTCACTCTTTTTCAGATAGACACATACAGTAATTCCAATCAGTCTATATGGGGAGACACTCAAACAAATCTGTGTAAAAAAAAAAAAAGCTGTAGCAGAGATCAAAGCCTTTAATCAATACACAACTTTTGGAACGATAAAAAGAAAACCAATTCATTAGGAAAAAAGAGAACTGCGAATAGAATTGCAAGAGGGGGGGAAGTCAATGTGAAAGACTGCACAGCATTAGTTAACGTAATCAGCTGCTCTTCAGTCTTCTTCAAGGGATGTGAAAATGGGGACATTACTGGGGGTTCAACTTCAAAAGAAATCCAATAGGAGCAACATTTGTGAGCAAACAAAACGTATTTAGAGTTAAATGGCGATAAGGAGTTGCTTGGATACACACAACATGGACAATGAGTGAATATAGCAGCCGTTATAGTCTGCGTTCAGATGTAGGTTTCTGGAACTCATGAGAGGATGATTCATGAGACACCATCTTCAGAGGCAGATATAAATCAAGACGATTTTATAAAGAATAATTCCTATACAAGAGAGCCAGTGGAAATGGTTACACTGCCAATGCAGTGTGTAGAGGTAGAAAATAAAGGACATAAATACTGTACATCTTTGGAAAGACAGTAAATCAAAATCAAAACAAATTGTATTGGTCACATACACATATTTAGCAGTTGTTATTGCGGGTGTAGCGAAATGCTTGTGAGTTACCGCTGCTCTGGTATCCAAAAGCTCTTTCCAGCTGTATGTAATAACACAAAAAAATGTCTGGGCTAATAATGTAAGAAATAACACACAAAAAAAAACAAAATAATGCAAAGTTGCCTAGGAGCTAAAGGCAGAGCTGCCATATCTGTCCGCACCATCTTCATAACCAATTCTGAATCATGGTTCTGAAGTGGATCATATATAGAGCAACATGGCACTACCTGCAGAGAGTAAACAATACCTTTAAATCCCAAAGAATGAAACAGTCCCAGATTAGGAGGGATCACGGCAACATGGAAAATTATATGAAACTCACAGGGCCTCATACATGATTTAAGTATGATTTTATCTATATCGTAATAATAAATGTATGTGAAAGAATTAATAAACAATGGTCACACCTACAGTGAAACATTGTGCTGCTTCTCTCTGATATAAAAAGTAATAATTTAAAGACTTTTAAGGTAGGCCTAAATAATTGATTTCATCTTGGGCATTTTGGGCCTTGGGCTAACACTAGCCCATGTTGATAGGAACATACAGAGGGATGATAAGAATGACTGTGAATGTCAAGAGAGCTGATGTGTACTCACAGGTAGCAGGCTTATTACAGTTGTGTCCGTGTCTGAAGTATTGCGGGTTCTCAATGACAGGGATACGGGTCATCCCGATGACCACAGCATCTGGCCCAGCGTCAAGGGTACAGGGGGTGATGATGCCATGGTTGACATGGTGAAGAGGGCTAGCCGAGTCTTCCTCACCACTGATCACTGCTACTGGTCCTGAGAGATGGAGGGAGGGAGAAAAGAGAAGATTCCTTTACCTTATATTATATTATGTATATGAATGTCCAAAGTATTTTGTATTCAGAGAGAGAGAGAGAGAGAGAGAGAGAGAGAGAGAGAGAGAGAGAGAGAGAGAGAGAGAGAGAGAGAGAGAGAGAGAGAGAGAGAGAGAGAGAGAGAGAGAGAGAGGAAATAGAGAGAGAGAGGGAATCTGTCAGACAGCCATCAGGCAGAGGTCTGCCACCATACAAAGGATAGTGCATTTTAATCAAAATAGAATGCAGGAGGATAAATCCATGAGCTGGGCCATTCATAATTTATTAATATGTCTGAAAGCAATAAGCATGCAGACTAATTTGTCAGTATAAGAATTATCTCTGTACGGCTCAGCTCGGTTGCCCTCAGAACGCTTTAAGCAATCTAAACGAGCATTAACTGGCTTAGCCTAATTATGAACCCAACAGTCTTTGCTACAATGGCCCTGGGCAACCATTATTCGTAAAATTCAAATCCTCACCCAGCCCTCACATAAATCAATGTCCCATTCATCTCACAACTCTACCTCTCCCATCCCATGCTCGCTCTAACCGCTCTGTGCTCCTACTCTGACAGAGCCGTGAGAAAACGGAAACAGGCAGTAAATGGTAGAGTACATTCTAAAGAATTGTTTGGGGAATGTCAAATATTTAACAGTGTGTTCCTACTAGGCTATGTACAGAGTGTGTCTGATCAGGGCAGAAAACAAGCTCTATTAAATGGATCCAATATAATAGCAGCTCAGTGTACACTCACTGTAAGCTGCCATGCACAACATCCTGGCTTGACAAGCGATCAGGGAAGACAGATAGGATTCATGGATTGGGCTGTTACAGTGACCGTACTACCGCAACATAGGCGGTCACGAGTCATGATGGCAGTAAAATTCCACATTACCTTTTAGTCACAGTAATTAATCTTCCCCAAGCTATGATGCTGCTGATGGTCATTAGCAGCCTACCAAACTTGCGAACTGCCTGGTACTCAGCACTCTATTGTCCCTCTAATCACTCTGACATAAATGCAAACGTCATGTCGCAACATTTCTATAGGCTATGCAATTGCGTGAGAAAACAGAGTGATGGCCTCTATTAAAAACCTCTTATGGCTTAGATCCCGCTAACGGGATCGATATGACAACAGCCAGTGAAAGTGCAGGGAGCCAAATTCAAAACAACAGAAATCTCGATTTAAAATTCCTCAAACATACAAGTATTTTACACCATTTTAAAGTTAACTTGTTGTTAATCCCACCACAGTGTCTGATTTCAAAAAGGCTTTATGACGAAAGCACACCAAACGATTATGTTAGGTCTGCATCTAGTCACAGAAAAACACAGCCATTTTCAGTTTACTCTGGGCACCTTATTCATCCAAGCTACTCAATACTGCCCCCAGACCCACTCCAGGTCATTTATAAGTCCATGCTTGGTAAAGCTAGGCCTTATCGCAGTTCACTGGTCACGATAACAACACCCACCCGTAGCACACATTTCAGCAGGTATATCTCACTTATCATCCTCAAAGCCAACACCTCTTTTGGCCGCCTTTCCTTCCAGTTCTCTGCTGCCAGTGACTGGAACAAATTGCAAAAATCGCTGGACACTTTTATTTCCCTCACCAACTTTAAACATCAACTATCTGAGCAGCTAACCGATCGCTGCAGCTGTACATAGTCCATCTGTAAATAGCCCACCCAATCTACCTACCTCATCCCCATACTGTTTTCATTTTGTTTACTTTTCTGCTCTTTTGCACACCAGTATCTCTATTTGCACATCATCATCTGCTCATTTATCACTCCAGTGTTAATCTGCTAAATTGTAATTGTTCGCTCCTATGGCCTATTTATTGCCTACCCCCTTATGCCTTTTGCACACACTGTATATAGACTTTCTTTTTTTCTACTGTGTCATTGACTTGTTTATTGTGTTATTGGCTTGTTTATTGTTTACTCCATGTGTAACTCTGTGTTGTTGTCTGTGTCACACTGCTTTGCTTTATCTTGGCCAGGTCGCAGTTGCAAATGAGAACTTGTTCTCAACTAGCCTACCTGGTTAAATAAAGGTGAAATATAAAAAATAACAGAACTCATATGGCAGGCAAAAAACTGAGAAAAAATCCAACCAGGAAGTGGGAAATCTGAGGTTTGTAGTTTTTTAAGTCATTGCCTATCAAATATGCAGTGTCTATGGGGTCATATTGCACTTCCTAAGGCTTCCACTAGATGTCAACAGTCTTTAGAACCTTGTTTGATGCTTCTACTGTGAAGGAGGGGGGAATGGGAGCTGAATGAGCCAGAGGTCTGCCAGAGTGGCATGAGCTGGTCACGCATGTTCACGTGAGAGTTAGCTTGCATTCCATTGCTTTTCTACAGACAAAGGAATTCTCCAGTTGGAACATTATTGAAGATTTATGATATAAACATCCTAAAGATTGATTCTATACATTGTTTGACATGTTTCTACGGACTGTAATGGAACCTTTGACTTTCCGTCTGCTTGCGCCTCATGAATTTGGATTACTGGGCTAAATGTGCGATCAAAAATGAGGTATTTGGACATAAATGATGGACTTTATCGAACAAAACAAACATTTATCATCAAAGGTAAGTGAATATTTATAATGCTATTTCTGACTTCTGTTGACTCCACAACATAGCTGACATCTGTATGGCTTGTTTTGTGTCTGAGCGCTGTACTCAGATTATTGCATGGTTTGCTTTTTCCGTAAAGTTTAAAAGAAAATCTGAAACAGCGGTTGAATTAAGGAGAAGTGGATCTATAATTCCATGATTAACACTTGTATCTTTTATCAATGTTTATTATGAGTATTTCTGTAAATTGATGTGGCTCTCTGCAAAATCACTGGATGTTTTGGAACTACTGAACATAACACGCCAATGTCAACTGAGATTTTTGGATATAAATATGAACTTTATCGAACAAAACATACATGGATTGTGTAACATGCGTGTCATCTGATGAAGATCAAGTTGTATCTCTATTTCTGCTTTTTGTGACTCCTCTCTTTGGCTGGAAAAATGGCTGTGTTTTTCTGTGACTAGGCACTCACCTAACATAATCATTTGGTGTGCTTTCGTCGTAAAGCCTTTTTGAAATCGGACACTGTGGTGGGATTAACAACAAGTTTATCTTTAAAATGTTGTAAAATACTTGTATGTTTGAGGAATTTTAACTCTGAGATTTCTGTTGTTTGAATTTGTTGTCATATCGATCCCGGGAGCGGGACCAACATAACATTATGGTACAACAGCAATGCCATTGACACAGCATCAACAGCAGGGAGAAATCATTTAATTCCACCACAACCACTAGACTTGAGTCAATCTCAGATGCAATGGTTAGTGTTTTAGAGGACGGGATGAGACAAAGAAGACATCTCTCTGCACTTCTAAAGGTAAAAAATGCAGTTGAGGTTTAATCTTAAAAAATGCATTATGCTGTGAGAATGGCTTTGAAGCACGATAGTACTTGAAAAAAGTGGCAATATTTTGAGAATAAACTCTAAATGTAATTTAGAGAATAAAGTTGCAGTTATATTTCAAGATTAAAGTAGGAGTTTTGGTTAACTACATGTCTCCCTTGCTCCCTGATGCTGTAATATACTTGTTCAAACAGGCATCTCACACACACACACACACACACACACACACACACACACACACACACACACACACACACACACACACACACACACACACACACACACACACACACACACACACACACACAGTATCCCCAAAGCAAAGCCATTCTAACGGTCATGGTGCACTGTCTGACTGCGAAGATACATGGCATTGTCCCTAGCATGGTTCCCTTCGAATTCGCACAATGTTATCCTTAATATCCTGCATATGCCTACGCGTGCATAGTGTATTTTAGAAAGTAACAGCTAGGCCAGCAACATATACGTTGAAACGAAAGGTTAACTTACAAAAGTGTGTGTATAGGCATGGTGTTTTATTTGGCTACACCTCCAATGAAGTAGCCTCATAGGCCTATGCATATTATCTTATTCATGTACGTCACAAATTGCGTGGAGTAGGATTGCGTGTCCCTGTTGGGCTCAAAGGCTGCCTCCAAACCTCTGTCATGGATCTTGCATAGCCACGGGGCCGGGGGGCAGTGGTTTGGGTAAAGCCCTATCTAAGAAATTAATTTTAAGTTCCATGATTATATCCTAACAGCCAACAGGTCTAGCCTCCAGTCTATAAGGTAAACAATTGTTAGCCTAAGTTTGCGGTATAGCTGAGACAATAAAGTTGATGTCGGAAGTTTACATTTTCAACAGCTACACTAATTTCTTGTTAACAAACTATAGCTTTGGCAAGTCGGTTAGGACATCTACTTTGAGTATGACAAAAGTCACTGTTCCAACAATTGTTTACAGACAGATTATTTCACTTATAAATCCATGTATCACAATTCCAGTGGATCAGAAGTTTACATACACTAAGTTGACTGCGCCTTTACACAGCTTGGAAAATTCCAGAAAATGATGTCATGGCTTTAGCAGCTTCTACTAATTAACATCATTTGAGTCAATTGAAGGTGCACCTGTGGATGTATTTCAAGGCCTAACTTAAAACTCAGTGCCTCTTTGCTTGACATCATGGGAAAATCAAAAGAAATCAGCCAAAAAATGTGTAGACATCCACAAGTCTGGTTCATCCTTGGGAGCAAATTCCAAATGCCTGAAGGCACCACGTTCATCTGTACAAACAATAGTACGCAAGTATAAACACGATGGGACCATTCAGCCATCATACCGCTCAGGAAGGAGACGTGTTCTGTCTCCTAGAGATGAACATACTTTGGTGCGAAAACAGCAAATCAATCCCAGAACAACAGCAAAGGACCTTGTGAAGATTCTGGAGGAAACAGGTACAAAAGTATCTATATCCACAGTAAAACGAGTCCAATATCGACATAACCTGAAAGGACGCTCAGCAAGGAAGAAGCCACTGCTCCAAAACCGCCATAAAGCCAGACCACGGTTTGCAACTGCACATGGGGACAAAGATAGTACTTTTTGGAGAAATGTCCTCTGGTCTGATGAAACAAAAATAGAACTGTTTGGCCATAATGACTATAATGGCCATGTTTGGAGGAAAAAGGGGGATGCTTGCAAGATGAAGAACACCATCCCAACCGTGAAGCACGGGGGTGGCAATATCATGTTGTGGGGGGGCTTTGCTGCATGAGGGACTGGTGCACTTCACAAAATAGATGGCATCATGATCACAACATAGATGGCATCATGAGGATGTAAAATTATGTGGATATATTGAAGCAACATATCAAGACATCGTTCAGGAAGTTAAAGCTTGGCCGCAAATGGGTCTTCCAAATGGACAATGACCACAAGCATACTTCCAAAGTTGTGGCAAAATGGCTTAAGGACAACAAAGTCAATGTATTGGAGAGGCCATCACAAAGCCATGATCTCAATTCCATAGAAAATGTGTGGGCAGAACTGAAAAAGCGTGTGCGAGCAAGGAGGCCTACAAACCTGACTCAGTTACACCAGCTCACCCAACGTATTGTGGGAAGCTTGTGGAAGGCTACCCAAAACTTTTGACCCAAGTTAAACAATTTAAAGGCGATGCTACCAAATACTAATTGAGTGTATGTAAACTTTTGACCCACTGGGAATGTGATGAAAGAAATAAAAGCTGAAAAAAATCATTCTCTTTGCTATTATTCTGACATTTCACATTCTTAAAATAAAGTGGTGATCCTAACTGACCTAAGACAGGGAATTTTTACTCAGGAATGTCAGGAATTGTGAAAAACTCAGTTTAAATGTAGTTGGCTAAGGTGTATGTAAACTTCCGACTTCAACCGTAGCCTTTAACAGAGTGTCACACCCTGACCATAGTTTGCTTTGTATGTTTCTATGTTTTGGTTGGTCAGGGTGTGATCTGAGTGGGCATTCTATGTTGGATGTCTTGTTTGTCTATTTCTATGTCTGGCCTGATATGGTTCTCAATCAGAGGCAGGTGTTAGTCATTGTCTCTGATTGGGAACCATATTTAGGTAGCCTGGGTTTCACTGTGTGTTTGTGGGTGATTGTTCCTGTCTCTGTGTTTTGCACCAGATAAGACTGTTTTAGGTTTGCTCACATTTGTTGTTTTTGTTAGTTATCTCATGTGTAATGTCTTTATAAATTAAAGAACATGAACAACCACGCCGCATATTGGTCCGCCTCTACTTCACCTAAAGAAAACCGTTACACAGAGATGATGCCCCTTATTTTTGGGATAACCTTCCTTCCTCCCATCCTTGAAGACATCACCGATAGCTGGGTAGTGAAAAGAGTTATTATGCTAGGCTACCAACCTAGTCATGTCACATCAGTGATTATTTCTTTATAGCCTATATAACCTATCATCATTTATCTAATTGGCCTATATTTAGATCAATGATTATTTCAAGAAAAGGATAATCCATCTATGAATATATCCAAACAGCATCCATGAGTGGTCCTTGAGTTGCCTCTCCTCCTATAGACCCATGCGTAAAACCCCTGCTTCACTGTAAAGTCCTCCCGAAGCCTAGGCCTATAATATACTTTCACTTGCCAACTGTAATGTACAATCAGCTTACTGGTTAGGGTTCTCAATCTAGTGGGCCACTATAGGTTTATAATGGGCTGCAAAATAGTTGTTTGTGGTGAATTTAGAGAAGCGGCTTGACATGGGACACATGCACACACATAGCCCCCAGTCTCAAGGATCCCAAGGTCATTTGTTAAATTGGGTGTGCTCACGTAACATACTCTCCTATAGTTGTTAGAAGGATAGTTACCATAAGGGGGAAATACTACTGTTAGTAAAGCACCATGGATAAGGTCATAAAAAATTTCCATTAGGCATAGATTTTTTTGCAACGTGTTCGCCTAGGCTACGTTGTAAAGAATCCAGAGGGCAGATTGACGGGGACTCAACCCAGTTCTCTTCACATTCAATGACAGTGCCATTCAAGTATTTTGTCTGTGCTCATAATGCACCATGACCGTTAGAAGAGTGTATGCCTATAGTCTAAAATTGATAAGTGTGAGTGATCAGTGACGCCTGTTTGAACGAGTGTATTAGATCATTAGATTGATGGCCATTTGTTTGTTTTGCCCCTACTTTTTCACACACACACACACACACACACACACACACACACACACACACACACACACACACACACACACACACACACACACACACACACACACACACACACACACACACACACACACACACAGCTGCATACACACACTAGCATACACACACAACCTGCCCGTCTCTACCTATGTATGTAACCACGGTTCCTCCTTCTGAAAATAATCCTGTGGCTCAACCTTTTCCAGGTTCTAATACTTATAATAATATTGTCATTATGTGCTAAAAGAGAAAGGATTTCCTTCTTACTAATGCCATTTCTAAAGTATAGTTTCGCCGGGTCATCTAACTGCAGGAATTTTAACAGTGTTAATCTTGAAATATATGTAGACTTTATTCTCAAAATTAAAATTCTAGTTTATTCTCAAAATTTTATTTGGAGTTTATTCTAAAAATATTGCCACTTTATTCAAAATATCTTACTACTTTATTCACAAAATATTGCAACTTCATTCACTCAAATTTTATTTGGACTTTATTCTCGAAATATTGCCACTTTATTATCAAAATATTGCCACTTTTTTAAAGCACTATTGTGCAAAAAAAATATAATCCAAATATCATCAATCGTTGCTGTTTATTACATTTTTCTCTTCACTTGACCCTAATACTCTTCCGTATACAGCATAGAGTGAAAACAACAACAAACTCTATTATACAGCTGCCAAAAGTTCTGCAGGAAAATAATAATATTGTCAGGAACAATTTTGGTTATCAACATGCACTGTAAGTGATATCCATATTCTTTCACAATGCAACATCCATCATGATTTGCTCTCAATTCAAGACACGGACACACAGACTATTTAATGAAGTCAATTTTCTCAGTAACTTCCACCATAACTTGCAACTGATCTAATCACTGACACACAATCAACAGACTGGGTGCCATCTATCTCAGATAACTGAATATCTTCCACAACAAGCCCTAATCCTGACAATACCCAGAAAGTCCCACAATAAAATCAGCATCATTAACAGATGAACCTGGATACTGCTGTATTAAATCAAACAGTGCTGAGGGTTTGAGAAGGATGTCATGCTATAAAAGTGTAAATCAGCTCAGGGGAGGCCTGTGGAGAAGGGTGTATCTCATCTCTCTGAGTTGTTTACTGAAGCAAAGCCCCTCTCTGCAGCTCAAACAAATGTGATTACTGTAGGAGCTGCCCATGGCGTCTGCGATGCAAAGCCTGTGGTAACACAGAGGCAACTCAGCTGAACTGCCACTGAATTGGTTCCTGTTTAATTGTATTCAAGTAGTGACTCAGGAAGCGGAATGAAACAGAGCAGCTAAAAATACTATATTTATTGGATGCCCAAGTTGAAACCTTGTATTTGCTTTTTATGACTCATTAA
The DNA here is from genome assembly GCF_002021735.2 of Oncorhynchus kisutch. Classification (NCBI taxonomy): domain Eukaryota; kingdom Metazoa; phylum Chordata; class Actinopteri; order Salmoniformes; family Salmonidae; genus Oncorhynchus; species Oncorhynchus kisutch. The sequence continues at coordinate 22,817,000 of NC_034177.2, forward strand.
ACAATCACACAATCAAACAAAGAGCTGTCAAATGAATCAACGTACAAAATAAATGATTCTACTGTAACCACCCTCACTTCCATTAACTCTTTCTATAGTGATAATGGTTCACACTGAGTGTACAAAACATTAAGAACACCTCCTATTCTTGTGAATCAGACCATTGTTGGCATCTGAAGCACTTTAAGGTCTAATGGGCGGTGCTACATTCTGCTGTACCAAAAATGAAGGAAAATGTCTTTGCACATTGTGTGAATCTCTTTTAGAACATAAAAATTCCAAATTGAACACACACTTATTATGGATTATGAATGTATTCTTATAGTGCACTGTAGCAAATCAGTTCAGTTCAGGACAGCTGTAAGCTGTGATGAACAATGGTTAAAACACATAATATGCACATTTCAATACAGAATTGATCCATACATGATCCATACACGATTAATACATTATCCATTTTCAAGATATGTAATGGACATCTTTCATAAATACTTTTTACCTTTAGGATCTGTGGCTATATATCAGGCGTCTCCAACCTTTTTCCTGGAGAGCCACCCTCCTCTGAATCAGAGAGGTGCGGGGGGCTGCCTTAACTTCTTATGGCTGGGGGCAGAATTGAGTACCTTGGATGAATAAGGTGCCCAGAGGTGCCCAGAGTAAACTGCCTGCTACTCAGTCCCAGTTGCTAATATATGCATATTATTAGTATATCTGGATAGAAAACACTCTGATGTTTCTAAAACTGTTTGAATGATGTCTGTGAGTATAACAGAACTCATATGGCAGGCAAAAACCTCAGAAGAAATCCAACCAGGAAGTGGGAAATCTGAGGTTGGTTGTTTTTCAACTCATTCCTGGGATATTGGTCATGTTGCACTTCCTAAGGCTTCCACTAGATGTCAACAGTCTTTAGAAACTTGTTTGAGGCTTCTACTGTAAAGAAAAGGCTCATAAGGGCTCTTTGAGTCAGTGTTCTGGCAGAGTGCCACAGGCTCGTGAAGCTAGTTCACGTGAGAGGTAGCTCTTGTTCCATTGCTATTCTACAGAAAAAGGAATTCTCCGGTTGGAACATTATTGAAGATTTATGTTTAAAAGATCCTAAAGATTGATTATAGATATCGTTTGACATGTTTCTACGGACTGTAACGGAACTTTTTGACATTTCGTCTGCTCCTAGTGAACGCGCTTCGTGACTTTGAATTTGTTTACAAAACACGCTAACAAAAGTAGCTATTTGGACGTAAATGATGGACATTATCGAACAAAACAAACATTTATTGTGGAACTGGGATTCCTGGGAGTGCATTCTGATGAAGATTATCAAACGTAAGGCAATATTTAGAATGCTATTTCTGACTAATGTTGACTACACAACATGGCAGGTATCTGTATGGCTGGTTTGGGCTCTGAGCATGGTGTGCTTTTTCCGTAAAGTTTTCTGTTGTTTTGAATTTGGCGCCCTGCACTTTCACTGGCTGTTGTCATATCGATCCCGTTAGTGGGATCTCAGCCCTAAGAAGTTTTAACCGACATCCACGAACAGTGGGTTAACTGAGCCACCCTCCTGTAGGTTTTTACCTCCAAGTCTGTTCCTGGAGAACTACCCTCCTGTAGGTTTTAACTCAAGCCCTGTTCCTGGAGAGCCACCCTCCTGTAGGTTTTAACTCCAAACCCGTTCCTGGAAAGATACCCTGCCGTAGGTTTTCGCTGCAACCCCAGTTGTAACTAACATGGTTCAGTTTATCAACCAGCTAATAATTAGAATAAGGTGTGCTAGATTACTGTCACATGGAATGGCGCTGGAGAGACGAAGCAGGTACGTGGAGTAAAACATTCAATAAATAACGGACATGGAACGAGACAGGAACAAAGTCAGCAAACAGGCTGAGGCCTGACGTGGGATGGGCGCCATCTGAGCCAACTGGGGCAAGGAAACCTCTCGAGTCAGCTAGGGCGTGGAAGCCCGACGAGCTGGCTAGGCAACCCCGGTTTCATTGTTGGCAACCCAGAGCCGACGCCACCATACCAACCGGAATGCCAGTACTCCCGATGCTTCGTGTGATGGCTTCTGCATTCTGTCACATGAATGACGCTGGAGAGACGTTGCAGGTACGGGGAGTAAAACATTTAATAAATAACGGACATGGAACGAGACAGGAACAGCATCAGAAAACAGGTAACACAAAAAAAAGATAATTCATGCAGAAGCGGGGAACAGAGCAGGGAACTGACAAATATAGGGGAGGTAATAATAGGTGATGAGTGAGTCCAGATGAGTCCAATATCGCTGATGCGCGTGACGAGGGAAGGCAGGTGTGCGTAATAGATGATAGGAGTGCGTGATGCAGGGCAGCCTGGCGCCCTCAAGCGCTAGGGGGAGGGAAGAGCGGGGGCAGACGTGACAATTACAGTTGGAGTGGAAACCTACAGGATGGTAGCTCTCCAGGAACAGGGTTGGAGAGCCCTGCTATATGCAGTACTGTATGAGCTTTTGGTTGCTAGATGACCACTTCTGCTAATTAGGTCATTTAAAATGCCTTTTTCTTTCTTCCCTTAATTAGAAACGTCATACAATAACTCCTGACAGAAGTATCAAAAGAATACAGGTAAACGCTATGAGGACTCTTACCAAGGTCAAGACTTCAATTCTATATTCCTTTCAACATCATACTTTCAAAATCTTAGCTAGCAAGCTAGCTGTTGTCATCAGCAATCAAGTCGACAATCTACTGGAAAATCCTTTTCGATCCTTGTCATATGAAGAGAAATAATGAAGAGAAATTATAGATAAAACGTATCAGTGCTCATCGGCCATTGGAATATAAACATTACACAACAAGTTGGAAATGGCAAATTCCACAATGAGTGGTTTGGAAGGAATCAGTGGCTAACTGCAAGCATTGCAAAGCAATCACTAGCCTGCTATTCAGTGGAGTGGGTGTGTGGACCCAAGTCTGGGTTCAAGCTTAAAAGGATAAACATTCAACTTCGGCCATGCTGTCAATCCAGCATGACTCCTGCCATGCGCAAAACAACTGGAAACTCGGAACGGGGAAATCTCAGACAACTGGGAACTATGAAAAAATGAGCACCGACTGTGAAAATACGCTTTGAACGGTCATCCAACTCTGAATTTCAAGTCGGGAACTCGGGCCACTTTTTAGTGGTCCGACCTGAAGATCACTGACGTCATCATGATTCAACCTTGTTTTTATGACAAAATTAGTTTGATGACAAAATTTGACCATGAAGGACCTCCGGCGTCACCTTCTTGTTCAAGTGAGCACAGCACAACAAGGTGAGTCCAAAAATGTATTGTATGCTGCTGCATAAATGATGTAATATGTCAGGGAGATATGTATACTGTAGCTAAGAAAGTAATACTAAGTGTATGTTGTGTAGTAAGCTGTTAGTAGTCCATGTGCCTCACCCCTCATCATTTTGCAGACTGTTCTGAATTGGTGGTGCAAATGTAGCCCATAGCCTATTTAAGAGAACGTTCCTTTCTGAATTCTGTCGCTGAACACTTCAAAAGTGCTGAACAAATAGTTATATTGACTACGTCCGTCCTAGCTCGCTCATTAATGTCTTAATCGAAATTACGGATCGACTCTTATCCGCTCGTCGTCCCTTTATGCCATGGTTTGTACATATCAATTGTCAGTAGAAACCACATATGTTTAAGCAAGTCAGCTATATCAGCTATGTTTTTTTAAAGGCAATAAATGAGGCTGAATGAACTGTTTGGCTGTCAGACAAGGCTTACCTCAGGTATAGCTGTGGTAAGGTGTTGGGACTGGTAGTAGCACACTGCTGTTGGGACAGCTTTATGTAGGCCCTAACAGTTTGCCTTTATAGTGCAATTAATGTATTGTTTTGTGTTGTGTTGTGGCTTTGCTGTCATGCATCCCCCAAAAATTGGGGGAGTTTGTCCCACCAAGATTTACATGCTAAAATTGCCACTGTATACATTGAATGATAAAAAAGAACATACTGTACATTAGTCAGTCCCTTCATTTAGCTCTCTTTTAGAGGCCCACATCAATAAAAGTGCTTGTATCAATTCAACTAAGTGGCTGAACGGTGAATGAATTGTGAGCCTTCATGATGAATTCATACTAAGGCAATACATTTTCTCTTTCTTTCTGTCATCCCTCTATCCTGTCTCCCCCTTAGATGCTACGGGTATGTGTAGATTGTAGTGAATATGAGATGCTACTTCTATACTGCTTTTAGGAAAACTATCTTATGGAAATGGTGGCATCAACTCAACTCCACTGCTTTTTACTTCACTGTGAATAGCATCTTCCAGATGATCTAAACTTCAAATAACCCAATACTATGCCTTTTCAACGGAAAAGGTTCCTTCATCAGCCCCGAGCATTACATAAAGCACTTCGAAAACGTATTTCAAAGATGAATACTTTCTTCTAACATGTATAGCTTCAAGGCCAATCCTAGTTATTGCCAAAAAGGAAACATAATTTTTAAACTCTTTCTTCTTATTCAACTGAAGAACAAAGCCAATTTAACAAGATACTGAGATGGCCGGCATAGAGCCAAGTGTTTCCTGGCAAGAGATGGACTGGAGGAGGGAGAGGAGGAGGAGAAAGATGGAGGGGTGGAGGAGAGGGACGGGGTAGGGGGAAGGGCCGTAGGGCCCAGGGCAGGAAGTGTCAGATAAACGATGGACCGCTGGGACTGTCAACTCAGGGACATTTCCCCAGACCACACACAGCATGTCCCCAGCAGGCACAGAGAGAAGAGAGAGAGAAAGATGGATTCACAACAAGCACCCAACCACCACATTGCATTCGCACAACACACCAGTGAACCGCAACTTTAAATCGGTTTCTATTTTCTGTCCTAAATCTTAAAATAACATCCTTTGCTTCTAGCTATGTTTTTTTAGTTTGACTCCTGAAAGCAGATTTGTATGTAGTATAAATTGATTCACATGTCTGTGTTTGGTTTTCCTGACAGTAACTGTCAAACAGAGATTGTGTTAAGCTTGAATGCATCTTCAATCCATGTAAATGAGCATGTAGAAATCTTTTTTCAGACACTTTCTCTCCCTCACCTCAGTTAATTATAAACCTAAAATAACACAGAGCACACAGAAAAATATAAATAAACACATCGCTAATACATACATATAGTATCAGCACTGACTCCCTCACAGCACTGCTGATGGAAACCTAACTGTCAGGTAGAGGTTAGAGTAGAGAAGAGTCGTAAAGGTTAAATCAAAGTGAAAAAGAATGATGCGGCTCAGGTGACTTGGAGTAAACACAGTCAAAAAGAGAGAGGGCGAGGCATTGTCAGGCCCGGTCTCACAGTAAATGAGGTGACTATGGTAAGTCATGACTCTGAGGTTTGGTATTGGACCTGAGCGCTCCACTGCGTCTCTCTACTGCCTCATGAATCCATTAACAACGGAGATTTGGCGCCCGTCGCCATGGAGCCAAGCTGTTCATCACAGTGTACATGTGACACAAGAAGGAGACGGAGCACAGTGACAGGGGTGAACAACTTAAACACTCCACATGAACTTTCCAAAATACCCTGCTAAACCTCATTAACATGTCTTCTCTCATCAAAACCTTGGTATGAAGCCCCCACACATACTCATCCAAAACGCAGGGACAATGAGATAATGACCATTCATTTTAATCAACAGCATTGCAACAAAAGAACAAGGGGATATTACAGCCAACAATGATCTGTCCTCTGGTAGTTATATAGCATTAACTGTAGGACATTGTGACGTCCTGTCTATTGTTCCCCTTCCACAAGTTGTGACAAACTGTGACAAAATGCCCCAGGCATAAAGGTAGTCAATTTTACGGCCCTAAGTAAAGTAGGCTGTGGGATATTTATGGCCCAGTCACAACAGACAATGTGTATTTTGTATAGCTGAATAAAAGTGCTTGGAGAGAGGCGAGGGGAATAGAAAGACAGTGCAGCAGCAGCCCAGCCTGGGGGGACAGGCGAAGGGCCAAAGGCAACAGACAGAGGCCATCCTCTACAGAAATCAATCAATCACCTCCTATTGTCCAACACACCTGACCCAACACCCCCACGCACCAGCCACCAGCCACCAAGCAGCAGCCACCAGCCACCAGCCATCAGCCACCAGCCAACTGATCTTCAAGGTTTATTTGTTTTGGTTGGTGTTTGTCTGTGTGTGTGAATGAAAGTGGTCTTGCATGAGTGTGTTTGAGTGTGAGAGAATATTTACTGTGTGACTGTGCAGGTTTTCAATTTCGACAAAGCTTCACTTATTGCTGTTCATTATAACACACGTGCCAACTCCAAGTTCAATAGGTAAGAAAGGCATCATTGTATGGTAAACTGTCAAGGCCAACAACACGATTTGAATCAGAATCTAATTTCTAAAAAAGTATATTGTGTATTGTATTGTCTATAAATTGAGAAGAATGAATTGATAGAGTGTATGTGTGGTTCTCACAGAGTCACATTCCTCCATTAATAGGCTGTTTAACCTCACAGCAGAAGACTTGTTGTGTGAGAGCCTTTCTTAGGGACCACACAGCATTGTAGCACAGGGACTCTATTCATGAAAGATGCACTGCATCACAAACCAAGGTTAACATGCCATCGAGGCTAGGGCACTATTCTATTATGAAAAACATTGTGCCATGAAGTGCTTAGCAACCAAGACTAGAATGGGTGAGGATAGCTTTTCTAATGGGAGAACCTTGCTATACCTTTCAATGCATTGAAAGTGGGGGTGTTTGAGTTGTCCAGTGGCATTGGAGACAGTGAGCTGAGACCCAAAACCATGACTCAGAGGAGGGGTCTTAGCTGGAGCAGGGCCAGGGCGGCTAGAGTCACACACAGCATCGTGCTCAAAAAAGCCATACTGTAAACTTAAGATAAACTTAGACTTTTTTAGTAAATCTCGCATTTACAATAATGCACTATTTATGTGAAAGTTCAAGTTACGAGCTCATATCTCATGTTCCTAGCATCCTAACAAAATCTGAGTCTGACAACCCAAAAGAGTTCCGAGACAGACAGTATCTGCATGTGTTTCAAATATAAAGGATAGTATATGTATGCCTACTGTGTAATAATAAACACATGACCATAATACACGCACAAACATTCAACAAGATTTGTCTCCACCCGGCAAAGGAATAATCTAGACAAAATCTGCATTCCCATTCTCCATCCCTTACCAATTCCTCTTACAGCCCAACAAATAACACAATAAAGTCGACAACATCGTCCACAATCGTTGATAAATGCATCAGTCATGAAAGAGGGAGTGGGATTAAAACAGGAACAGTTTTGACCATGGTGACTAATGCTACCTGCTAAATAGTACAAATCATGTGACCAGGCTGAGTCAAACATCTATAATCACACAGGAATTGAGCCAGCAGCACATTTCATTGCATTCTACTTGAGGGGATTCATCCATTCCACTCTGCTCATTAAGTTCTCTGACCCCAGCCCAACAGACCAGCCTGCTTGGCCCTCACCAGAGGGGGCGGCCGGGGTTTACACCCCCTCAGAGAGTTACCCTGGGTACTTTGAAACACTGCTGTTTACATTCAACATGTTTAGCCAGACTAAGCTGTTAAAACCATAAGAAAATATAAATCGTATGTCTGCCAATATTATAACAACCTTTACCAGTGATTATCGTGTTGAATCCCAACAGCCTTCTTCATTTTCTCATTCCTTTCTTTTCTCCAGCCATGCAGGCTGTGTCTGAAAATCACGTCACTGTAAGAGGACAGTGTCTCTGTGGAGTAGCGACACCCGTTGGCCATGCCTCATGTCACAGCACCGCGCCCGGTCCAACAGACCTCATCCCTCCCTCCTCTCCTATCCCCTCATGCAATGCTATCCCGAGCTGGAGGAGAGGGCTGTAAATCAAAAAGAGGAGTGACAGCCACACTCATCCACCATCCACCATCCACCATCCATCATCCATCATCCACCATCCATCATCCACCATCCATCATCCACCATCCATCGCACAAGAAAAACATTTCCCTGATTGTGTGGTGCGGCAAGGCGGCGGTGGGCGTTGCCAGTGGCAGGTGTTCAACAACTCCTGCATGCTAATGACCTGGCTTCCCCAGGCTACAGTATAGAGCACAGATAGAGCCAGAACGAGGAAGGGGCAGGGGAGGGGTTCTGGGGGCCCATTCATTATTAAAAGACCTAGCTGGGGGACAGGAGAGAGGAGTGGAGGGTGGAGGGGGTATCCATGCACTGTTATTGAATGCTGGCCATTTATTAATTTACCTTTATTATCAGCATGGGGGCGAGAGGCCATGGGTTGAGAATGGAGGAGGATGGGGTAAGGGGGATTACAATACCTGAACGAAGGCCAGTTTTCAATCAGATGTCCATGGTGTACACTTTCCTCCTTAAAATCTCCCCTATCCATCTCTTTTATCATATGTTCTCCCTCACTCTCTGACTTCCTCTCTTCCCAGTCTTCTTCTCTTTCTGTTTCTGCACTCCCTTCCCTACTTGCCCTTTTCTTTCCACATGTCATAGCCTCTCTCCTGTGGCAGCTGCATGGCCAAATGAATACAGATTCTGTGTCTGGTCTCAACAGGACTGTGGTGTGGGCAGTGGGAGAGTGGCTGATTGGACAGCACGCTCACTGGGGTAACAAACATATATGCACCCTGCCTCAGCGCACAGCTCCTCAGAGTCACCCCTCATATCTCTCCCTGTACTGCATATGTTCCACTGTGGAGCCTCATCTCAGCCTTTGTGGAAGGCAGACAGCGGAACACATTAACAGGGGGAAGCACGCCTGTCAGAGTGCTCTGCCACACCAATGCTCTGCTACATAAGGAAGAAAGAGTGAGGCATCGTGTCATTTTACACACCACCCAGTCATGTGTGCCTATTAGTATGACCTACACTGTCTGTCTGCGACGGTAAAGCCTTGTGTCTACAATGAACATCCTGGTTTGCCTCAATGAACTGTAATACTTTCATAGCTCATTCTGCAGTTTGTCTCTTTGGTGAGTTTGCATGTCAATTAAAATGTAATGCAATGATAAAGGTTATTCATCATGCAAAGTTAGATTAGAGAAACAATCCATGAACAACGTGATAACATGCCCTCATGTGCTTTCAAAGAGCGAAATATCACAATAAGTGTGTTGTGTGTGTGCACACGCATACATGCCTGTGTATGTGAAGGTGTTGTGAGTGTCCTCTCTGTGCTCGGACAGTTCCAGTGTTGTGTGATGTATCAGAAACGGTACTGGCCAGACAGAGCAATCAAAGCAGACAGTAAAGTGTTGAGACAGGTCAAGGTTTTTCATTTCAAAGCCATCAGAGTATTAAGACTGACGTGCCCTTTGCTTTCCCTCGCCATCCCCTGACTCCTCCCTGTAACCGGTTTACTGGAAAAAACAGGAAAAGTGATGCCAGCGCAGTGACAGAAGAGGCATGCAGTAAGACATTAGACAACAAACAACTCCCCTCCCTCCCGGGAGGGTGTCTCTCTCTGTCTGTTGACGTGGCGGTGCCAAGTGAGGGCATGATGACTGTTGTTGTTTTCCATTTACAATTAATTAATTTGTCACCATAACATGGAACAAGGCTTGGGAATGGAGAACGTTCCCATCCAGAGACTACCAGTGGTCCTTTAATCTGTAAATCAGTCACTGTCAGTGGGGTTCTCTAACTCTCACACTGGGCCTATGCAGTACGCCCCTTCAATCACGACAGTCAGAAACAGACATATAGTCTGACACAGGGAACACACAATGTTGACAAAACCTTGTTAGCACCCAGAGCCACAGCAGCAGACAGGAATGCTCCAACACTGTATTGCAGAATGGCAGGCACAGCGTATGTCACATAGGGCCTCTGTGTGATGGGTGGACATGGCTGGATTAGGCCTGGCTTGCAGAGGGCATTCCAATTGATCCCAAAAGTGTTCGATGGGTTTGAGGTCAGGGCTCTGTGCAGGCCAGTCAAGTTCTTCCACACCGATCTCGACAAATCATTTCTGTATTAACCTTGCTTTGTGCACGGGGTCAATGTCATGTTGAAACAGGTAAGGGCCTTCCCCAAACTGTGGCCACAAAGTTGGAAGTACAGAATGTAATTTTATGCTGTAGCATTAAGAATTCCCTTCACAATGTCATGTTGAAACAGGAAAGGGCCTTCCCCAAACTGTTGCCACAAAGTTGGAAGTACAGAATGTCATTTTATGCTGCAGCATTAAGAATTCCCTTCACATTGTCATGCTGGAACAGGAAAGGGCCTTCCCCAAACTGTTGCCACCACGTTGGAAGCACAGAATGTCATTTTATGCTGTAGTATTAAGTTTACCATTTCGTGAATCACCCGACAAAGTTATTGTTGCTTCCAGAGGCAGTTTGGAACCCGCGCTATGCGTTTTAGCATTTGGCGGTCCCGTTCTGTGAGCTTGTGTAGCCTACCATTTCGCAGCTGAACCGTTGTTCCTGCCACTTCACAACAACAACATTTACAGTTGACCGGGGCAGCTCTAGCAGGGCAGAAATTTGACAAACTGACTTGTTGGAAAGGTAGTATCCTATGACAGTGCCACGTTGAAAGTCACTGAGCTCGTCAGTATGGGCCATTCTATTGCCAATGTTTGTCTATGGAGATTGCATGGCAGCATGCTCGATTTGATACACATGTCAGCTACGGGTGTGGGTGAAATAGCCAAATCCACTTATCATTTTGGCCATGTAGTGTATGTCTGTGGAGGAATAAAGATGTTTAGACAATTAGGGCTCTATTTTAGGCTGCCCGTTAAGCCAACGCAATTGTCAAACACACTCTCGTTTGCAATTTTGTCATGTTAAAGCCAGCACTCTTATATTTTCAAACCCTAGCGTTGGGATCGGTAATTTACTTGTCTTATATGAGCTCGCTTGTGCTGAGGTGCGAGGGGTGGCAGTATATGAGGAGTGTCCTTAAAAATGTGTGCCAAAGTGCTAATTTCAGTATGCACTGATGACAGGGATATTTTTAGCAGTAACACACAGATATTTTTTTTTGAAACGTGAGACCGCTTTGAAATAAATCTTAATTACTCAAGATTTTCTTTACTTATGGGTGATTCGTGATATACAGTGCATGTACAGTCAAAAGTTTGGACACACCTACTCATTCAAGAGTTTTTCTTTATTTGTACTATTTTCTACATTATAGAATAATAGTGAAGACATCAAAACTGTCACACCCTGATCTGTTTCAGCTGTCACTGTACCTTGCCCCACCTCACTGGATTATTGACCCCTGCCTGCCCTGACCCTGAGACTGCCTACAGTTCTGGACCCTTTGCACCCTCTCCAGATTATTGACCCCTGCCTGTTTGACCTGTCGTTTGCCTGCCCCTGTATTAGAAATACACTTTTGTTTCTTCGACACTGTCTGCATCTGGCTTACACCTGAAACGTGATATGTCTTACATCTCCTTGCCTCCTGTTTCTCCTGTTTTTCATAAAATCTATGAAATCATGTAGTAACCAAAAAAGGGTTAATTAAACAAACCAAAAAATATTTTCTATTTTAGATTCCTCAAAGTAGCCACCCTTTGCCTTGATGACAGCTTTGTAGACTCTTGGCATTCTCTCAACCAGTTTCACCTGGAATGCTTTTCCAACAGTCGTGAAGGAGTTCCCACATATGCTGAGCTTGTGTTGGCTTCTTTTCCTTCACTCTGCGGTCCAACTCATCCCAAAACATCTCAATTGGGTTGAGGTCGGGTGACTGTGGAGGCCAGGTCATCTGATACAGCACTCCATCACTCTCCTTCTTGGTCAAGTAGCCCTTACACAGCCTGGAGGTGTGATTTGGGTCATTGTCCTGTTGAAAAACAAATGATAGTCCCACTAAGCCCAAATCCGATGGCGTATCGCTGCTGAATACTGTGGTACTGTAGCCATGCTGGTTAAGTGTGCCTTAAATTCTAAATAAATCACAGACAGTGTCACCAGCAAAGCACCCCCAAACCATCACACCTCCTCCTCCATTCTTTACGGTGGGAACCACATGCGTAGATCATCCGTTCACCTACACTGCATCACAAAGACACGGCGATTGGAACCAAAAATCACAAATCACACCTCAGAAATTGTAGCCCAAATAAATGCTTCACAGAGTTCAAGTAACAGACACATCTCAACATCAACTGTTCAGAGGAGACTGTGTGAATCAAGCCTTCATGGTCGAGTTGCTGCAAAGAAACCACTACTAAAGGACACCAACAAGAAGAAGAGACTTGCTTGGACCAAGAAGCACGAGCAATGGACATTAGACCGGTGGAAATTTGTCCTTTGGTCTGGAGTCCAAATAGGAGATTTTTGGTTCCAACCGCCGTGTCTTTGTGAGACGCGGTGTGGACGAGCGGATGATCTCTGCATGTGTATTTCCAACAATAAAGCAAGGAGGAGGTGTATTGGTGTGGGGGTGCATTGCTGGTGACTGTCTGTGATTGATTTAGAATTCAAGTCACACATAACCAGCATGGCTACCACAGCATTCTGCAGCGATACACCATCCCATCTGGTTTGGGCTTAGTGGGACTATAATTTATTTTTCAACAGAACAAGAAGGATAGTAGGATAGTGATGGAGTGCTGTTTCAGATGACCTGGCCTCCACAATCACCCAACCTCAAACAAATTGAGATGGTTTGGGATGAAGCGGTCCAAAGAGTGAAGGAATGCCAAGAGCGTGCAAAAGCTGTCATCAAGGCAAAGGGTGGCTATTTGAAGAATCTCAAATATAAAATATTTTGATTTGCTTAACACTTTTTTGGTTACTACATGATTCAATATGTGTTATTTCATAGTTTTGATGTCTTCACAAAACGCGCCAAAAACCGGGCAGCAGGGTAGCCTAGTGGTTAGAGCGTTGGACTAGTAACCGGAAGGTTGCAAGTTCAAACCCCCGAGCTGACAAGGTACAAATCTGTCGTTCTGCCTCTGAACTGGCAGTTAACCTGCTGTTCCTAGGCCGTCATTGAAAATAAGAATTTGTTCTTAACTGACTTGCCTAGTAAAATAAATAAAAATTTAAACCTTGAATGAGTAGGCGTTCTAAAACTTTTGACCGGTAGTGTACATTCCACAACTATTTGAACATTAACCCACACTGTCTAGACACGCCTCATGGTATCCTCCCATTTCTTTGTACAAAACACCAGGGCACCTGGGTAAGCGGGGGTGCCTATCATGTTCGATTCTGCAAGGTTCTATTCTACAGCCACATCTTACCGATTTTTATCTACAATACTACTCCCCCAAATTGAGGAAGGAACACAACAGACAAAATAAATGCAATTATATAAAATTATAAAAACAGCAAGATCAATAGCTAATTACAAGGACTTTATCTCTACTGAGGTCTTTCAGTTCAGTGGATGGTAGGTGTGAATATGGCTAACAGGCACTATTTCCTCCTCTGTGAGGGGGGAGAGAGAAGGGGGGTGAGAGGAGGAAGGAGGGGCAGAGAAGGGGGAAAGGATGCCTGTGAAGGGAGTATAAGGTTCAGGGTAAAGGGAGTAATTGATTTCTACTTGTTAAAGGTGACGGTTCCAGTGATTAAACACAGGGCCGTTTCACACTCAACAAAAACACACTATGTTCCTCTTAGAGGAGTTCAGGCCATCGCCACTGCAACACTACTGAGCCCACACTGAGACTGATGACATACATGCTATTGTCCTCTAAGCTTACCACACAGTGTGGGTTGATGGAAAAAACAGGTGCTTATTAAGGATGATAATAACACACAGGGCCAGCATGAAATGGCTTTCTAATAAAAAAATACTTTATTACAAATACTGTATCCCATTTCACATGGTCACTGTGGGAGTATACTTGAAAGAGATCAGACAGGAAGGCAACATCTCACTCAGCCGTTCCATTCTGGGCCACTTCTGTCGTGCATTTCAAAGTGTTCCATTTGGATAGGGTGATGCGTCATAAGGCTTGAACAAGACAATGTACTCAGGGCTGCAGAAACTAAGAGCTTTCAAGAGGATGAATAAAATATTCACACAATGATTTGAGAAACACTTTCTGTCAACGTTATTATCTCACCTTCAGTTAACTCCTAAATGTAATGGCAAAATGTAGATTTACACCTAAATAGACATACCGAAAAACAGTGTTAATTTTAGCACTAGATTAGATTGCCTAGTCGTATTCATATTGACTAAAATATAATTGTCACATTTTTGAAATTTGCATAATGATTTAGTCTAGTTAACATAAACATGACGAAAACAGCGGGCCATTTTAGTCAACTAAATGCCCTTTCATTTTAGTCACATCACATTTGTATTGCCTCATTACCCTAAATTAAACATACATGACTGACTTCCATGTGCACAAACATTGTCCTTGTCCTACTAACATATTTTTCTGCATAACCTCCTATTATATTCCCAAAAGCAAAAATATTGTAAGGGTTATCGTCGGTGGAAGAAGGATCGGACCAAAGCGCAGCGTGATAAGTGTTCATGATGATTTATTCAAAACTAACTGAACACTGAAATACAAAACAATAAACATTGTGACCAAAACCAAAACCGAAACAGTACCGAGTGGCCCAAACACTCACACGGAAACAAACACCCACAACCCAAAACTGAAACCCAGGCTACCTAAGTATGATTCTCAATCAGGGACAACAATTGACAGCTGCCTCTGATTGAGAACCATACTAGGCCGAACTCAAAACCCAACATAGAAAAATAAACATAGACTGCCCACCTAACTCACGCCCTGACCATACTAAAACAAAGACAAAACAAAGGAACTAAGGTCAGAACGTGACAGTAACCCCCCCAAAGGTGCGGACTCTGGCCGCAAAACCTGAACCTATAGGGGAGGGTCTGGGTGGGCGTCTGTCCGCGGTGGCAGCTCTGGCGCGGGACGTGGACCCCACTTCACCATAGTTTTTGTCCACCTCCTCAACCGCCCCCGTGGCTTCTTATGAGCGGCAACTCTCGCCGCCGACCTCGGACTGAGGACCCTCGCCACGGGTCCCGAATGGACGGGAGATTCCGGCAGCGCCGGACAGGCGGGAGACTCGGGCAGCGCCGGACAGGCGGGAGACTCGGGCAGCTCCGGAGTGAAGGGCGATTCTGGCATCGCCGGTGTGACAGGCAGCTCTGGCAGCTCCTGGCTGACTGACGACTCTGGCAGGTCCTGGCTGACTGACGGCTCTGGCAGCTCCTGGTTGACTGACGGCTCTGGCAGCTCCTGGCTGACTGACGGCTCTGGCAGCTCCTGGCTGACTGACGGCTCAGGACAGACTGGCGGCTCTGGCAGCTCAGGACAGACGGGAGACTCTGGCAGCTCAGGACAGACGGGAGACTCTGGCAGCTCAGGACAGACGGGAGACTCTGGCAGCTCAGGACAGACGGGAGACTCTGGCAGCTCAGGACAGACGGGAGACTCTGGCAGCTCAGGACAGACGGGAGACTCTGGCAGCTCAGGACAGACGGGAGACTCTGGCAGCTCAGGACAGACGGGAGACTCTGGCAGCTCAGGACAGACGGGAGACTCTGGCAGCTCAGGACAGACGGGAGACTCTGGCAGCTTAGGACAGAGGGGAGACTCTGGCAGCACTGGACAGGCGGGAGCACCTGTAGGGAGAAGACAGAGAGACAGCCTGGTGCGGGGGGCTGCCACCGGAAGGCTGGTACTTGGAGGTGGCACCGGACAGACCGGACCGTGAAGGCGCACTGGAGCTCTTGAGCACCGAGCCTGCCCAACCTTACCTGGTTGAATGCTCCTCGTAGCCAGACCAGTGCGGCGAGGTGGAATAGCCAGCACTGGGCTGTGCTGGCGAACCGGGGACACCATGTGTAAGGCTGGTGCCATGTACACCGGCCCGAGGAGACGCACTGGAGACCAGATGCGCTGAGCTGGCTTCATGGCACCTGGCTCGATGCCCATACTAGCCCGGCCGATATGAGGCGCTGGGATGTACCGCACCGGGCTATGCACATGCACCGGGGACACCGTGCGCCTCACGGAATAACACGGTGCCTGCCCGGTCCCTCTCTCTCCGGTAAGCACGGGAAGTTGGCACAGGTCTCCTACCTGCCTTCGCCACACTCCACGTGTGCCTCCTCCATTACATTTTTGGGGCTGCCTCTTGGGCTTCCAGCCGCGCCGCCGTGCTGCCTCCTCATACCCTAGCTGCCTCCACCTGTTCCCATGGGATCTCCTTCCAGCCAGGATCTCCTCCCATGTGTAGCAACCCTTGCCGTCCAAAACGTCCTCCCATGTCCAGGAGTCCTGACATCACTGCTGCTGCTGCTGCCCGTTACCACGCTGCTTGGTCCTTTTGTGGTGGGTGTTTCTGTAAGGATTGTCGTCGGTGGAAGAAGGATCGGACCAAAGCGCAGCGTGGTAATTGTTCATGATGATTTATTCAAAATGAACTGAACACTGAAATACAAAACAATAAACGATATGAACAAAACAAAAACCGAAACAGTACCGTGTGGCCCAAACACTCACACGGAAACAAACACCCACAACCCAAAACTGAAACCCAGGCTACCTAAATATGATTCTCAATCAGGGACAACAATTGACAGCTGCCTCTGATTGAGAACCATACCAGGCCGAACTCAAAACCCAACATAGAAAAACAAACATAGACTGCCCACCCAACTCACGCCCTGACCATACTAAAACAAAGACAAAACAAAGGAACTAAGGTCAGAACGTGACAAATATGTCAAACATATATAGTACCAGTCAAACATTTGGACACACCTACTCATTTTTCTTTGAGGAGGGTTGAGCGAGACTACAAATTCAAAGACAGCCTACTTTTCTATACTCAAGGGAAAAACATAGCTAGACTGTTGTTCTACTATTCAACTCAATCCTGCTATTGTTTTTCATTTCGTAAAGCAGCTTGTGTTTCTTATACAGGCAAAGGGTAGTTAACTAGAAGGCTAGTTTGAGCGAAGCCTATTTGCCCACACTCATTTCTTGTAGACTGTGTGTGCCGGGTGTGGCGCTTCCTTCCCACTGCTGAACAGAACTGCGCTGCTAATACCTCCCTATCCACATCGACGGGAAAGTAGTGAAGAGGGTAGTAAGTTAAGTTCCTCGGCGTACACATCACGGACAAACTGAATTGGTCCACCCACACAGACAGCGTCGTGAAGAAGGCGCAGCAGCGCCTCTTCAACCTCAGGAGGCTGAAGAAATTCGGTTTGTCACCAAAAGCACTCACAAACTTCTACACATGCACAATCGAGAGAATCCTGTCGGGCTGTATCACCGCCTGGTACGGCAACTGCTCCGCCCACAACCGCAAGGCTCTCCAGAGGGTAGTGAGGTCTGCACAACGCATCACCGGGAGCAAACTACCTACCCTCCAGGACACCTACACCACCCGATGTCACAGGAAGGCCATAAAGATCATCAAGGACAACAACCACCCGAGCCACTGCCTGTTCACCCCGCTATCATCCAGAAGGTGAGGTCAGTACAGGTGCATCAAAGCAGGGACCGAGAGACTGAAAAACACCTTCTATCTCAAGGCCATCAGACTGTTAAACAGCCACCACTAACATTGAGTGGCTGCTGCCAACACACTGACTCAACTCCAGCCACTTTAATAATGGAAATTGATGGAAAAATATATCACTAGCCACTTTAAACAATGCCACTTAATATAATGTTTACATACCCTACATTACTCATCTGATATGTAGATGTATATACTGTACTCTATATCATCTACTGCATCTTGCCATCTTTATGTAATACATGTATCACTAGCCACTTTAAACTATGCCACTTTATGTTTATATACCCTACATGACTCATCTTATATGTATATACTGTAATCTACTGCATCTTGCCTATGCCGTTCTGTACCATCACTCATTCATATATCTTTATGTACATATTCTTTATCCCTTTACACTTGTGTGTATAAGGTAGTAGTTTTGGAATTGTTAGGTTAGATTACTCATTGGTTATTACTACATTGTCGGAACTAGAAGCATAAGCATTTCGCTACACTCACATTAACATCTGCTAACCATGTGTATGTGACAAATAAAATTTGATTTTGATTTCAATATTAATTGTGCTTGTCACCGAAAAAGCACTCAATCTCTCCAAAAACTCTTGGAGAGATCATTTAGTAGTCATATTTTAGTCACAGAGATAATTCATAAATCATTTTAGTTTAGTTCTAGTTTTTTTCTATGTAGTCAGTTAGTCTCGTCAATTGCCACTGAAGAATAGGTGTTTGACGAATATATTCACCATTTTTTTTGACTAAATTAACACGGCCCAAAATAATACTTTTTTATGAGAGGGCCATAAATAATAACTAGTAATGCTGCATACTCCAAGAAAGATTAAAATACCCCCTTTTTGGTATTTTTTTTAATAAATTGCTGAGGTGTATTCATTTTTGAGGACACAACCTCAAGTACATATTATTTCAAACATGATGAAAAAATGAATTATTACATTTCATATATGGTGTAGTTCCTATTCAACAATATAATTGTTTCTATAATTGAGGAGGTTCTTAGCTTTCCAGTGCTATGTTGCATGTGAGGGTGTGATGTGTCCTTCCGCCACAAAATGACAGACAGTCTGACCAGTGAATGAATGTGTACTGTAGGTGGGACTTCCCAGCCTCCAATGACTGTGAATACGTAAACCAATACTGCAGTGTCTTCCGGGACTAACTCAATGCAAGCTGGCAAGCAGGGCTCTCAGCCAAAACTATCACGAAGCAAATTGGCTAAACAAAATCTGATTTCTAAGTGAATTACCTTGATAAAACAATTTACATCAGCGAGATTAATGGAAATTGTCATCAATAATGTAAATATAAAACCTTTAAGGAGGGTGAGTAACAATCGTACACAAAGATGTTTCCATCTCTGCTAGACTACATCTCAAGGTAACACACCTTCGTGTTCAATAATCACATTGCAATATGTAAATCAATGTATTGCTTGATATTCCAAGCTCATTTACTAACCATTAGTACAAAGTCTCTTCCCAGTTGTGAGTAACTAACAGCTGCTGGTTTTGCTATTTGTTGTTGTTTTGAATAACTGCTAACAATTATTTGAAACCACCCCAGATCAAAGCAGAGCAAAATGGAAACTTTTCATATGTGTTTGATGATACTGTGTACTATATTCCCTTCTATGTGTTCTGTTCTGACAAAAGGCTGGGGGGCACAGCCTGACTCTGAGATTGACAGGGGCTGCACATGTACTTAGTTTGATTCCATGAGGAAGCAATTTTTATTTTATTTTATTCTGAATATCAAAGCACAAACATCTTATATTAAGGAAAAACAGCCTGTAGGTAAATGCCATTACACTTGTGGTATGTGTGCTTGTGTATTTTTTTGTCAGGTTGTTAACTCCATAATAAAATAGAATAACTCTTATACTCAACAGATAAAAATATATGAGCTTGGAAATCTTGGAAAATGTAGGTTAGAAAACTCCCAGACATACAATAATCGATAGAGCCCTCCTTATGGAGCCGCTCTAATTCAGAGCAGCAGCCGTTAGTGAAACAGAAAGCAAATACATCTATCAACATGAGGTAAGGCTAGAGTGAGACAGTGTCTGCTTGCTAGATGTTCTCTCTAGCTCAGCTATAGCTTTGCTGCTGTGGCCTTTGCAGGGCCTTGTTGAAAGGCTGTAGTAGTGTGGCGTTGCGGAGGCCTGTTTGTGCTTCATTACGCAGACAGACCCTCAACTGCTTGGGGGGGAACAAAAGGCACAGGCCACCTCACCGTTCCCGAAGGCTCCAGCCTTGCTAATTACAACCCCCCCCCCCCACACGCTCCCCCTCTCTCTCCCAACTCGCCCTCTCCACAAGTCTGTCTACCACAGTGTCTTTGTTGTTTATCCAGACAAGCACTGCTGGGCCGCAACAACACGTGTTGGTGTCACCTCCGGGACCTTTCCCCACTGAGCACTAGATACGCTGGGTTGTGTCTCTCTGTCTGTCAGTGGCTGTGAGGCTCATTTCAATGAGCCACCATTCATTCTCTGCTTCTCTGCTCTGCTCTGCTCTGCTCTCATCTACCCTGCTCAAAGCAACACTGATCAGAGAAGCCAATTCCAGGCACATACTGTAGCCAAACAGCTAATGGTGATCCTGAAAATCATATTTTCGTTCTAGTTTAAAAAATAATCCTAGCCTTTAAGTGAATGACATAAAGGAAGTACTATAACAACATAAAATATATGTTCTGATTTCACATCGACGGACCAATAATGCGTTTTGCTCACTAAATCACCTTACCTTGACTGTACCTTCGTTTCACTGACAATGGGACAGCGGTGTTACAGTTGTGGATGTCCTTTGGGTGGGAAACTGTTGAGCGTGAAAAACCCAGCAGCGTTGCAGTTCTTGACACAACTTTTGTCTTGCCCATTCAATCTCTGAATGGCACACACAATCCATGTCTCAATTGTCTCAAAGCTTAAAAATACTTATTTAACCGGTCTTCTCCCCTTCATCTACACTGATTGAAGTGGATTTATCAAGTGACATCAATAAGGGATCATTGCTTTCACCTGGATTCACCTGGTCAGTCTATGTCTTGGAAAGAGCAGCTGTTCTTAGTGTTTCGTACACTCAGTGTATATTCCCCCACTCAAAAATACAGCCAAAAGTTAGCTGAATTTCCAATGTGGTATGACAATGCTTTCAAACATCAAAAAGCACAATTAAATTGCAATGGAAAAACAATGTCTGATTTTTGGATTAGTTGTCACTCAAATGTCTATCACTGAGCTTTGAAACATTTAAAAGCACAACAAAGTTCAAGTGGGAACACAATGTCAGATATATGGTTTATTTATACAAGCGCTTCATCTAATAGCAAATGACCTGGATTGTAGTTGAGATTAAATTAGAAAGTACATGGTGCAAGCTATCAATGCCTTTCGAAATTCTGTGAAGATTATTACAGCAATTGTGAAGACCTCCACAGACCTGTGACAACCTATGCATGCTCTTGAACATTATTTAATATATTTTATATGATTACATAACAATAAATGTATAGTTACAATAACCTCAAAATGTGGCCATGGATGTGTTACTCATTTTAGGGTTGAATGTTACATTCATTTGTAAAATAGCTTTAACTTTAGGCTATTTACAGTACTACAAAAGTAATATTGAATTGTGTTTGGTTGACAATGCAACCAAATATCAACATTTAAAGGAGATATATCTACAGTACTACTTGGATTGTTCTATCTGAGCCACTGGTTTAATCCCATTAAGTATAATTTATTTATTGGTTGAGTTGGAGACATATATCCAACATGTCATTTTATAATTTGTCGATAGGTCAACAGGCTATTTATTGTATTTCAAAAGTTATATTGATTTATGTTTGGTTGTCAACTGACCCAAATTCCTTTTGATGACTTTAATTCCAGTTGGTCTACAAATGAATAATTTATATATTGGATTCATGTCTCCATCTCATGCAAAAATCTGTTTAAAATAATAAACAAATACACTTTAAATAAACTTTGATTTGATTTAATCCTATATTTTATCCTATACTTTATCTCCTTCAAATGTTGATATTTGGTTGCGTTGACAACCAAACACAATTCAATACCACTAAATATCATTACATTCTAAATCAATCAGAGCTTGAAACACTAGGGCAATTAGATTGCCTATTTTTAGTTGAATTCTGGGTTCAATTGAAACAATAGGTGTTGATGACTTTGGAAATACTACATAGGCCTACATAGTAGAATTGATGATATATGAGTGACAATGTATGGTCAAATTTCATTTGCTCCTTTTTGGGATAGGGGGCAGCATTTTCACTTTTGGAAATAGCGAGCCCAGAGTGAACTGCCTCCTACTCTGTCCCAGATACTAATATATGCATATTATTAGTAGTATTGGATAGAAAACTGTTTGAATGATGTCTGTGAGTATAACAGAACTCATATGGCAGGCGAAACCCTGAGAAAAATCCAGCCGGGAAGTGGGACATCTGAGGTTTGTAGTTTTTCAAAGCTTGGTCTACCGAGTACACATTGAGATATGGATGAGGTTGCACTTCCTATGGCTTCCACTAGATGCCAATTGTCTTTTGAAACTTGAATGAGGATTCTACTATAAAGGAGGGGCTCATGAGACCTGTTTGAGTCAGTGGTCTGGCATAGTGCCTCGGTCCCATGACGCGCGCTCCCAACAGAGTTACCTCGCGTTCCAGTGCTTTTTCTGAAGACAAAGGAATTCTCCGGTTGGGACATTATTGATGTTTTATGTTAAAAACAACCTAACGATTGATTCCATACATCGTTTGACATGTTTCTAAAAGACTGTAACGGAACTTTGAGTTTTTGTCTGGATGAAATGCTCGCGCCTCATGAAGATGGATTATTGGGCTGAACACGCTAATAACAAGTGGCTATTTGAACATTAATGATGGAACTTTATGGAACAAATCAGTCATTTATTGTTGAACTGGGATTCCTGGGAGTGCCTTCTGATGAAGATCATAAAAGGCAAGTGAATATTTATGGTGTTGTTCCTAACTTTGTTGATTCCGGCTATTCCTCTGGCTGTTTTGGGTTCTGAGCGCTTTTCTCAGATTATGCTTTTTTCGTAAAGTTTTTTGGAAATCTGACACAGCGGTTGAAATGAACGAGAAGTCTATCTTTAATTCTGTGAATAACACTAGTATCTTTTACCAATGTTTATTATTAGTATTTCTGCAAAATCACCCGATGTTTTGGAATCGAAACATTACTGCACGTAAGGTGCCAATGTAAACTGAGATTTTTGGATATAAATATGCACATTATCGAACAAAACATACATGTATTGTGTAACATGATGTCCTATGAGTGTCATCTGATGAAGATCATCAAAGGTTAGTAAATCATTTTATCTATATTTCTGCTTTTTGTGACTCTTTGGCTGGAAAAATGGCTGTGTGTTTTTTCAACTTGGCAGTGATCTAACATAATCATATGTTGTGCTTTAGCTGTAAAGCATTTTTTAAATCGGACACGATGGGTAGATTAACAAGATGTTTTATCTTTCATTTGCTGCATTGGACTTGTTAATGTGTGAAAGTTACATATTTAAAAAATATATTTTAGAATTTCGCTCGCTGCCCTTTCAGCGGAATGTTGTCGAGGTGTTCTGCTAGTGGAGCCCCTGTGCTAGAAAGGTTAAACTTACCCTTTGGATTGACCAATAGCAATAGTGAATCTATTTAGTTATAAAGTGGAGATCTCTTAACAATCATTCTCACAATAGCATATTGGTAATAATCAAAGACAAACATCATAGCTAAGCAGGGCTAGGCTTGGATGGGAGATCAAAGGGTAACTGAAGATAGATCATTTCTCCAGTAGGAGGTGCTGCCCAGCCTAAAATGCTTTATTCTGTTAGTAGATATAACGTGGAAGATCTGATGTTGTTTTAAAGATAGAAATGCAACATATTTTATACAATGTTTGTCTATGTTGAAATTTGACAAATTATATTGAAACAACTTTGATTCAACCTATCTTCTGCATGAATATGACACTGTTTTCCAAGAAAATATCAATGAAGTGTTCATTTACCCATGAATGCCCTCGTAGGCCTGGCTCCACTCACCAACTGGCACATGAAAGGATGGATTAAGGAAATAATACACATGTGAGAAAATAACTGGAAAAAGGAGAGGAATATTGCCCCTAGCTTTTCCCCTAAGAAGGTAGGGGAAAAGGAAAGGACATGTCCTCATATTTCC
Source organism: Oncorhynchus kisutch (assembly GCF_002021735.2). NCBI lineage: Eukaryota > Metazoa > Chordata > Actinopteri > Salmoniformes > Salmonidae > Oncorhynchus > Oncorhynchus kisutch. The sequence goes on from NC_034177.2 coordinate 22,840,816, forward strand.
TTCCTCATCAAATCAATAGGGACCAGATGCAACTCCTCTTCTTGCCCCAGCAACTTATTTGCATTTCAGACTAATTGCCACTATTCACTCATCAAAGTTCCTAGACTTTGTTAATTACAGGCACAATTGGAAGCAATTGTCAAGCTCAATTATATAAACTGGTCAGGATCAGTCCTCAGTGGAGCAGGAAAGTAACGAGGAAATTGTGAGAAGGACCCGAAAAAAAGACGACGATGTCATAACATTTTGTGTGCTGTCACATGTTCCTACAACTGTCTAGATTATTCTATTTCCTGAAGATTTCCTATAATGAGGTTGCTAGTAATTTATAGTCTGATTGTTTGATCACATGATTAACTGATTGATATGCACATCTGTATGACTGATTGAGGTTTATATCTTGTTCCAAAATGGGCTTTTGATGGTGAGAATGGACGCATCCTCTCTGCTGCAAGGGCAATAGTAACAGGGGCCACTGCACACATCACACCACTGACACCACTCACATAGACCACACAGCTTACACACCATACAGTACACCACAAATTTAGTGCACCACTCCAACCTCCATTCTCAACACTAGGCTCCCTCCAAAACACATGAAGACAACCGGACTGTCAGAAAGCCAGCAAGAATCCAGCCCAAGAGGACACATGCCACAAACCCTTTCAGTTAAATCTAGGCCCTACATGAGCCCGAGTGAGCTGCTACTGCTGTGAACAGTGTGTACCTTCTTCATGGTGCTACATGGTGCTGGTAGAAACTCAGCAGCCTCTCTGTGACAGGCATCTCCAAGGAGCCTGAGGAATGCTTCTCTCTCTGACAAGCATTTTTCACACTAATGGCTGTACATTTATTTATAGAATGTGATTGCCTGAATGACTGATGTGATTGTTTAGTCTGTCTGCTACCCTGGTGCATGAGAGAATTAAGACAGGAATTAGACAATAAATATTTCCTCGGTAAGTAGGTAAACAAATGGAAGTTAAAGAGGGGAATAATTTCTCTAAAAGTTTTTGTGACAGTTGGAGGTATCGAGGTAAGTCACCTTCGATGGTGGACTACTGGCATCCAGGCCATGAAATGTTTGATTTTGAGAGATTTGTTTCGGTTTTCTGTGTGTTCTAGTTTTCTCCATGCTCTGATTAAAAGGTGTGTGTTTGTATGTGTGTCTGATAAAAGGGTTTGTGTGAAATGGACATGCCTCATTGCTCCAGATGAACACTGACCTTCAGCTCAAACCTCTTACAAATCCATCTCTTTCTCTTCTTCAATTACAATTGTACCTGCCACTACTGACAATGACAAATGTCATGTTTTGACTTCATAGAAGAGGAGCTCAATACATACATCACTGGAATAAGTGCTGTGACTCATCAAAACAACACAGGGGGGAAATTATGGTAATTCAATGTGAGTGAGGGGAAACAGCCAATGGGATCTACTGATAACCACAGGGCTCTGCCATTGCCATTCAAGAGAAAAAAGGGTGTGGCTCTATAGACCTACAGATTCACTAAAGAAGTGGTCATCTGAGTAATGAGGTCATGTAGAAAAGCATCTGATGAGTTACAGCCTGTAGTATCAGGGTTCCCATTGGCAAACAGGCTGCATTTCACAGATGACTGCCAGAGTCCCAGACTATTAAATGTTTCATTTTATAACTGGTCCTACAATGTAGCAACATGTGCACATGTGTATGCATGTGTGCACATGTGTGTGTCTGTGTGCATGTGTGTGTGCATGCGTGTGTGAGTACTTGGTTTGTGTGTGTGTTCTGTGTGTTAATGCCTGACTGTGCAGGTGTCTAATTGCTGACAAGAGGCTCTGGGCCTGTGGGTAGATGCCAGCCAGCCCATTAGAGAAATTGCAGGTGCTACCTCCATCCTTCATCCTCCATCCCAGCTCCAGCTCCAGTTTAAATCAGCCCCTCCAGCCAACCTCTATATGTAGTCTTGGCCTAGGCCTGGCTAGGTCTGATTGGAAGTGGGGAAGTGGATCCCACCAGCCAGAGGGAGCCTACAGACTGGCTGCCTGTGTCGGGCGCCTGACAGAAGGCTGGCTTATTTGTTTTGCTCTAGATGCTCCCCTGGGCGAGGTGTAAGTCGAGAGGAACGCTTTACTTCCCCGGTGACTTAATAGGAACAGATGCAAACAAACAAATAAAGTGGTGCCGTTGTGGAGCGCTGCTACTGACAGCGGAAAACGAGCGCCCAAGTTATTGACAGGAGACTTCCTGTGTGTCCCGTACGAGAGAGGAGAATGACAGTGATGCTGTCTCTGTCTGTTCTATCACTCTAAATCACTCTGTGTTACACACACACAATATATATATTTACTTGGAACTTTCTTGGGAACATTATGCATTTATTAATTTAGTGGTTTTCTCTGTCTCTTGATCTCTTTATGTGAAAGATAGTCTATTGTTCATCATGTTCTTCTAAAGCAGCGTTCTATAACATCCCTTATGCAAGTTGTCATTGGCGTCATACAGAATATGTTAAAAAAACAGCTTCCATTAGATTTCTCATTACCACTGCATATGGCTGCATTCCATTTCATGTCACATGTCACAGGAAAAGGTGGCTCTGACAATGACAAGGAGATGCTTTTGGAATGACTCAAGAGATATTTTCTTGAAAGTTAGACAACCTTTGTCTACAAGTGTAATGATTCCACAGATTCACAAAAAAAGGCCTTATTTGAATACCAATGGGAGGCATGGGGGTAGATTGATGATTATATATTAAGTAAAGAAATAATGTCTACATCCACGATGGTTTTGTAACCATAATGTCAGATAACAGACAATCCATAGACCATCCATTCAGGGTTAATAGGAAATCCATTGATAGCTCAATCAAATACTTGTTTGGTTAGAACAAAATGTTTCAATATCTTAATGCCTAGTAGTGCCTAGCAGTATCCAGTGATAAGGATGGTCCCGCCATGTTAACTATGGATGTGAAGAAGTAGCTATTTAAACACTGGCAGGTACTTCAGATCCAGGGAGTGTTTCTGTTGTGTCCATCACCACCATAACTGTCACGCATTGCAGCCCACTCCATCCATACCCCTCTCTTCTCCATCTATACCCCTCTCTTCTCCATCCATACCCCTCTCTTCTCCATCCATACCCCTCTCTTCTCCATCCTTACCCCTCTCTTCTCCATCCATACCCCTCTCTTCTCCATCCATACCCCTCTCTTCTCCATCCATACTCCTCTCTTCTCCATCCTGCTCTGTCTGCACTGCATCCATCCTCCAATACCACCCAAATAATTAAGACAAGTGGGTTGTGGTTACACAACAATTACTCTCGACTCCTTAAAAATTAAAAGGCCCTTCATTAAACATTGAGAGGCTTTCCCTCTCATTAATGCTCAGCTCTAGAGAGAGAGAGGGAGGGCACTCTTCTAGCTATCCAGTGGCTTTGTCCAGAGAACATAGCCACATCCAACCAGTCAGAATGTCCATCTTCCTCAAGAACCACATTTTTTTTTAACAGGAATGACTGCAGATGCAGAGACTCCGTCACCATTACTCCAATTCAGCCATGTCTCAATGACCAATTAGATCTGTTCCTGAATCAGTCAATAGCAGAGTCAACGCACACCGTCATGATGAGTATTCCTTTTGACATGCAAGCGTTAATGGCACCTCTAGTTAATGGCACAGAGAAAAGAGAAACTGTTTGTCCAAAAGAATAGCTGAGAAAATCAGCGGAACTGCAAAACAATGTTTTAAATGAAAGGGGAATGAATGTTTGATGAGCTTGTGTTCTGTACAAACTTGTGTCCCATACCAATCCTGACTCACTGACCTGTTTAGGTCAACCAAAATAAACCATCAAGCTACATTACTTCGTAGAGGTATCACAGTAAATTGGTTTTGGCTGTATTGTTGAACAGTAAACTGAAAGTCATCCAGTTAAACATAACAACCATCTGGTTTCAGTAGTTCTCTCTCTCTCTCTCTCTCTCTCTCTCTCACTCTGTGTGTGGATATTATCTGCATCAATTACAGTCATTATGAAAGAGGTTGGATCAACAATGAAGGCTGTTCCATTAAAACTTTGCAAAACATTTCACTGTGCACTTGGCAACACTACCTCCACTCATACAAGGTTTGGATGTTAAGTAATTAGGTTACCAGTTAATAATAGTCTCAAACCCCCATTGAGTGCAAGTGGCTGCAGAAAGGCAAGACCCTGGGAAAAGCCAAGGGTCTACTTTAAAGCATACACAAGAAAGAAAACTCTAATCCAGTATAACATTTCTTTTTTTTAATGAATTTTCTCTCTCCATTAGCAGTCCAATGTCCTCTTTGGACAGACACTCAGTGATGAAGAGTCCCATGTCCCATGTCTGACTTGGAGATGGTTGTGGACAGTCTTCAGATCTCTCTATAAAAAAGCCAGAGGGGTGTGGGACAAGGTCATTCATCTGTTTGTTCCCTGCTCTTTTTGAAGAGCATCTAAAGTGCTCAGCTTCTCACTCCGTCTGAACATGTTTCCAATAGAGAGGGAGCCTTTTACTTTGTCACCTTGGTTCTGAGAACAAGGGGGATCCCTCTATAATTGATATTCCATAGTTTTGTTCCATTTTCAGTTTCAAAGTGACATGGTTTTGGGTTTAGCATGCCATTGATAATGCTTTTGCCAACTTTCACCTCACGGCAACAAAAATCTTTAGCTTTTGCTCTCAAAAAAACTCCACACTGAATCAAATGGAGTTGGACTGTTAGCCATTCTTAATTCATAGACTTCAGTATGTGCTTTCTTCATTTGTAGCTTCAGCAATATGCTTTCATCATACATAGTCAGTTAAAGAAATTAAGCATGTAGCCATAACCAGATATTGGGGGTTGGAAATTCAAGGCAACAGTAAACATACAGAAGATTCAGTTTAGTGGGACTATCATTTGTTTTTCAACAGGACAGTGACCCAAAACACACCTCCAGGCAGTGTAAGGGCTATTTGACCAATGAGTGGGATGGAGTGCTGCATCAGATGACCTGGCCTCCACAATCACACGACCTCAACCCAATGGAGATGGTTTGGGATGAGTTGGACTGCAGAGTGAAGGAAAAGCAGCCAACAAGTGCTCAGTATATGTGGGAACTCCTTCAAGACTGTTAGAAAAGCATTCCTTATGAAGATGGTTGAGAGAATGAAAGAAAGAGTGTGCAAAGCTGTCATCAAGGCAAAGGGTGGCTACTTTGAAGAATCTAAAATAGATTTGGATTTGTTTAACACTTTTTTTGGTTACTACATGATTCCATGTGTTATTTCATAATTTTGATGTCTTCACTATTATTCTACAATGTAAAAAATGTTTTGTACAAAATAAAGAAAAGCCCTTGAATGAGTAGGTGTGTCCAAACTTTTGACTGGTACTGTACATAGAATCACTGATCACTTTAATAATGGAACACTAGTCACTTTAATAATGTTTACATGCTGCTTTACTCATTTCATATGTATATACTGTATTTTATTCTACTATATTTTAGTCAATGCCACTCCGACATCGCTCATCCTAATTTCTTAATTCCATTCTTTTACTTTTAGATTTGTGTGCATTGTTGTGAATTGTTAGATACTACTGCACTGTTGGAGCTATGAACACAAGCATTTCACTACACCTGCAAAAACATCTGCTAAATATGTGTTTGTAAAAAACTATTTTATTTGAATGTTCTCTCTCCAGATCAAACTGCCTTTCAAAACAGAGCAGGAGAACCAGACTGAAGACCACCGGGTATAGTGCACTATATGGCTGTTTTGCAGAACAAGAAAGTGTTTAAACATTTATTTAAGATGTCTATAATTGTTTATATCTTTAAATAACCAATTAAAATGGTAATGAACATCCAGCCAGGCTGTTTTCCTACAGGGAACTGGCATGACTGTTTTCCATGTTATTCTGCTGTATACTTGCACTACTGTATATTCTATATCTCTTTAGGACAAGGTCGTTGGGGAAACAGCCATGATTCTGTGCACAGCAAACCAACCCCCTGAGGCCCGTGGCCTTTCCTGTTGTATGTGAGGCATATCATTATTTTTCTTTGATGGAAACTCAATTAGTTTGGAATTAGATGCAATGTGGAGCTTTAGGGAGTTAAATTGGCTAATATACTACTAATAATAGATGAAGAATTAATGCTAAATCCTCTTACTTGGCCATTACATTGTCACTTATACCGGAGTGTAAAGACTTAAGTGAATGGAGAGCACAGCATCATGTCATATTAACATTTCTTACTGCTTACATATTATTCCTGTGGTGCTCTCTGTATACAGTATTTCATCAGAAAGTAATACACATTCTCCAGTCCACATAATGTTTTATTTTTTGTCCGAGGTCCTATTTTCAGAATTTGCATCCGGGCAGGACTATATTAAGCAGGATGAAATGAGTGAGATATAGTGAGTTAGTGTGTGTGTGGATGGATGGAGTAGAGGTACCACTGCCAACACATTCCCAGCCAGTCTGCTAGGGACTGGCATGGGGGCTGGCAGTGGCTTCCCACTCAGCTAACAGAGCAGGACCCTAAAGCTTCCATGCTGGCCTCTGCTGTAGTGATTATGGAGAGCTGCATTGGTTGGTCGGTGCCTCAGCCTTACTCTCGACTAATTCTAGGACAGGGACAGTAGAGGAGGGCCAGCCCCTCTAGGGCATCTCTCATGCATCTTTAACTGAGATTAATAAGTAAAGAGGGTCTTGAGGACTTATTTCTTGTTTTTAACCGTGGCACAGAAAAGTGATGGCAGTTGGGAGGGAATGATTTGGGGCAATGGAAAAGAGAGAGCAGGCTGCACTGTTCAATCCCCTCTAAACCATTACAAGGAAGCTTAAACTGCCAGGGCATGTTGTTGAGAAGATGGGGATGCCACCTTTAACTCTGATAAGCTGCCTTAAACCAGGTGTATAAACAGGTATGCCAAAGAAAATGCCTGGCACAAATCCTCCTCCCTCCTACAGTCTGAGAGGGCTGGCAAATGCTGTGGATGTAAAAAGGACGTAATAAATTACTTGGCGTAGTGCCTAACTTGAGTACCGAGTCAACTGAATTCTAATTAACTGAACATTGAGGGTGTTTTCACATAATATCCAGTTTAAAAATAACAGATCTCAGTCTTCTTTACAGTGAACTCTGAGGTAAAAAAAGCAAAATAACTCAGTTCACTTGACCTTTTTTGTGGTCTGAGTCATCTTTGCCTTCACATTGCTATGTTTAGAAAGGAACAAAAATATTTTTCCAACATTCACTCAAAGCACTCTTGAATTTTTACAAAGTGCAGGACAAGCCATTCCATCAGATCGTGTTATGGGACAGCTAAATTAACCTACTTACATTTTGGAAGCTTATAGATTGCATTTAGCTAGACATAATAATTATAATCAGAAGATAAAATGAATATGTAAATATTGTTGGAACAGAATAAGTAGCAGGAAAGTACTGCAGATTAAATAATGCTGCTATTGAAAATTGTACACCCAATGTACTGTAGGCTACTGGATCGGGATCCTTGGGACATCCCCACACTAAATCCTAACCCTAACCTTAACCCTTACCTAACCTTAACCCGTATCTTAAACATTTTAAATGTCAACTTTAATGGGGTAACGTCAGAGTTGGGTCATCCCATGGATCCGGAGAACAAGGACCTTGATTTTGTACCCATTTTTGTGATTCTGACCAAATATGTTGTGTCTTTTCACACTATTCAAACCCAACAATCGAATAAACCGTTTACGAAGCTCTCTTACCGTATAGATCACATACTGCAAACAAATAATCTGAACATTGTGTAGGTATAAAACTCCATACATTTTTGGGTAATTTCTGTTCATCCTTGACAATCTGTTCATCCTTGACAAACAAAAACAGCACACATCATCTTCTCTCTTTTATGGCACTAATGTGAGGGGTTATGGAGAGGGAAACAGTGTTGCTGTAGTCTGTGAGGGGTTATCAATACAACAAGTGTAGACTTTACCATGAAATGCTTACTTACAAGTCCTTAACCAACAACGCAGTTCAGCGAGAAGAAAATAGTTACCAAGTAGGCTAAAATAAAAAGTAATAATAAAAAGTAAAACAATAAGAATAACAATAACGAGGCTATATACAGGGGGCACTGGTACTGAGTCAGTGTGCAGGGGTACAGGCTAGATGAGGTATTCTATACATGTAGGTGAGGGCAAAGTGACTATGCATAGGTAACAAACAAACAGTGAGTAGCAACAGTGTACGGGGGGTCAATGTACATTTTTATGAATTGTTCAGCAGTCTAATGGCTTGGGGGTAGAAGCTGTTAACTTCACTAGGGTAGGGGGCACTATTTTCACCTCCGGATGAAAAGTGTGCCCAAAGTAAACTGCCTGCTACTCAGGCCCAGAACCTAGGATATGCATATAATTTGTAGATCTGGATAGAAAACACTCTTAAAGTTTCTAAAACTGTTAAGATAATGTCTGTGAGTATAACAGAACTGATTTGGCAGGTGAAAACCTGAGAAAAATCTCTCCAGGAAGTGTGATTTTTTATGTTTGTAGTTTTCTATTGAATGCCATTACAGTATCCATTGACTTAGGATCAAATTGCACTTCCTATGGCTTCCACTAGATGTCAACAGTCTTTAGAAATAATAGGCTTGTATTCTGAAAAATGAGGGAGTAAGACCTCTCTGAATGAGTGGACACTGCAGTGTCCCAGAGCTTTTTCATGCGCACGATCGAGAACGCGCCTTTCTTGTTTACCTTTTAAATTGTTATTGTCCGGTTGAAATATTATATATTATTTAGGCTAAAAACAACCAGAGGATTGATTATAAACATTGTTTGACATGTTTCTATGAACTTTTTCGGATACTATTTGGATTTTTCGTCTGCCTGTTGTGACTACGTTTGAGCCTGTGGATTACTGAACAAAACGCGTGAACAAAACTGAGGTTTTTGGATATAAAGAGGGACTTTATCGAACAAAACAAACATTTATTGAGTAAATGGGAGTCTTGTGAGTGCAACCATATGAATATTGTAGTAACCTGGTATATTTATGTTTACCAATAGATGGCAGTATTGACTCAAGACGGAGGTTTGCTTTCCGCTATCTGTAGCTATTTCCTATGTCTGCCTATATAACTAGGATTAAGAAAGCTTCAGGTAGTTTAAGTCAGGTGCATCAAAGAATGTAATTCTAAGTTACAATTAAGTACTAAACTGTACTTAAGTCTCATGAGTTGTAACTCTAAGAAGCCTTTAACTTCTTGATGCTACCCATCCCGTTAGCGGGATCATTTTCGTCAGCAACCGCTGAATAGCATAGCGCCACAGTCCAATAATATTACTAAAAAATATTTATATTCATGAAATCACAAGTGCAATATTGCAAAGCACAGCTTAGCCTTTTGTTAATCCACCTGTTGTCTCATATTTGGAAATTATGCTTTACAGCGAAAGCAATCCAAGCGTTTGTGTAAGTTTATCGATAGCACAACAAAACATTATGTACACTAAGCATTAAGTAGCTAGGTCACGAAAATCAGAAAAGCAATCAAATTAACCGTTTACCTTTGATTTCGGAAGTTTTCACTCACGAGACTCCCAGTTACACAACAAATGTTCCTTTTGTTCCATAAAGATTATTTTTATACCCAAAATACCTCTGTTTGTTTGTCGCGTTATGTTCAGAAATCCACAGGAAAGAGCGGTCACCACAACGCAGACGAAAATTCCAAATAATATCCATAATGTCCACAGAAACATGTCAAACGTTTTTTATAATCAATCCCCAGGTTGGTTTGTAAATATATATTCGATAATATATCAACCGGGTGTGTAGGTTTTTCAATAACACCTGGAGAAACAATGGCCGCTTTACTCTGTAGCGCAAAACTCACTCTGAGAGCCCCCACCTATCCACTTACGCAATGTGATCTTTCACGCTCATTTTTCAAAATAAAAGCCTGAAACTATGTCTAAAGACTGTTTACACCTTAGGGAAGCCATAGAAAAAGGAATCTGGTTGATATCCCTTTAAATGAAGGATAGGCATGCATAGGAACAGAGAGGTTTCAAAATAAGAGGCACTTCCTGGTGCAATATCAGTTCTGTTATACTCAGACAATATTTTTACGTTTTGGAAACTTTAGAGTGTTTTCCATCCTAATCTGACAATTATATGCATATTCTAGTTTCTGGGGCTGAGAAATAGGCAGTTTCAAATGGGTACGTTTTTTTGCCAAAAATGAAAATACTGCCCCTACACGCAAAAGGTTAAGGATACTACAAAGATCATCAAAGGTAAGTGATTAATTTTATTGCTATTTCTGACTTGTGTAACTCCTCTACTTGGCTGGTAACTGAATTGTCTGCTGGGCGCTGTTCTCACATAATCACATGTTATGCTTTCACCGTAAAGCCTTTTTTAAATCTGATACCGTGGTTGGAGTAACAAGAAGTTAATCTTTAAACCGATGTATAACACTTGTATGTTTTATTAATTATTATAATGAGTATTTCTGATTTTGAATTTGGCGCTCTGCAATTTCACTGGATGTTGGCCAGGTGGGAAGCTACCATCCCATGTCCCCTAGTGAGGTTAAGGAGCCTTTTGGGTCCTAGACTTGGCGCTCCGGTACAGCTTGCGGTGCAGTAGCAGAGAAAACAGTCTAACTTGGGCAACTGGAGTTTGACAATTTTATGGGCTTTCCTCTGACTCCGCCTTCCTGGATGGCAGGAAGCTTGGCCCCAGTGATGTACTGGTTCATTCGCACTACCCTTTTTAGCACCTTATAGTCAGATGCAGAGCAGTTGCCATACCAGGTGCTCTCAATGGTGCAGCTGTAGAACCTTTTGAGGATCTGGGGGCCCATCCAAATCTTTTGAGTCTCCTGGGGGGGAAAAGGTATTGTTGTGCCCTCTTCACGACTGTCTTGGTATGTTTGGACCATGATAGTTCGTTGGTGATGTGGACACCAAGGAACTTGGAACTCTCGACCCACTCCACAACATCGACGGGGCTGTAAATGGGGGCCTGTTCAGCCCACCTTTTCCTGTAGTCCACGATCAGCTCCTTTGTCTTGCTCACATTGAGGTTGTTGTCCTGGCTCCCCACTGCCAGTTCTCTGACCTCCTCCCCGTAGGCCATCGTTGTCAGTGATCAGGCCTACCACTGTTGTGTCGTCAGCATTCTTAATGATGGTGTTGGAGTCGTGTTCGGCCACGCAGTCATGGGTGAACAGGGAATACAGGAGGGGACTGAGTACACACCCGAGGGGCCCCAGTGTTAAGGATCAGCGTGGTAGACGTGTTGTTGCCTACTCTTACAACCTGGGGGCGGCCAATCAGGAAGTCCAGGATCCAGTTGCAGAGGAAGGTGTTTAGTCCCAGAGTCCTTAGCTTAGCGATGAGCTTTGTGGGCACTATGGTGTTGAATGCTGAGCTGTAGTCGATGAACGGCATTCTCAAATAGGTGTTCCTTTTGTCCAGGTGAGAAAGGGTGGTGTGGAGTGCGATTGAGATTGCGTCACCTGTGGATCTCTTTGGGGCGGTATGCGAATTGGAGTGGGTCTAGGGTGTCCGGGAGGATGCCGCTGATGTGAGCCATGACCAGCCTTTCAAGGCACTTAATGGTTACCGACATGAGTGCCACAGGGCGGTAATAATTTAGGCAGGTTACCTTCACTTCCTTAGGCACAGGGACGATGGTGGTCTGCTTGAAACATGTAGGTATTACAGACTCGGTCAGGGAGAGGTTGAAAATGTCAGTGAAAACACTTGACAATTGGTTCGCGCATGCTTTGAGTACACGTCCTGGTCACCGTCTGACCCAGCGGCTTTGTGAATGTTGACCTGTTTAAAGGTTTTGTTCACATTGTGTGATAATGCTCCTGGTAGCCAGTCATCCACAACAGCTGGTGCTCTTGTGCATGCTTCAGTGTTGCTTGCCTCGAAGCGAGCATAAAAGGCATTTAGCTTGTCTAGTTGGCTCGCATCAATGGGTAGCTCGCATCTGGGTTTCCCTTTGTAGTCCGTAATAGTTTTCAAGCCCTGCCACATCCGACGAGCGTCAGAGCCGGTGAAGTAGGATTCAATCTTAATCCTGTATTGACGCTTTGCTTGTTTGATGGTCCTTCTGAGGGCATAGCGGGATTTCTTGTAAGCATCCGGATTAGTCTCCCACTCCTTGAAAGCGGCAACTCGAATGCGAATGTTGCCTGTAATCCATGGCTTCTGGTTGGGATATGTACGTACAGCCACTGTGGGGACGACGTCATCAATGCACTTATTGATGAAGCCGATGACTGAGGTGGTGTATTCCTCAATGCCATTGGATGAAACCCGGAACATATTCCAGTCTGTGCTAGCAAAACAGTCCTGTAGCTTAGCATCCGCGTCATCTGACCAGTTCCATATTGAGCGAGTCACTGGTAGTTTTTGCTTGTAAGCAGGAATCAGGAGGATAGAATTGTGGTCAGATTTGCCAAATGGAGGGTGGGGGAGAGTTTTGTTTGCATCTCTGTGTGTGGAGTAAAGGTGCTGTAGGATTTTTTTCCCCCCTGGTTGCACATCTGACATGCTGGTAAAAATCTGGTAAAACTGATTTAAGTTTGCCTGCATTAAAGTCCCCGGCCACTAGGAGTGCCGCTTCTGGGTGAGCATTTTCTTCTTTGCTTATGGCCTTATAGAGTTGGTTGAGAGCGGTCTTAGTGCCAGATTCGCTTTGTGGTGGTAAATAGATGGCAACGAACAATACAGATAAACTCTCTTGGTAGATAGTGTGGTCGACAACTTATCATAAGGGACTCTACCTCAGGCGAGCAATACCTCAAGACTTCTTTAATATTAGACATCACGCACCAGCTGGTATTGACAAAAAGGCACACACCCCCACCTCTCGTCTTACCAGAGGTAGCGTCTCTGTTCTGCCGCTGCATGGAAAATCCTGCCAGCTCTATTTTGTCTGTTTCTTCGTTCAGCCATGTCTCGGTGAAACATAAGATGTTACAGTTTTTAATGTCCCGTTGGTAGGATAATCTTAATAGAAGGTAATCAATTTTATTTTCTAACGATTGTAGGTTAGCAAGGACACTGGAAGGCATTGGGAGTTTGCTCGCACGTCTCAGGCTTCTCAGAAGGATCCCCGATCTGCGTCCCCTTTTCCGGCGTCTTTTCTTCACGCAAAAGACATGGATCTGGGCCTGTTCCAGTGACAGCAGGATATCCTTCTCGTCGGACTCGTTAACTTCTTATGGTATAGGGGACGCTTGCATGCCACTTGGCCAAAAACCAGGGAAAATGCAGCGTGGCAAATTCAAATAAATGTACATAAAAATCTAACTTTCATTAAATCACACATGTAAGATACTCAATTAAAGCTACACTCGTTGTGAATCCAGCCAACATGTCAGATGTTCAAAAGGCTTTTCGCGAAAGCATAAGAAGCTATTATCTGATGATAGCACAACAGTAAACAAAGAGGGTAGCATATTTAAACCCTGCAGGCGCTACACAAAACGCAGAAATAAAATATAAAACATGTCTTACCTTTGACGAGATTCTTTTGTTGGCACTCCAATATGTCCCATAAACATCACAATTGGTCCTTTTGTTCGATTAATTCCGTCCATATATATCCAAAATGTCAATTTATTTGACGCATTTGATCCAGAAAAAAACAGCTTCCAAAATGCGCAACGTCACTACAAAATATTTCAAAAGTTGCCTATAAACTTTGCCAAAATATTTCAAACTAATTTTGTAATACAACTTTAGGTATTTTTAAAAGTTAATAAATCGATCAAATTGAAGACGGGTCTATCTGTTTTCAATAGAGGACGAGAGGAATCTAATGCTACTTTTCAAGTCTTGGCCAACTCTCAAGAGCGTTACCCTTTTCCAGGATGGCCCTACTTCTTCATTGTATAAATTAATAACCTCAACCAAATTCCAAAGACTGGTGACATCCAGTGGAAGCGGTAGGAACTGAAAACAAGTTTCTAAGAAATATGAGAATGAGAATTCAGTGAACAGACAGAGACCTCCCCAAAAAAATTGGAACGGTTAGTCCTCGGGGTTTTACCTGCTACATAAGTTCTGTTATACTCACAGACATGATTCAAACAGTTTTAGAAACTTCAGAGGGTTTTCTATCCAAATCTAGTAATAATATGCATATCTTATATTCTTGGCATGAGTAGCAGGAAGTTGAAATTGGGCACGCTATTTATCCAAACGTGAAAATGCTGCCCCCTATACCTAAAGGAAAAAGTTTCTTCCAGTCCGCGGTGAGTAATCGCTGTTCTGATGTCCAGAAGTTATTTTCGGTTATAAGAGAGACGGTAGCAGCAACATTATGAACACAATGTAAAAAATTCAGTTACACAAACCGCAATGTTTTTAAGACAAAATTGCACAATTGGTTGGGCGATTGTAAAACGTTAGCCATGTTCTTCGGCGTCATCTTTATATATTACGGCACGGAAACAGTGTTGCAGTAGTCTAATATGAGGGGTTATGGAGGGGGAAACAGTGTTGCAGTAGTCTAATGTGAGAGGTTATAGCAGGGGAAACAGTGTTGCAGTCATGTATTCCACCGATGTAGGACGATAGCATTCTAAGCAGTTCCCCTCAGACTCTCAAGTGCCGTGGCCAAAACCCAGCCAGTCATGAATGATGTACTTTGCTTCACTGCTGTGTGCTAATCGCCCTTCGGCGGTACACAGGTAATGTTGCACAGAGAAAGGGAAACCCTTGTGACAGACGTGGGATGGCGGATGTCAGGGGGCAGGACACGGGTGGGTAGGGAGGGGGGTTTAGGTGAGAGTGAAGCCAACCAGAGCAGACAGGAGCAAAGAAGAGCTAAGCTGCACTGTGGAGGGATGGAGGTAGGGTCGCTGCAGGGCAGCAAAAAAGCTCAGTTAGTTACAGAGGGAGAAGACACAGCACAAGTATGAGTGTCAGGACTTAATCGGGTGTCTCTCAGTCACTTCCCCTCTCCAGCAGCCCCTCTTTGTGTCTGCAGGTTGACACACAGACAGACCAGCTCTCTCTGCAGACACGTGGTACTCGAGCCCAGCAGTGGGTCCAGTGAAGAGGGCTTGGGGAGCTCTCAAAATAGACAGAGACAAAAGACAACAATGTTAAAGCCATTGTGACATCTTCCAATCAAATGGTGTGAAACCAGCCTTGAACCACTGTGACACTGAGTGACAAGCCCACACAGGCCACTAGTCATAGGATGTGGTGTGTTTCATGGATGGAAATACGACTGTCTATAGGGATTTCAGGAAGGTGTGCAGCTAGAGAGACTCATTGTGTTGCTAAGAGCCCATCTGTTGAGAAAGGATACACTACTTAACAACAAGCTGGACCTCTAATAACCTCCATTATTCTAAACAAATTGGACATATTTCATAAATAATCCCATAAGGTAAATGACATTACGCCTTGTGTTTTTTAAGTCAGACATCCTTTAAAGCTTTCTGGACATCAAATGAGATTGTATTTAGATAGAGGGCCAAAGAACCAAAAATTCAATTTCCCCTTTTAGCAGGGAATTTGTTGTGGTAAGAAGTGGACTTGCAGATACCTAATTAGATCATTTGTCCCCTGTCCGAGTCCCTTTTCTTTTCTTTTGAAAATCAGTATCACCAGATGAATCTGTGCATGTCCTACAGGCAGCAGGCCTGACTCCATAAGAGCACCAGCTCCAGGAAACATTACATTGGCACAGCCATAGGGGCATGTAGTTCTGGAATGGTTGGGAGGCACAATGGAAAGGTACAGTAAGTACATGGACTGGTCTGGTGAGGTGCGGCCTGTCAGTGAGAATTACGAATCATCCATTAAGAGCCTTTTAGAGAAAATGATGGAGGAGGACAGGACTCAAAAGTTGAACCCCTTGGGTCTGTACTGCCTTCTATAACATGGACTGCTCAGGAAATGCATTTTCACATGATCAATGCATTTATTAATCATACCACAACACCTAGCTCATGAATTGTTATTCCACAGCTATGCACAAATATCCAGTTGTGAATGAAATGCCAACAGGTCATAGCGAAGCCAGCAGCCACTAAAGTGTGAATCATTACAGCAAGAAAAATGTCACAAACACAGTCTGTTCTGAAAAGAGACTATCCAATGAGAGAGGGAGACAGAGAGAAAGAGTAAGAGAGAGAGAAATGGAGACAGAGAGAAAGAGTAAGCGAGAGAGAAATTAAGATTGAGTGAGTGAGTGAGTGAGTGAGTGAGTGAGTGAGTGAGTGAGTGAGTGAGTGAGTGAGTGAGTGGTGGAGGTGGTGGTTGCTGCAGCCCTGGCATCTACAATCGATCACCGGTTACCACTCTGTCAATAGAAAGAAATGAGGCCACTCAAGGTCTCCCTCTCCCCATCTCCTCTTCATTGTGCCTTTCACAAAACCTGTACTTATAACCAGATACCTGAGCAAATAAATAAATCAACCACTATATGAGGGGGAAAGAAAAAACAAAATCTCGGGCCCGAGATGTGACTAAATAAATCCAATGGCGTACAACACATTACAGTGTCAACCTGGAGTTTAATCTGGGTCCTACAGCACCACTCTCCAGAGCCGAAGCCCTGCTGCAGGTTGAACCACAGGACAAAAGAAATGCGGACCAGAAGCAATTTAGAGAGGTCAGATGAGAGTGACTTATCAGTCAATAGGCCTTTGTATGAGCTTTGATCTCAAAGAGAGTGTTGGAATTCTCGAAACCAACAGTGAATACTGATAAAGTATTTTATCTGGACTATTAAATCAATGTCATTTCAAGGTTGGTGTGGCGATTGTGCCATGTATGATCTACCCTCTAATATGTATGCAGGAGCGGGTAACACTAGTTGTTTGTATTCAGAATTGTTTTGAGGCTCTTGCCCAGAGGGATATCCTACGAATAAGGTTTAGGTTAGCAAAGTAACTTTTAGTCAACTCGGGATAGCCAGTCATATGAATGTGGTTCACCTTTTAGTCAGGTAAATTTCTATGGCAATGAATCCTTCAGAACTAACCTGCTCCAGGGCAGGCTAACTCAGGGCTAACTATTTATCCTGAATGAAATACCTGAGCCACGAGTTGAGGCCTAATGAAAGAGCTACTCAGGGTTTTCTAAAGCTAACCAGCTTCAGTTAGTACGGATGAAGCCTGAGCTGGAATGTGAAGCTAACTGAAGCTGGTTGGCTTTACAAAACCCTGAGTAGATTTAGCTTGCACCGAAGTATACCCCTCAGGAATTAGAGCAATGTAAAAACACAGTGAATAAAAAGGGGTACAAAACAAAACAGCATAAAACAGCATAAAAAAGGCATACTTTATGTAATAATAATAATTTCCTTATAACCATAATAACCATAATTTCCTTATAACCACAAGTATTGAATTCATAAATTACATGTTTTACTGGAGAAGGATATTCAAGCAAGAGTTTTTAACATTTCTAGTGAGGTCAAACTTTCCATAGTGCATTACATTTTTCTGGCTGGCATATTTTGGGCAAAACAGTCATTTCCATTGTTGATAATTACAGGCTTTGTTACTGAAGCAGCACATTGGTCTTAATGTGTCAGTAAATTGAGATAATTACAGTACATTATACCTAAGCAGCCAAAAGGACTGTGAAAAAACTGCAAAACTAATAGCAGTATTTTAGAGCATCAAATATGCTCTAAATTGGTAGAATTTTTACACAATGTAACATGCTTTCAATGATGGAAATGTCATTCATCATTATGTGGTAATGTGATAATCATGTCTGTATGTAGGAATATCCAATGTACACTGCTCAAAAAAATAAAGGGAACACTTAAACAACACAATGTAACTCCAAGTCAATCACACTTCTGTGAAATCAAACTGTCCACATAGGAAGCAACACTGATTGACAATACATTTCACGTTCTGTTGTGCAAATGGAATAGACAACAGGTGGAAATTATAGGCATTTAGCAAGACACCCCCAATAAAGGAGTGGTTCTGCAAGGGGTGACCAGACCACTTCTCATTTCCTATGCTTCCTGGCTGATGTTTTGGTCACTTTTGAATGCTGGCGGTGGTTTCACTCTAGTGGTAGCATGAGATGGAGTCTACAACCCACACAAGCGGCTCAGGTAGTGCAGCTCATCCAGGATGGCACATCAATGCGAGCTGTGGCAAGAAGGTTTGCTGTGTCTGTCAGCGTAGTGTTCAGAGCATGGAGGCGCTACCAGGAGACAGGCCAGTACATCAGCAGACGTGGAGGAGGCCGTAGGAGGGCAACAACCCAGCAGCAGGACCGCTACCTCCGCCTTTGTGCAAGGAGGAGCAGGAGGAGCACTGCCAGAGCCCTGCAAAATGAACTCCAGCATGCCACAAATGTGCATGTGTCTGCTCAAACGGTCAGAAACAGACTCCATGAGGGTGGTATGAGGGCCCGACGTCCACAGGTGGGGGTTGTGCTTACAGCCCAACACTGTGCAGGACGTTTGGCATTTGCCAGAGAACACCAAGATTGGCAAATTCGCCACTGGCGCCCTGTGCTCTTCACAGATGAAAGCAGGTTCACACTGAGCACATGTGACAGACGTGACAGAGTCTGGAGACGCCGTGGAGAACATTCTGCTGCCTGCAACATACTCTAGCATGACAGGTTTAGCGGTCGGTCACTCATGGTGTGGGTTGCATTTCTTTGGGGGGCCGCACAGCCCTCCATGTGCTCGCCAGAGGTAGCCTGACTGCCATTAGGTACCGAGATGAGATCCTCAGACCCCTTGTGAGATCATATGCTGGTGCGGTTGGCCCTGGGTTCCTCCTAATGCAAGACAATGCTAGACCTCATGTGGCTGGAGTGTGTCAGCAGGTCCTGCAAGAGGAAGGCATTGATGCTATGGACTGGCCCGCCCGTACCCCAGACCTGAATCCAATTGAGCACATCTGGGACATCATGTCTCGCTCCATCCACCAACGCCACATTGCACCACAGACTGTCCAGGAGTTGGCTCATCAGGAGCATGCCCAGGTGTTGTAGGGAGGTCATACAGGCACGTTGAGGTCACACACACTACTGTGCCTCATTTGGACTTGTTGTAAGGACATTACATCAAAATTGGATCAGCCTGTAGTGTGGTTTTCCACTTTAATTTTGAGTGTGACTCCAAATCCAGATCTCCATGGGTTGATACATTTGATTTCCATTGATAATTTTGTGTGATTTTGTTGTCATCACATTCAATTATGTAAAGAAATAAGTATTTAATAAGAATATTTCATTCATTCAGATCTAGGATTTGTTATTGTAGTGTTCCCTTTATTTTTTTGAGCAGTGTATATTGTAATAGCCGTGAAGTCCAAATAGCAAAACTGTGAGTTTTATTTTTTTAAATTTTTATTTCACCTTTATTTAACCAGGTAGGCTAGTTGAGAACAAGTTCTCATTTGCAACTGCGACCTGGCCAAGATAAAGCATAGCAGTGTGAGCAGACAACAAAGAGTTACACATGGAGTAAACAATTAACAAGTCAATAACACAGTAGAAACCAAAGGGGGAGTCTATATACAATGTGTGCAAAAGGCATGAGGAGGTAGGCAAATAATTACAATTTTGCAGATTAACACTGGAGTGATGAATGATCAGATAGTCATGTACAGGTAGAGATATTGGTGTGCAAAAGAGCAGAAAAGTAAATAAATAAAAACAGTATGGGGATGAGGTAGGTGAAAAAGGGTGGGCTATTTACCAATAGACTATGTACAGCTGCAGCGATCGGTTAGCTGCTCAGATAGCTGATGTTTGAAGTTGGTGAGGGAGATAAAAGTCTCCAACTTCAGCGATTTTTGCAATTCGTTCCAGTCACAGGCAGCAGAGTACTGGAACGAAAGGCGGCCAAATGAGGTGTTGGCTTTAGGGATGATCAGTGAGATACACCTGCTGGAGCGCGTGCTACGGATGGGTGTTGCCATCGTGACCAGTGAGCTGAGATAAGGCAGAGCTTTACCTAGCATGGACTTGTAGATGACCTGGAGCCAGTGGGTCTGGCGACGAATATGTAGCGAGGGCCAGCCGACTAGAGCATACAAGTCGCAGTGGTGGGTGGTATAAGGTGCTTTAGTGACGAAACGGATGGCACTGTGATAGACTGCATCCAGTTTGCTGAGTAGAGTGTTGGAAGCCATTTTGTAGATGACATCGCCGAAGTCGAGGATCGGTAGGATCGTCAGTTTTACTAGGGTAAGCTTGGCGGCGTGAGTGAAGGAGGCTTTGTTGCGGAATAGAAAGCCGACTCTTGATTTGATTTTCGATTGGAGATGTTTGATATGAGTCTGGAAGGAGAGTTTGCAGCCTAGCCAGACACCTAGGTACTTATAGACGTCCACATATTCTAGGTCGGAACCATCCAGGGTGGTGATACTAGTCGGGCATGCGGGTGCAGGCAGCGACCGGTTGAAAAGCATGCATTTGGTTTTACTAGCGTTTAAGAGCAGTTGGAGGCCACGGAAGGAGTGTTGTATGGCATTGAAGCTTGTTTGGAGGTTAGATAGCACAGTGTCCAAAGACGGGCCGAAGGTATATAGAATGGTGTCGTCTGCGTAGAGGTGGATCAGGGAATCGCCCGCAGCAAGAGCAACATCATTGATATACACAGAGAAAAGAGTCGGCCCGAGTCGGCACCCCCATAGAGACTGCCAGAGGACCAGACAGCATGCCCTCCGATTTGACGCACTGAACTCTGTCTGCAAAGTAATTGGTGAACCAGACAAGGCAGTCATCCGAAAAACCGAGGCTCCTGAGTCTGCCGATAAGAATATGGTGATTGACAGAGTCGAAAGCCTTGGCAAGGTCGATGAAGACGGCTGCACAGTACTGTCTTTTATCGATGGCGGTTATGATATCGTTGAGTACCTTGAGTGTGGCTGAGGTGCACCCATGACCGGCTCGGAAACCAGATTGCACAGCGGAGAAGGTGCGGTGGGATTCGAGATGGTCAGTGACCTGTTTGTTGACTTGGCTTTCGAAGACCTTAGATAGGCAGGGCAGGATGGATATAGGTCTGTAACAGTTTGGGTCCAGGGTGTCTCCCCCTTTGAAGAGGGGGATGACTGCGGCAGCTTTCCAATCCTTGGGGATCTCAGACGATATGAAAGAGAGGTTGAACAGGCTGGTAATAGGGGTTGCGACAATGGTGGCAGATAGTTTCAGAAATAGAGGGTCCAGATTGTCAAGCCCAGCTGATTTGTACGGGTCCAGGTTTTGCAGCTCTTTCAGAACATCTGCTATCTGGATTTGGTTAAAGGAGAACCTGGAGAGGCTTGGGCGAGGAGCTGTGGGGGGGGGCGGAGCTGTTGGCCGAGGTTGAAGTAGCCAGGCGGAAGGCATGGCCAGCCGTTGAGAAATGCTTATTGAAGTTTTCGATAATCATGGATTTATCAGTGGTGACCGTGTTACCTAGCCTCAGTGCAGTGGGCAGCTGGGAGGAGGTGCTCTTGTTCTCCATGGACTTCACGGTGTCCCAGAACTTTTTGGAGTTGGAGCTACAGGATGCAAACTTCTGCCTGAAGAAGCTGGCCTTAGCTTTCCTGACTGACTGCGTGTATTGGTTCCGGACTTCCCTGAACAGTTGCATATCACGGGGACTATTCGATGCTATTGCAGTCCGCCACAGGATGTTTTTGTGCTGGTCGAGGGCAGTCAGGTCTGGGGTGAACCAAGGGCTGTATCTGTTCTTAGTTCTGCATTTTTTGAACGGAGCATGCTTATCTAAAATGGTGAGGAAGTTACTTTTAAAGAATGATCAGGCATCCTCAACTGACGGGATGAGGTCAATGTCCTTCCAGGATACCCGGGCCAGGTCGATTAGAAAGGCCTGCTCACAGAAGTGTTTTAGGGAGCGTTTGACAGTGATGAGGGGTGGTCGTTTGACTGCGGCTCCGTAGCGGATACAGGCAATGAGGCAGTGATCGCTGAGATCCTGGTTGAAGACAGCGGAGGTGTATTTGGAGGGCCAGTTGGTCAGGATGACGTCTATGAGGGTGCCCTTGTTTACAGAGTTAGGGTTGTACCTGGTGGGTTCCTTGATGATTTGTGTGAGATTGAGGGCATCTAGCTTAGATTGTAGGACTGGCGAGGTGTTAAGCATTTGCCAGTTTAGGTCACCTAACAGAACAAACTCTGAAGCTAGATGGGGGGCGATCAATTCACAAATGGTGTCCAGGGCACAGCTGGGAGCTGAGGGGGGTCGGTAGCAGGCGGCAACCGTGAGAGACTTATTTCTGGAGAGAGTAATTTTCAAAATTAGTAGTTCGAACTGTTTGGGTATGGACCTGGAAAGTATGACATTACTTTGCAGGCTATCTCTGCAGTAAACTGCAACTCCTCCCCCTTTGGCAGTTCTATCTTGACGGAAGATGTTATAGTTGGGTATGGAAATCTCTGAATTTTTGGTGGCCTTCCTGAGCCAGGATTCAGACACAGCAAGGACATCAGGGTTAGCAGAGTGTGCTAAAGCAGTGAGTAAAACAAACTTAGGGAGGAGGCTTCTGATGTTGACATGCATGAAACCAAGGCTTTTTCGATCACAGAAGTCAACAAATGAGGGTGCCTGGGGACATGCAGGGCCTGGGTTTACCTCCACATCACCCGCGGAACAGAGAAGGAGTAGTATGAGGGTGCGGCTAAAGGCTATCAAAACTGGTCGCCTAGAGCGTTGGGGACAGAGAATAAGAGGAGCAGGTTTCTGGGCATGGTAGAATATATTCAGGGCATAATGCGCAGACAGGGGTATGGTGGGGTGCGGGTACAGCGGAGGTAAGCCCAGGCACTGGGTGATGATGAGGGAGGTTGTATCTCTGGACATGCTGGTACTAATGGGTGAGGTCACCGCATGTGTGGGAGGTGGGACAAAGGAGTTATCAGGGGCGTGAAGAGTGGAACTAGGGGCTCCATTGTGAACTAAAACAATGATAACTAACCTGAACAACAGTATACAAGGCATATTGACATTTGAGAGAGACATACAGCGAGGCATACAGTAATCACAGGTGTTGAATTGGGAAAGCTAGCTAAAACAGTAGGTGAGACAACAGCTAATCAGCTAGCACAACAACAGCAGGTAAAATGGCGTAGACTAGGCAACGGGGCCAACAGATAGAACAAACAAGCAGAATGGAGTACCGTGATTAATGGACAGTCCAGCGTGCATCAGCTATGTAGCCAAGAGATCAGTGTCCAGGGGGCAGCGGTGGATGGGGCAGGGAAGCTGGCCTGGCGAGTGTTATCCAGGTTTTAAAAAAACTAACAATAACTAAATAGCTTGTAGCTAGTTAGCTGGTTAGCTTCTGGAGGTTCTTGAGTGTGTTCTAAAAATAAATTAAAAAAATAATAGCGATTCCGTATCACATTGGGTGAGGCAGGTTTCCGGAAGGTATAAACAAATTAAAAGTCAAAAGAGATAGAAAGTAAATATGGGTCCGGTGAGCGTTTGAGACGCGGCGATTCAGGCGGTTAGCAGGCCTGTGCTAACAAGCTAACAGTTTGTAGGCCCGGGCTAGACAAGGTAGCAGTTAGCGGGCCGGAGCTGGACAAGCTAGCAGTTAGCAGGCCGAATTAGCAAGCAGGGAGATAGCGAGGGCTAGAGAGTTAGCCTTTGGGGGACGTCGCGATGGGGTGAGTCTGTTTATTCCTCTTCATGCGATGACATCGGTAGACCGGTCGTGGGCCCGGGTATTGTAGCTCAGGAGTATGCTACGGTGGTAGCGCAGGTGCTACGGCCGGGCTAGCTTCAAGCTAAGTGGGTGGAAACGCTAGCCAGGAGTAATCCGAGGTTGCGGTTTAGCTAGATAGCTAGTTGCTGAAAAATCCAGCTGAAAGATGTTCCGTTTGCGGTGGGAATCCGGGGATGAAAAATAAATAGGTCCGTTGTGCTCTGGTTAAAGTCGCGTTGTACGAACAGGCGAGAGCTTTCCGAACTACAGGTTAGCTGATGACCGGTTAGCTGGAGACCGCTAGCATACCCGCTGGTTAGCTGGCTAGCTTCAGTTGAGGGGTCCCGAAGTAAATATAAATACTTTAGGAAAAATAGCTACATTGGGTGAGTCGGGTTGCAGGAGAGTATTTGGAAGCTTTTGGAAGCTTAGGGTTTAGCAAAATGTTTTCAAAGAGATATGTGGAGAAAATATGTAAAAAACGAAAAATAAACGATATATACAGGGACACGACAGGACAGGACGACCTACTGCTACGCCATCTTGGAAATATATAGTAATGTATGTAGTAATGTCAGTTACAGGACGGCTGTCTGATTGATGAACAATGCTCTTGGTTAAGTCGTGAGTAGGACAGTAAAACAAACATCCCTAGGAAAATGGCCTTGTCATATTCATCCCATAAAGGTGAGATGGGATAGAGGACTAAGCTGTTTGTGGGTTTGCTCCAGCGTCTAGCACATCGATGCAGCAAGCACACAACTTTCTTCTCTGAAGTAAGAGGGAGAAAAAGTCCTGTCCTATCTGAGTGAAAGTCCTGCAGTCAGATTTAAGATATAAATAATGGGATCTCACAGTGAGCCCTCGGAGAAAGTTTAACACTAGAGCGAGAACCACTGCTACTGTGGAATAAGAATCACTACAGAGGAGAGGGTGGTTTAAATACTGTAAGCCCTGGTCTAACATTGCCATGCACAGGGTGTCCTGATAACACTGAGATGGCATGGACACGCAGCTCACACCAAACCTGCCTTTTAGCTAATGCCAGCCACCCAGCTAGACACAGAGAACATGTGGAGACCAAATAGAGATTGCTGCTGTACCTCTTTATAAATTCTGGGCATAGAAACACGGCCATCAACAGATGCTACAGAACCTGCAACAAAGGCCTCATTTATAAAACAGTGTTGTTTAGGGGCTGTATTAGCTGAGCTTTCAGCTGCTCCTCCGGGATGACCTTTCAGTTGCCACAGGACTAGATTACGGTTATTTCCACTTCAATTCATACAAACAACTATTATTTATTCAGCTGGACTGCGACCAAAATAATAAAATAAAGTCTCGATACTTTGTCCACAAACAGGATTCCTCAACACACTTGGCAGGATCCCGGAACAGAAAAGACCGATGTTTGGAGGGAAAAAGGATGAATGAAAAAAATACTCTTCTCAAGGGAGACACAATGGAGGCTTTTTATGGCCAGACTATTCTCATCCTGAAGTCAATCGGCATTCCAAAGGCCCTTATTCAGGCAGAGTGTAAAAAAACATGCCAAAGCATTTGTGAGCTTCGTGGCTCTCCTTGAAGTCTTACTGTCACATGCCAATCAGCCAGAATTACATGCCAGACATGCTCAAAGACTCAGGGAGAATGGCTGATTCTGTTCCTGCCTTCCTTTCTCTAATACCCTGCATTCACACGGGGGAGTGGCGTGGTGCTGGATGGTGGCAGTCACGTCTCACAGCTAACCGAGGACATATGAAGACTCCCAATCAGATAACCCATTAAACGTAAATAACACCCAAGCCAGGATGTATCTGTGTGAGAGAGAACGAGGCCTGGGGATGCATGCAGAGCAGCGGAACTAGGAGACATTGTGTGTCTGCATGTAAACAGCTGGGAGAGTAAAGCAATCGAAACCGGCTGCTCCCTCCCTCCTGCAGTACCGTCACCGTCAGCCCGCCAGCACTCGGCCTGCAACTATCTCACTCTTCCTCCCCCATTTCTTCTTTCTTTTTTTTTATTCCACATCCGATGATGTTATCACCTTAATCTGCTTTTAATTAACTTGGTTAAAAAGGATTGAGAGCACTTTCTGTTGTTTGTCAAACAGAGGGAGAAGAAGCACAGAAGGGAAAGGGGGTGGAGGAAGAGAAGAGATGTGGGGATAGAGCCAGGAGGAGGAGAAAAGAGCCCCCTGTGGGACAGGAGTGAAATGGAGAAAGTCGATGTGGAGATGGCAAAGTGCCAAGGCAAGCAGTCAGCCAGCGGTATATGCATTCATTAGAGGACTACAGGCTTCATAGGGAGGCCTGGGGGCATTCTAATGTTGTTAACATCAGATACAGGGACTGATTACTTTCCAAATCAAATCAAAGATTATTGGTCGCGTACACAGATTTGCAGGTGTTATGGCAGGTGCAGTGAAATGCTTATGTCTCTAGCTCCAACAGTGCAGTAGAATGTCTCACAAATACAATACACAAATAATCTAAACTAGAAATTGAGAACTGAGTGTACTAAACATTAAGAACACCTGCTCTTTCCATGACATAGACTGACCAGGTGAATGATCCCTTATTGATGTCACTAGGTGAAGGGTAGGAGACAGGTTAAAGAAGTGACAAGACAAAATATTTAAGTGCCTTTGAACGAGGTATGGTAGTAGGTTCCAGGTACACCGGTTTGTGTCAAGAACCGCAACGCTGCTGGGTTTTTCACGCTCAACAGATTCCCATATGTATCAAGACTGGTCCAAAACTCAAAGGACATCCAGCCAACTTGATACAACTGTGGGAAGCACTGGAGTCAACATGGGTCAGCATCCCTGCTGAACACACTCGACACCTTGTAGGATC
This sequence comes from Oncorhynchus kisutch, assembly GCF_002021735.2. NCBI lineage: Eukaryota > Metazoa > Chordata > Actinopteri > Salmoniformes > Salmonidae > Oncorhynchus > Oncorhynchus kisutch. The sequence continues at coordinate 22,867,385 of NC_034177.2, forward strand.
CATGCCTCGACAAATTGAGGTTGTTCTGAGCTCAATATTAGGAAGGTGTTCCTAATGTTTGGTATACTCATTGTAAATTAGAGTTCCACTTGATGATGAAAGACAAATGACAATGCTACAGGCCTCCAGACAGTAAGAAGCAATGCCTTGAACATCCTTTTGATGTGTGTGTGTTTGTGGCAGCAATTCCATAATTGGTACATTCTTGCACACAAATGTCATCTGTAGTAAGTGTTTTTAAAGCGCCCTTGTGAAACCTATCCTCCATCTAACAATAAAGCAGAAAAAGACAGACAGAGAGATTGTCTAAATCAGGGGTGTCAAACATACTGTCCCTGGGCCGGGGGTCGAACCTGGCTCGTGGGTGGTTAATAAAAAATAACTAAATAAATACATAAAAAAGCACACACACACAAATATATAAACCGGTAGTTTGGATCCTGGATACTGATTGGCTAAAACAGCATTTAGCCGTGTTTATGTGAGACCATATACCATGGCTATGACTTTTCACCTCGATAAAATGGCTACATCAACAATAGTTTGACATGCCCATGTACAAAATAAACGTTTAGATTAACTTGAGAGAAACCGAAACGAAAAGAACATTGTGAAACAAACAAAGTGGGCACTTACCCGATTCACTGACTGGTGTGCAGAAAAGGGGATGCATTGTGAGTTTGGGAATAGAACAAAAATGGAGTTGAACATCATTCTACGGGATTGTATGGTTCAGTGAGAAACTTGAATGCCAAAGAATATGGGATTAGCAGCTACGCTGGACTCAGAGCTGGTTTGAACCGACAAATCAACAACCTTCCCTGTCAGTTTGGCATGGAGTATACAGAAGGACACCGAATTCACAACGACCAACAAGGCATAATTAAAAAGTTGAGGGAAGAGGGGCCGTGATAAAGCTGAATGGCTAGGTATGGTATGTAACTGTTAGCTAGCTAAATCATTCTAATGTACCCTGACAATATAACTGGTATCTACAGTCGGAAGTTTACATACACCTTAGCCAAATATATTTAAGATTTTCACAATTCCTGACATTTAATCCTTAAAAAATTCCCTGTCTTAGGTCAGTTAGGATCATCACTTTATTTTAAGAATGTGAAATGGCAGCATAATAGTAGAGAGAATTATTTATTTCAGATTTTATTTCTGTCATCACATTCCCAGTGGGTCAGAAGTTTACATACACTCAATTAGTATTTGGTAGCATTGCCTTTAAATTGTTTACCTTGGGTCAAACGTTTTGGCTAGCCTTCCACAAGCTTCCCACAATAAGTTGGGTGAATTTTTGCCCATTCCTCCTGACAGAGCTGGTGTAACTGAGTCAGGTTTGTAGGCCTCGTTGCGCACACATGCTTTTTCAGTTCTGCCCACACATTTTCTATAGGATTGAGTTCAGGGCTTTGTGATGGCCACTTCAATAACTTGACTTTGTTGTCCTTAACCTTTTGCGTGTAGGGGGCAGTATTTTCGTTTGGCTAAAAAACGTACCCATTTGAAACTGCCTATTTCTCAGCCCCAGAAACTAGAAAATGCATATAATTGTCAGATTAGGATAGAAAACACTCTAAAGGTTCCAAAACTGTAATAATATTGTCTGTGAGTATAACAGAACCGATATTGCAGGCGAAAACCTGAGGAAAATCTAATCAGGAAGTGCCTCTTATTTTGAAAACCTTCTGTTCCTATGCATACCTATCCTCCATTTAAAGGGATATCAACCAGATTCATTTTTCAATGGCTTCCCTAAGGTGTAAACAGCCTTTAGACATAGTTTCAGGCTTTTATTTTGAAGAATGAGCGTGAAAGATCACATTGCTTAAGTGGATCGGTGGGGGCTCTCAGAGTGAGTTTTGCGTTACAGAGTAAAGCGGCCATTGTTCCACCCGGTGTTATTTAAAAAGCTACACACTCGGTTGATATATTATCGAATATATATTTTAAAAACAACCTGAGGAATGATTACAAAAAACTTTTGACATGTTTCTGTGGACATTATGGAGACTATTTGGAATTTCCTTCTGCGTTGTCGTGACCTCTCTTTCCTGTGGATTTCTGAACATAACGCGACAAACAAACAGAGGTATTTTGGGTATGAAAATAATCTTTATGGAAAAAAAGGAACATTTGTTGTGTAACTGGGAGTCTCGTGAGTGAAAACATCAAGGTAAAAAAACAAGGTAAACGGTTAATTTGATTGTTTTTCTGATTTTCGTGACCAAGCTTCCTGATGCTAAGTGTACATAATGCTATGCTATCGATAAACTTACACAAACGCTTCGATTGCTTTCGCTGTAAAGCATCATTTCAAAATCGACAGGTGACAGGTGGATTAACAAATGGCTCAGCTGTGTTTTGCAATATTGCACTTGTGAGTTCATGAATATGAATATTTTTTTGTAATATTATTGGACTGTGGCGCTATGCTATTCAGCGGTTGCTGATGAAAATTATCCCGCGACAGGGATGGGTAGCGCCACAACTTTGGAAGTATGCTAGGGTCATTGTCCATTTGGAAGACCCATTTGCGACCAAGCTTTAACTTCCCGACTGATGTCTTGAGATGTTGCTTCAATTTATCCACATCGTTTTCCTTCCTCATGAAGCCACCTATTTTGTGAAGTGCACCAGTTCCTCCTACAGCAGAGCCCCCTCCACAACATGATGCTGCCACCCCCGTGTTTCACGGTTGGGTTGGTGTTCTTTGGCTTGCAAGCCTCCCCCTTTTTCCTCCAAACATAACGTTGGTCATCATGGCCAAACAGTTCCATTTTTGTTTCATCAGACGAGGACATTTCTCCAAAAAGTACGATCTTTGTCCCCATGTGCAGTTGCAAACCGTAGTCTGGCCTTTTATGGCGGTTTTGAAGCAGTGGCTTCTTCCTTGCTGAGTGGCCTTTCAGGTTATGTCGATATATGTCGATATTTGTTTTACTGTGGATATAGATACTTTTGTACATGTTGCCTACAGCATCTTCACAAGGTCCTTTGCTGTTGTTCTGGGATCGATTTGCACTTTTTGCACCAAAATACATTCATCTCTAGGAGACAGAACGTGTCTCCTTCCTGAGAGGTATGATGGCTGCGTGATCCCACGGTGTTTATACTTGCATACTATTCTTTGTACAGATGAATGTGGTACCTTCAGGCATTTGGAAATTGCTCCCAAGGATGAACCAGACTTGTAGAGGTCTACAATTTGTTTTCTGAGGCCTTGGATGAATTCTTTTGATTTTCCCATGACGTCAAGCAAAGAGGCACTAAGTTGAAGGTATGCCTTGAAATACATCCACAGGTAAACCTCCAATTGACTCAAATTATGTAAATTAGCCTATCAGAAGGTTCTAAAGCCATGACATCATTTTCTGGAATTTTCCAAGCTGTTTAAAGGCACAGTCAACTTAGTGCATGTAAACTTCTGACCCACTGGAATTGTGATACAGTGAATTATAAGTGAAATAATCTGTCTGTAAACAATTTGTGGGAAAAAATACTATAGTTTGTTTACAATACATTTGTGGAGTGGTTGAAAAACAAGTTTTAATGACTCCAACCAAAGTGTATGTAAACTTTCGACTACAACTGTATGTAGGTCTAACTATTAGCTAACGTTATTGTCTGATGTTTCAGGTACACAAGAGCGCCAATGGGAGTGAACACCCACACAAAAACGCTGCGAAAGATCTGCAAAATAGCCAGCCCGTTGCAGATTTACACAAACTACTGCCTTCGAACCACCATGATCCAGAAACTGTCGGATGACAGAGGCACGAGAAATAGAGGTTCGATAAATACTGTCTGTCAGAGGACACAGATTTGAAACCTCTCTTCAAAGTTACTGGAGGCCAAATCTGGAAGCGGTGGAGCACTGTTCTCTCTGACAAACAGCAGCAGCTCCCCCAGTTAAATGAACGGCATCCATTTCCAGCAGCATGTAGCCAACAAACGACAACATGGGCAAGTCAACAACAAACGATAACATGGGCAAGCCAACAACAAACGATAACATGGGCAAGCCAACAACAAACGACAACATGGGCAAGCCAACAACAAACGATAACATGGGCAAGCCAACAACAAACGACAACATGGGCAAGCCAACAACAAACGACAACATAGGCAAGCCAACAACAAACGACAACATGGGCAAGCCAACAACAAACGATAACATGGGCAAGCCAACAACAAACGACAACATAGGCAAGCCAACAACAAACGACAACATGGGCAAGCCAACAACAAACGACAACATGGGCAAGCCAACAACAAACGACAACATAGGCAAGCCAACAACAAACGACAACATAGGCAAGCCAACAACAAACGACAACATGGGCAAGCCAACAACAAACGACAACATAGGCAAGCCAACAACAAATGACAACATGTGCAAGACAACAACAAACGACAACATGGGCAAGCCAACAACAAACGACAACATAGGCAAGCCAACAACAAACGACAACATAGGCAAGCCAACAACTAACGACAACATGGAGAGAAAAAAAATAAATGGCAACATTCAGATAAACATGAATAAATAATCGGCATGTGTTAGTCACTCTAGAAGTGGCGCTAATGCTTGTTTTTTTTCATACATTTAATATAAGCTTGCTATCTAGCCTGTGGTTATTGCATACTGTAGCAACCAGTCTAACAACGACACTTTTGTCCTGACTACTTTTTCTGGCGGAATGTATTTATTATTTATTTATTTATTTATTAAAGCAACATTTTCAATTTAGATGTGTAGATGTTATTCCAGCCATGTCAAATTGGTTGTTGATCATTGCTAGACAACCATTTTCAGGTCTTGCCATAGATTTTCAAGTAGATTTAAGTCAAAACTGTAACTCAGCCACTCAGGAACATTCACTGTCTTCTTGGTAAGCAACTCCAGTGTAGATTTGGCCTTGTGTTTTAGGCTATTGTCATGCGGAAAGGTGAATTCATTCCCGTGTTGAGCGAAAAGTAGACTCAGCCAGGTTTTCCTCTAGAATTTTGCCTGTGTTTAGCTCCTATTCATAAATTTTATATCCTGAAAAACTCCACAATCCTTAACGATTACAAGGATACCCATTACATTATGCCTGAACATATGGAGAGTGGTACTCAGTAATGTGTTGAATTGGATTTGCTCTAAAAAAAACAGTTTGTATTCAGGACAAAAAGTTAATTGCTTTGCCACATCTTTTTGTAGTATTACCTTAGTGCCTTGTTGCAAACAGGATGTTTTGGAATATTTGTAAACTCTACAAGCTTTCTTCTTTTCACTCTGTCAATTAGGTTAGTACTGTGGAGTAACTACAATGTTGTTGATCCATCATCAGTTCTCTCTTATCACAGCCATTCAACTCTGTAACTGGTTGAAAGTCAATATTGGCCTCATGGTTAAATCCCTGAGTTTCCTTCCTCTCCAGCAACTGAATTAGGAAAGACGCCTGTATCTTTTTAGTCACATCCAAATAATTAATAACTTCATCATGATCAAACGGACATTCATTGTCTGCTTTTTTTTTTTTTACCCATCTACCAATAGATGTCCTTCTTTGAGAGGCAGTGGAAAACCTCGCTGGTCTTTATGGTTGAAATTGTGTTTGAAATTCACTGCTCGACTGAGGGACCTTACAGATAATTGTATGTGTGGGGTACAGAGATGAGGTAGTCATTCAAACCCAGGCTGTAACAGAACACCATGTGGAAAAAGTCAAGGGGTGTGAATACTTTCTGAAGTGCATTAAGACATTTTTCAGACCCCTCGCCTTTTCCCACATTTTGCTACAATACTTGAGCTCAGGTGCATGCTGTTTCCATTGCTAATCCTTGAGATGATTCTACAACTTTATTGAAGTCCACCTGTGGTAAATTCAATTGATTGGACATGATTTGGAAAGGCACACACCTATCTATATAAGGTCCCACAGTTGACAGTGCATTTCAGAGCAAAAACCAAGCCATGAGGTCGAAGGAATTGTGTCAAGGCATAGATCTAGGGAAGGGTACCAAAACATTTCTGCAACATTGAAGGTCCCCAAGAACACAGTGGCCTCAATCAATCAGACGGAAGCCACTCCTCAGTAAGAGCCACAGGACAGCCAACTTGGAAAAAGGCACCTAAACGACTCCAGGACCATGAGATACAAGATTCCCTGGTCTGATGAAATCAAGATTGAGCTCTTTGGTCTGAATGCTAAGCATGACGTCTGGAGGAAACCTTGCACCATCCCTACGGTGAAGCCTGGAGGTGTTTTCCAGAGACAGGGACTGGGAAACCAGTCATAATTGAAGGAAAGATGAACGGAGCAAAGTACAGAGAGATCCTTGAAGAAAACCTGCTCTAGAGCGCTCAGGACCTCAGACGAAGGTTCACATTCCAACAGGACAACGACCCTAAGAACACAGCCAAGACAATGCAGGAGTGGCTTCAGGACAGATCTCTGAATGTCCTTGAACCCGATCTCTTGAAAGACCTGAAAATAGCTGTGCATCGACGCTCCCCATCCAACCTGACAGAGCTTGAGAGGATCTGCAGGGAAGAATGGGAGAAACTCCCCAAATACAGGTGTGCAAAACTGTCGGAAACCATCTCAGGGAAGCTCATCTCAGGGAAGCTCATCTCAGGGAAGCTCATCTGCATGGTCGTTGTCCTCACCAGGGTCTAGACCTGTCTTCAGTTTGGTGTCGTAACCGACTTCAGTGGGCAAATACTCACCTTTGATGGCCATGGGCATGCTGGAGAAGTGTGCTCTTCACCGATGAATCCCGGTTTCAACTGTACCGGGCAGATGGGGTCGTGTGGGCGAGTGGTTTGCTGATGTCAGTGTTGTGAATAGAGTGCCTCATGGTGGTGGTGGGGATATGGTATGGACAGGCATATGCTACGGACAACGAACACAATTGCATTTTATCGATGGCAATTTCAATGCACAGAGATATGAGATCCTGAGGCCCATTGTCATGCCATTCATCTGCCGCCATCACCTCATGTTTCAGCATGATAAATCACGGCCCCATGTCACAAGGATCTGTACATAATTCCTGGAAGCTGAAAATGTCCCAGTTCTTTCATGGCCTGCATACTCACCAGACATGACCAGACCCATTGAGCATGTTTGGGATGCTCTGAAAATACGTGTACAACAACGTGTTCCAGTTCCCACCAATATCCAGCAACTTTGCACACCCACTGAAGAAGAGTGGGATAACATGCCACAGGCCACAATCAACAGTCTGATCAACTCTATGCAAAGGAGATGTGTCACGCTTCATGAGGCAAATTATGGTTACAACAGATAGACTGGTTTTCTGATCCACCCCCTACCTTTTTTTGAAGGCATCTGTGGCCAACAGATGCATATCTGTATTCCCAGTCATGTGAAATCCATAGATTAAGTCATACTGAATTTACGGATTTCCTTCTAACTCAGTAAGATCTTTGAAATTGTCTCA